>NC_081407.1:171944140-172270390 GCF_030272615.1 Cryptomeria japonica | reverse complement strand
GGGTCATATGTGGTCCTAAGGGGTCACACATGTACAGTGTTAGAACACACATGTGCATGACCACATATGACCCCTTCTAGGACACTATGTGATGGACTAAGGGGTACGCCGTTCACACTAAGATTTATAAGGGGTCATATGCGGTTCTAAGGGGTCACGCATGTGTTAGAACACATGCATGACCCCTTAGGAGCACATATTCTTGGCTCCTTAGAACACTAATGTATGTGATCTTAAGGGACCGATATGTCGTACACACTAGGATTTTATAAGGGGTCATATGTGGTTCTAAGGGGTCACGCATGTGTTAGAACACACGCGTGACCTCTTAGGACCAAATATGACCCCTTAGGACACTATGTGATCCTAAGGGGAATGTCATATGTACACTAGGATATTATAAGGGGTCACACATGTGTTCTAAACTAGGATATTTATTATGTCGTATGTACACTAGGATATTTTTTTGGATGTTTTTGTTGATGAAAACCGACATTGTAATAAAACCCTAAAAAGGTCGACTTTGTTTGGTGCCCTCAAAACACATGTTATAAGCGGTTGGAATGCTTAAGGCATTGTGAGGTTGATGTACTGTTTTTGCTGGATAATAAGAAAGATTGGATGACTATGTATGGTGGGCATAACCCATTCTGGGTGAACCACGTTAAATCTATGTGTTATCTGTGTCTTGTTTTATTCCTTTATCTTTCGTATTTAAATCTGCATATAATTGTTAGTTCATATTTGCTTCGGATCTACTTGAAACCCTAACAAATGGGAAGTAGTTGAACAAGAAGATCCAGATTTTAATGGTTCTTGAGGTTTGGTAGCTAACAAGGTATATTTCGTATTGTTATAAATGAATTTGACTTGCCTATGCAAAGTTGAGGGGACAACTTGCATGCTATGAATCCAAGGTCTCCCTAATAGAAGGTTATATGTCAAATTTCTAGGCATAACATGAATAAGTGTAGGTAACACAACATGACCTACCCTAACAGGAAAGGTTATGACACCTAGACATTGTTTAGCCACATTATCAAAGCCTCGAATAGTAAGAGAAGAAGATTCGATGAGAGAACTATCCACTTTAATCTTATCCAATAAGTCTACACCACAAACATTAAGGCCAAATCCATTGTCCACAAGGGTTAGTCTTATAGCACTATCATGGATAATAACCACAGTCATAAGAGAATCATATTGATTTTGGATTTCAGGAGAAGGTAACTCATCTTGTGTGAATACAACTTGAGCTTTGGATTTGTTTGTAGGATCAATTAAAGTGGACATGTTATTAGGTGTCACTGCAGGTGGGACATCTAAGTTTTTCAAAGCATCTTGTAACATCCCATGATAAGTAGGTGAATTTTGAACCAAATCCCAAATAGAAATCTTAGCAGGAGTGGCCTTAAGTTGTTCAATGAGATCATACTCCTTACTAAGAGTCTGTGATATACGAGGTGCTTGTGGAAGAATAGGTTGAGAGGGAGAAAGTGAAGTTGGGATAACTGGAGGAGGGATGGGTTGCCTATTATTTCTTGTGTTGTAAGTATGAGCAACCATATGATAACTCTCTCCAGTGATTTTCTTAGCATACTCATAAGGGATCTTAGTAGGATAACCTCCTTGAACAGTGATAATAGGTTTCTTAGGAGTGCAAAAAGAATCATTAGCATAACCACCTTGAACCACTAAGATAGGCTTATGTGGGGAATTTTGAGAAGGACAAGCACCTTGAACTATGAAGAGGGGTTTATTAGGTGTTTCATTCACATGTATCAAATTGATTGAGGATGGTTTAGGAATATCAAAGGTGTCCTTAGAAGAAGAATGAACAAGATGGTTGGAAGAATTGTTGATAGTCTCTTCTTGCACTAAAATATTATCATGGATAAGACCAATTTTAGGAGGGAGACTAGAAGTAGGCATTGATGTTTTAGAAGGAAGAATATTAATAGGAAAGGTCATATCATCCCCTATAATCAAAGGATCTAGATGGGGAATAGACTCTCTAGGGAAAGATCAATTTTACTCTCTAAAGTCTCTCCTTTGAAAGGGAGATCTTTGAAAGAGATGCCAACAATATTATCTTGAACTAGGGTATCCTTGTGAGTATATCCAAGTTGAGGAGAGGGAGGTGCTTTATCTTTAGAGAAAAAATGATTGAGATTCATGGAAGGTGAGATGCTATCAAGAGAGTTATCAAGAATGATTTTATCCCCTTTGGATAGGGTTCTCTCACGGGGGAGAGAATAATCAACACCTTCTTCTAGTGGTTCATTCCAAATAGTGAGGTCATTAGGAAAAGTATTAGAAATATCTTGCACAAAGATGTCCTTATTGTTATTGCCAATTTTGGGATAAGGGATAGCATTGTTCATTAATTTTTCATCCTTAGGAAGGAGAGAATCACTGCATGTATTTAAATCATCCTCTTTCCTCAAAATGTCTTCAATAGGATCTTTAGGGGAGAGAGAATTAAGGAAATTTATTATGATTTCATCTTCTTTCTCTAAGGCATCTTTAGGGATAAGACAAGCTTTAAGAGAAGGACAAACATTTCTCATTAATGCATCATCTCTAGTGGGAATTTTGTTGGAATCAAAAGAGGAAATGCCCTCACTAGGAAAAGTAGGGACAATACCATCTTAGTGCACAAAATGAACCTCATGAGTAGAGTATTATTTAGGAGGGAGATGAACATCTTTCTCCAAAGATTCATGCTTAGGAAGGAGATCTTTGAAATAAGTGCTCATAACCTCTTGTCGTACTAACATGCCCCCATTGGTAAGACCAAATTTAGGAGAAGATAAGTCAATGTCCATCAATACCTTTTCACTTAGAGAGGAATTATGTAAATAAGGTAAAGTAACATTAAGAAAAGTGTTTATGATATCATCCTCTTCCTCTAAGATAGCTAGATGAGAAGGGCACATTTTAGGAGAATTGTCAAGATCACTCTTCAAATCTTCATCCTTGGAGCATAGGAGAGATTTGAAGGGATTGGTATGGACTCTTTTAGGCACTAAAATGTTGTCATAGATAGGAAGAGGTTCTTTATGAGAAGGAAAAATTGAAACAAGGGAAGCTAACCCATTATCACATTTATGAAATGAATGCATCATGACAAAAAATTTCCTCTTTCAACTGATAACATATGCAAAATAGAAGGAAATGTTCAATTTTAACCAATGCAAGCACTCTAAATATTAATTTAGAAAATGAAATTTATGAGTGAAATGTGTTCCTAAATCAGATCTAAAATTAATGATCCAAATTAAACTATCCACAAGTTCAATTTTGAATTGAAAAATTAGGGTTTTAACAAAAGTAACCTCTAAAATTTGAAATTTGCAAGGAATTGAAACTTGTAAATGTAAATTTGAATTTGAAATAGAAAAAATACTCATATCTGAGAACATAAATCATAATTAAAGAAGATTGGATTCACGTCGAGTTCACCAAAATGTGGGGGCGGGAAAAGCGAGACCAGGTGACTAGGACCTAATCCCAATTTAGCCAACACATTGGGAATACGAAAGAGCCTAGGGAGGTAGATCACTTTGGATACTTATTGTGAGAAAGAGAGAGCCAAGGATTACCTCTTAGGGTTTTTATTCCTCTTTTTGCAAATGATGAGAAAAAGTAGGGTTTGAATGATCAAGTAGGCTAGGAGATAAAGAATGAAGCATAAAAAAACTCAGAATTGAACAAACCTACAGATCGGAAATTGAGATACTGAAAGCATGAAAGGGAGGGGATTCTATATATGTACCTAATTTTGAAAATTGAACAAAATTGACCTGGACCAGGGTGCCATGCCACTGTCCTGTTTCTGCAGACAAGAGGCTGCAACTGAAAGACTGCAAATCTGATGACCTAAAGCTGCAACCTGCTAAAAATCACTGAAAAGCAGAGGGACCATGGCACCACACCAATGTCCTGGGTAGGACCAGGATGCCACACCCCTGTTCCAGGTAGATTAGGGCAGATTTGATGATTCTGGGTGGTTCTTGTGCCTTTTGTTGAGCTGAAAGTGCCTCCGGGTACTTGCCTCTGCACCTGCAACTGAAAAGGGAAGGTTTGGGTGGCTATATGGTGTTTTTCCTTAGTCAAACCCCTATTTTGGTGATTTTCACCTCCACAAATAGCTGATAATGTACTGAAAATGTGCGTGCTAGAACCTTGTGTGTATGCAAGATCCTAAATGATAAGAAACTGGAGCTACCCTACGCATGAGAGTAAACCCTAAATGTAAATGTGAATGTAAATGATAATGATTCAAACCAAATATACTAAATGATCTAAATCATGAATGTAGATATGCAAACTGATGTAAAGAAGCTCATACAAAGACATGAAAATAACATGAAATCATTCCAATACCCAAGGGAGAGATACTGCCACTAGATCTCCTATTACTCTTTAATATCTTCAAGGCTCCTAATTGATGATGAATGCTTGATGAAATATTGTTGAATGTTGTTTAATGTTGTTGAATAATCCACACAGGCTTCTCTTTCACTACATAGAAGGCTGCTTATGCTCCAAAAACCTTCTCTTAGATTCTTAGAAAGATCCATCCATCCATTCAAATGAAGAAAGAGAGATCTTATGTATGAAGCCCTAGATCTTAATTTCAACTTAATTGTGCCTTTAAGACGACCTAGGAATTGAATTTACCACCAATCTTTTGGGGTTAAGCATTATAATATCATAGAATTGTGCTCCCAAAATTTTGAGAAAAAAGTCGAGGACCGTGGCGGGAACGCACATGGTCTGACCAAAATTTCACCAAATTTTAAGGGTCATTAGATATGATGATATTAGAGAGAATCCCAAAGTTACAGCTGATTTCGAGGTGTTTTGATATGTGAAATCGAGTCTTAAAGGTCGAAATAAGACATAATTAGGGTTTATGATTAAATGATTTATTTGAAAAATAAAAAGGGGCACACTTAGGGTAAAGGGCCCAATTTTATAAAGTGTGAAGTGATGAAATATGACTTTAGATTTAATTAATTAATTAATTAAATTCTTAAAGGGAAATTAGAGATGCAAGATGCAAGACACACTAAGGCGGGTGCTAACCTAAGTGTGAAATTGTACCACCCTAGTAAGGGTGTATAATTTATGACACTACAAAGACAACCACGATAGAATGAGAACCAAGAGGGGGAGGAGAGGACTGCTAGGCAATGAAAATAAAATAGACTACTCAAGCTATGCTCATGATTGAACACAACAAGGAGCAAGGGAAACCAAAGGAAAACCCCCTAGAACTAAAGAAATTGATCTTAAGGAAAGAACAAAGAAAAGGAGGAAAATACCACAAAAATGGATAAGTGCTAAGAGGGAAGATGGTGGTTTTTAAGGATGGATAACAAGGGAGACTAGGAACTCTTGATACTCAAAATCCACCCATCATGATGATTAAGGTTTGAGAGGCGATTGCTGATTTCTATAACATCTTTACATTTTATCTTGAAGAAGTTATTTTCTTTGAACAAGATTTGGATGTTTTGAAGACAAATGTGGTGTTCAGTGGAAGAGGAATGGTTGGCAAGGGTTGACTTGAGCACCCTCTGATGTTTGATGTTAGAATTATGTTCTTTGACTCTAGTGATAAAGGAGCTCCCTGTTTCACCTATATAGGGCATGCCACATGTATATAAAAATTTGTAAACACCAACATACTGAAAAATATCATTGGAGTCTTTGAGAGAGAGGATACTCTTTTTTAACTTGTAGAGGGGCTTGAAAGCACAACAAAGGCCTTTTTAAAGGACATTTGAAATCTTCTCGTAGATATCTTTGATATAGGGAAGGGATGCACTAGGGGGTTTTGTGGGAGGTGCAATCCCAGAGTTGGAAAGGAATTGAGCCTTAGCTTGGTTGAAAGCTCCAAAGATTTTCTTACTTGAGTACCCATTTAATTTGAAGACTTGGCATAGATATGATAGCTCTTGTTCTAAGTTGTACTCATCGCGAACTCAAAGGGCTCTTAGGGCTAGGGTTTTAAGGATCATTTGTTTTTGGCTAGGATGCCGATGGGAAGGAGAGTGGAGGTAGATATTGGTGTGAGTAGCCTTAAGAAACACCCACTGGCAAAGGGAAATGTTGGGTTTCTTAAAGTTAAAATGTCAATGAAAGGGAGTTGGCTATTAGATTCTATTTCGTTGGTGAATAAGATGCAAGGGGCTAAGCCATTAAAGCAAGATGTAATTCTTCCAACTTTTCAAGGCCATGTGGCCAACAAATGTTGGTATCATCCACATACCAAATCTACCACTTTGGCTTAAGAGGGAAGAAGTGCAAGTCCATATCCTTGGAATGCTCCATGTAAAGGTTGTCAATGACTAAATACAGAGGAGAACCCATGGCCACACCATCAACTTGCTCTTAAATAACACAATTGAAAGAGAATAAGGTGTATCTTAAGCACAACTCAACCTAAGTGGCAATGTCATCATTTGATTTGCACCTAACCATTTCTATAGAGATTGCAATGGGAAACTTGGTGAAAAGAGAGACTGCATTGAAACTCACCAAGAGGTTGTTGCTCTCTAACCTTTTTCCTTGACAAATTGGACAAAATGGTTAGAATTTGTGATGAAATAGTCTGAATTCCCCAAGAGAGGAGCTAATAATTTGGCTAGGAAACAATCTAGATTATAAGTTGAGGAACCTATGGTGTCAACAATGGATCTTAAAGGAACATTGATTTTGTAAATTTTAGGAATACTATAGATTCAGGAGTTGAATTCTTTGTTAGGAACATGACGCTTCTTGGTATCCTTATCAAAAGATGAGCTAGACACCACAAATTTGACTCTTTTGAGAATTTTGGCACATGGGTTACAAAGTAAGGTTTTATAGCTACAAGCATCAGAGAGGAGGTCAAACCTTTTTGAGAAATAGTCTTGCTTGTTTATAATGACAGTGGCATGACCTTTGTTAGCTTTGGAAAGGATAAGATCTTTGTTACTCAATAATGTATTAAGGACAAGAAGTTCTTCTATAGGAATGCTATATTTTGTTCTCCATTTCCATTGTGAATACTAAAATAAATCTATGCTTGCTTAATTCAATTACTAGGTAATGAAGAATTGCGTTGCTTACATGAAATGGCAAAAAGCAACAAATCTGCTTATCAATATATGCATCTTTCTGCTGTCCGCATAGGACTAGAAAAGAAATATAGGGATGGACTACCAGTAGTAGCTTTCCTAGCCCTAGCAGATGAACGCCATAAGCGCACTAGCGATGCGCTCTTAGGAGGAGTCATGAAAAGTTTAAGTCAGGGATCCTGCATGTTTGACTGCTACCCTAACTTTTTAGTCTCACTCAAAGATCCCCATCTGAATAAGGTTTTATCTTTTAAATTTGCAACCAACTATCTTCAGATGGAAACAGATTCAATCTCCCATGTAGTTCACTTCAGAGTCTACTACAGACTCTTCAACACTACTATGCCTTTCCTGCTTAAGCCAGTCATAGATGGACAACCCATAGGCGCAGGACGTAGTGTAACATGGAATACAGATTGCCGCGGATCAAAGATATCTGCCCCACAAGCAATCCACTGGAAGGATATCAAGTTACCAAACCAGTGGGCACTGGATCTCTTTACAAAAAGAACAAATCCAGATCCAGTAGAAATATCCACGTGACTATCCAAGATGAAGGCACATGCATTCAATTCTTTCCATTATAACTCTTTTATTTTATTTGCAAGTGTTATTCTCTAGGTTGTAAGGTAATGAATTGTTATACCTTGAAGATCTAGTAATTTTGTTTTTGATAAGATCACTCCATAGTTTCATAAGATTAAAAATAAACTTTGGTACCAAAATGATCCACAAATTCTCACAAAATTCAATTCAAGATTCACCGTGACATGTAACAAATTATGTTCTAGTATGTTTTTCTAAATCATTGGTAGTACTTTAGAGAATTGAAATTTCTCAAAAGAGAAGAGAGATATTGGAACAAATTATACTCTATTTTTTTAAATGATGTTGATGTTGTTTTGGAATGATTCTCCATTTTTCGTAAAATTGTATACCTTAGTTTGATGAATACCTTAAATTCTAAAGAGACACATAATACTTTACAAATCAATTTGATGTCAATTTTCATGAACCTAATTTGATATGTTGAACTAGTTTGGGATGAGTTAGAGAAATTTGACATAAAGTATTGATGTAGCCATAACCGGTAAAACCCTCAAAGAGAATCAACTGACTTATGCAACAAGAGAAACACAATGAAAGCAACAAGAAAACATAAGAAGGTTACATAAACATATCATATTAATGGCTTGTAACTTCCGACAATCATCCAACAATCATCTTATAATCATCAAAAAAACATTTGGCAATTAACCGGTTACATGTAGGCTATCAGCCAGATACATTCCAATTCGGGACTTTAAGAATCAACCATATCACAAAATGTGAATCTCAATCCGTATTCTCCATTCTACTTCTTCTACCCTTACAAATGATTATGTAACATCATATTTATACCCACCGGAACATATCCGGGTCGGCCTCATAAGATTATATTTACCAATGCAGGAAAATGAAACGTGTAATTAGGTCAACCCTAAGAATTAAACAAATATTTCTAGAAAATAACAACCAAGAGATGCGGTTCAACAGGAAGGTCGACCACACACTAAAGAACATCATACAAGACCCAAGATAGATCCACACACCAAGAATCACACCGGTTATGAAGGAAAACCAACCGGTAAGCACAAGAACTGTCTCGAAACCCATAAACAGTCAACCAGAAGCGATAATTGATCGGAAAAGAACCCAAATGAACTGAAAATATGGAATTAAGCACATGAGCCAACTTGGAAACCAAAAACAAGATCTGCCACAAAAAGAAAACAGGTACCGGTGCCAACTGGTAAGAACACAAAAAACTGCATAAAGAACTAAATGAGAACAAATTGAAAGGAAATATTTTTGATTGATGCAAGATTGCTCATCGACTGGGGATGCTCTTGCAACAGACAACCCAGGTAGAAAAAGATGTTCCATGAGAGGCAACTCATGAACATCTAAAAGGATTCAGAATAAAGACCCCATGCTCATTTTTGATCCAAACATCTTCTTTATCTGCCAACCTCTGCTTTATCTCCTCTGGTGCCTCAACCAACTTCTCTAACCTCTAACTCTCTCTGTTTCTCTTCCTTTGCTTCAGATCTGCACATTGTCTCTATTTATTGCCTTCTTTCTTCTACAACTCTGATTTGTTTCTGCCACAAGACTTCATTTGGTTTGTCACCATAAGCTCTCTATCATCCGGTTCCATCTATCTATCAAGCTCAACTGTCAGATCCTTCTGCAAAATCAAGTCACCCTCCGCTATAGGCTCTATAACCGGTTCTATCAGATCTTTCTTCAAACCTTCCAGTATAACCTCTGTAACCAGTTTTATCAGATCTTTCTTCAAACCCTCCAGTATAACCTCTGTAACTGGTTTCTTAGGACTCAGATTCCTCACCTCCTTCTCTTTCTCTTTCAAAAAAATCAATGTGAACTTATACCCATCCTTCTCAATAGTGACTAGGTTTCTTCTACAGTCATAAATAGCTCCTCTATCATACTGCCAAGGTTTTCCCAACAAGACATGACAAGCACTCATAGATACAACATCACGCAAAACGTCATCTCTGAAAGGCCCAATATTAAAATTCACCAAACATTGTTCCTTTATCTCCATCTTTTGATCATCTTGTAACCAACTCACCTCATAAGGACAAGGATGGTCAAGCCTCTTCAATCGAAGCTTCACAACCATCTCCTCATATACCAAATTGTCAGTACTTCCACTATCTACAATAACCTTGCAACACTTACCACTTGATTTACACACAGTCCGGAAAAGACTCTTCCTCTGAGTAGATTCGGTATCCTTTCTCTTGAACATAAGGGATTCTCCTTGCTTCGGGGCACAGTCAGATCCGGTACCATCACCTTCCGGTTCTTCATTTGCCACACAAATTCTTGCCATTCTCTGCTTACATTCATAGAATCTATGTCCGGTTTCTCCACACTTGTAACATTTGCCAGGAAATTCTCTACCGGTACTGCTACTACCTTTCCTCTATGTCTTCTGCTCTAGTTTTGTACTCCACTTAGGTTTTGATTCATCTTCCTCAATTGGTTTTTGCTTCTCTGCACTCATTGGTCCCTTGAATTTCTCCTTCCCTCTATTTTTGTTGTCTTCTCCTCATCTTCTCCTCAACATTCAAAGCATACTGGTAAGCTTCTTCAACTGTGGAAACCTTCAACATACTCATCTCATCTTGAATGTTAAAACAAGTCCATTGATGTACCTTGCCACCTTTTCTTTGTCCATCTCTCTATGTACAGATCTAATCACCACCTTATAGAATTCCTCAATACATTCCTTCATAGTCATGTTTCTCCGTTTGAGGTTTTGCAACTTCTTGAACAATTCCAATTCATAGTCTCCTGGTATGAACTTGGCCTTCAATCTTGCAACCATTTGTCTCCACCGGGTGATCTTCAATTCACCATTCTTTACTTTGTCTTTCTGAAATTCTTTCCACCACAAGGCAACATGCCCTTTCAACTTGGTCAGTGCCAACCAGACTCTTTGCGGGTCCTTGACATCCTCAAATTCGAAGTAGTCCTCTAGCTCTCCGATCCAATCGATTAGATCCTTCGGGTTCAGAGTTTTGAAAAAGTTGGAAGCTTCAACTTTATGAACTTTACTCACTTGCGCCACTTCTCTCAGGAATCTTTCCTCTCTTTCATCTTCTGGTCCTTCATCTTTCTCAAGCTCTTCACCGACTTCCTCATATTCATCCTTAGAATCAGGGTTGCTCCACAAACCAACCAAAGCGTTTTGGATTTCGTTCCTCACTTCATTCTTGAAGTCTTCCATCATCTGCTCTACCCTCTGGGGGTTTGTCCTTCTCAGTGACATCTCCTCTTCCACTCCGGTGAACTTCCTCAACTCGACGATTTGACTGTCGGTTTCAATTGCCCCCCCTTGGTGATCAATTGAACACACACACAACCTGCCTCCAATCGAAGATCTGTCCACCCAAAGGAATGACTCAATGTTCGCAAACAATTCTTCCACCAGCCAGTCTATAACTAGCTTTTATACCACTTGATGTAGCCATAACCGGTAAAACCCTCAAAGAGAATCAATAAGCTTAATGCAGCAAGAGCAACACAACGAAAGCAACAAGAAAATATAAGAAAATTACATAAACAAATCATATTAATGCCTTAGAAATTTCGACAATCATCCGACAATCATTCAACAATCATCATATAATCATCAAAGAACATCCGACAATTAACCGGGTACACGTAGGCTATCAGCCAGATACATTCCAATCCGGGACTCTAAGAATCAACCAATTCACAAAATGCGAATCTCAATCCCTATTCTCCATTCTACTTCTTTTGCCCTTGCAAATGATTACATAACATCATATTTATACCCACCGAAACATATCTGGGTCGGCCTCATAAGATTACATTTACCAATGCAGGAAAATGAAACGTGTAATTAGGGCGACCCTAAGAATTAAATAAATCTTTTTCGGAAAATAACAAACAAGAGATGTGGTTCAACAGGAAGGTCGGCCATACGCCAAAGAACATCAGACAAGACCCAAGATAGATCCACACACTAAGAATCGTGCCGGTTATGGAGGAAAACCAATCGGTAAGCACAAGAACTGTCTCAGAACCCAGAAACAGTCAACCGGAAGCGATAACTGATCGGAAAAGAACCCAAATGAACTGAAAAATATGGAATTAAGCACACGAACCAACCTGGAAACCGAAAACAAGATCTGCCACGAAAAGAAAGCAACTATCGTTGCCAACCGGTAAGAACACATAAAACTGCATAAAGAACTAAACAAGAAAAAACTGAAAGGAAATATTTTTTGTTGATGCAAGATTGCTCATCGACCGGGGATGCTCCTACATCAATTACTCTCCTAGAACTTGTTTGCCTTTGGTTACTTGATATCTAAGAAGTGAAGGTGGTGTTTGGAGACACCATCAAGGAACTTGTCAGCTCAATTGACGAATGAGTTAACTTAAATCAAACCTCTTGGTGGAGCAAATTATAAGTGTCGAGAAAGATCATAGACAACTTTCAAAGACATATAATTGGCTTGTAAGATGATGCAATTTTATTTTTTAATTACCCTTTATACTTAAAGTTAAGTTTACCATGAATGCCTTTAAATACCATGACATATCGACATGTTGCATGGAAAACATGTTAGGTCGGCTCACAATGATCAATGAAAAGAGAGGAGAATTTTGGAATTTGAGTTCGATAACTTGATGTTCAAGGTCCTCAAGAATGACTTGGGTCAATTTCATTCCCTAAAAAATGACAAGAAGGGATGGAAAGACAAATTACAAGGTAAGAAAAGAATAATCAAGATGAAAAAATAATAATTAATGCAAATAAAAATAAAATATAGATAAATATGTATAAGATTATAAATCGAATCTAACACAAAAATATTTCACTTGTCTCTTTATTATTATTAATTTTCTTCATTTCTAATTTTACACTTTGTGTGATACTTTTCATCATCATCATCATCATCATCATCATCTTTATTATTATTATTATATAAAAACATTCTCATTAAAACCAACACAATATCAAATAAAAATAACATAACCATTCTAGAATCATCATCTCGACAGTTATATTACTTATTTAAACAAATATTTAATATAAAGAATAATATAACCTAATAATATAGTTTAATAAAATCTCCTAAAACAATCCAAAAGTGTGATGCCAAAAACTGAGAAGACAAACTTCTTACATCTAACGGTCCTGGTTAGAAACTTGTTTAAATCAATGGAGCATATGCGTAGCCTCGAGCAGAGCATTTGGTTGGAAGAATTATTTAAGCACTTCCCTGCTCATGAATATCTAAGGCAAGGTTTTTTAAGGCAAGGTTTTTTAAGGCAAGTCTAAATCTTTTTATGTAAAAAATCTTATATGTCCTCCAATCGACAGGTGCCTGTTGTCCGGTCAGGTCGACAGGCTAATAAAGACACTTGATACGACGTACATGCACACTCTTCACTGACATGCTAAGAGCTAACAGTCGGTGCAAACGGCTTTATAATCCTCCCGGGTACACATTCCCACTATTATTGCACACTCCTGTACGTTAAATGTTTTGTCTAGTGCTCCCTCTTTCCAGCTGGACTGAATATCGAGGAGGAGTATGTATGGATTAATGCTATCCCCATGACCCAAGTTTCTGTCAATTCCCCAGATTCTTGTTCGTTTTCAATTCCCTCTCCACAAAGCAAGTAATAATTAATGATAAATTTGTGGCCTACTTGGGTTTGTCCTTTTATGTGCTCAGGGGTACATTTATAGATCATTTGTTGAAGTGGGTCTTGTTGTTTGTTAAGGTTATTGGGATTTTAAAGGAGTAGAATAGCGAGCAGGAGGTCAAGATCAGATTTTTGTTTGGGGGAAGGAAGTTTTTGATGAAGATGACAATGGAGCTGAGATTTGTCTTTGTGCTGCTGCTACTTTCTGTTTATGGCTCAGGTGAGTGATTTCTCTTTTCTTTCTTTTTGCCCATCTAGTTCAGGTTTGGATGAGATCAATGGGGTTTCTGGGTGTTTTTGTTTTGATTTCAGTGGATTGTGTTGCAAGAACAGGTGTAGGAAAACAAAAACCTAACTGTAGGGATGTATTTTCCTTTGTTGTCAACTGTGGGACCTTTGCTCTAAGGACTTGAATATGGTTATTAGTTTGTCTTGTTCTTGTCATTTCATTTTAGAGATTCTTCTGCTTAGATGATCGTCAGGAGGCCTTGTCAGTCTCATGGCTCTTGTAAGTTTGTGAGTAAACTTTTAGTTTCTGATTCTCCAAGGTTGAGCATGGTCTGTATCCATTCTCCCTGTAACTCTTATGTCAAGCTCAGGAGAAGTTGTTAGGATTTTGCTTAACTGTACTAATCTACTAATCATATTCTGTAAATGTAAACTTCTACTGGGCAATGGAACTTGTTGGAACCTTTGAGAGATGTCTGTTACCATTATTAGCCAAGGTTGAGCATAGTGTGTATCCATTACTCCTGTACCTGTTATGTCACTTAAGCTCAGGGGAAGTTGTTAGGATTATGCTCGTCTGTACCAATCTATTGCATATACTGTAAATGTGAGCTCCTACCAGGCAATGGAACTTATTGGAACCTTTGAGTGGTCACTGTTACTGTTATGTTCTTACCTTCTAGAGTTGATGATTCTTTTGTCTTTGGCAGACCTTTTTTTAGTCATGTTGTCTTGAAGCTTCTACAGGAAAAAAAATCTGCACCTGTATTACTTGTCTTATATTGTGGGAATGGGCTTATAACTGATGGGTTGAGTTGCTTTGGTTTGTTTATCAGGACTTGGTGATGGGCGTGGGAAATACGTGGGTGAGCAGAATGGTTCAAAGCACTTGGGCTTAGCGAAGAGAAAGCTCTCCGAAAAGAAAACTAGCTCAAACAGCACAGCCAAACCCACTGATTTTGGGGTGGGCACTCCAACACCTCCTACTTATGTAAATCCCATTACGACACCCACAACACCCACTATCACCCCAACCACGCCTACAACTCCTGTTACCACACCAACAACCCCTGTCACGACTCCTACAACTCCTGTGACAACCCCCACAACCCCTGTTACAACCCCTACAACCCCTGTTACAAGCCCTGCTTTGGCAGGGCAGAGCTGGTGTGTGGCAAAGACCAATGTTGCAGACAAATCATTGCAGACTGCTTTGGACTATGCCTGTGGACTAGGAGGTGCTGACTGTAAAGCAATCGTAAAGGGAGGTCAATGCTTTGATCCAAACACAGTTGCAGCTCATGCTTCCTATGCTTTCAACAGTTACTATCAGAAGAACAACATGGCATCTGGAACCTGTGATTTTGGCGGCAATGCAATCATCACTCAGACCAATCCCAGTAAGTAAAATGTCTTCCGACTGCCTGCTTTTATTTTCCACATGAGCTGAATGGATCTCTGTAGAAAGTAGAAACTATAAATATTCTTGTAGGTGGAATTTTGTTGAGAGGCCAAACAAGGTATGGGTATTACAGAAAGGCATTAAAGTAGAGGGAATGGTCATCCAGGGGGACTAGAAAAGCGTGACTCTGAATCAGGGCTGTATGTATGTAGCTGTGAATTCATATCTACAGTGGCAATAAATGTCTAAATTTTGCACATCTGTTACATCTTGCAATCTGTTAAGGACATTGATCAACAAACAAATGATTTGTGTTGTATATGAGCCCAAGAAGGTCACGAGTTCTAATCTTGCTGCTATCGAAGACGAACCCTAGGTGATGCAAGACAACTTCCTTTTTTGCACGTTGCGGAGCAATTCTCAGACAATTTTCAAGCTCAAATATTATGATTGATTCTTACTAGTCTCGCGTTTGATTTAGATGACACTTTTGTAAGAAGTGAAATCTCGTAAGGAATACCGTCTAGGTCTGGTTCAACTTTCCTGCCACTGTGTTCCTGATTTCTTGTGGCGGTGAAATGGGCATGAGCTTTTATTTGCTTTCTACAAAGTAAATCTTTTTTGCATTCCTGCAAATCGTTTTGAGTTGGAGGTTGAAATCAGAATAATGTATATCTCATTTATTTGTTAGTTGGGTAGTTTTGTATGGGCCCTGGGGTAACAGAAATCTGGATGTTGTTTAGAACTGTAAAAGAAAGTAGAATCTAATCAAACACTTATCTTCTTTCAATGTTATCAAGACTTTTGACTAGTTTATCTTAATAATGTGTATCTTGTATCCTGTGATTACAGGTTATGGCACTTGCGTTTACACCACAGGCTCAAGGTATGCAGTTAATAATGTGGAGACCCCTTTATAATGTAGTTGATACTTATGCTTTTAGGATGTATTCCATTCTTTATTTTCTATCATTTGGAAAAAAAAGTCTATCAACACCACTATGAGTTCTTTGCAGCACTGGTACTCCTACAACCCCTACAACTCCTGTGACGACTCCAACAACTCCTGTGACGACTCCAACAACTCCTGTGACAACTCCGACGACCCCGACCCCTGTTACGACTCCGACAACTCCTGTTACAACTCCAACGACACCTGTTACAACTCCAACAACGCCTACTACTACCCCAGTGTACAATTCCAGCAGTCCTGTTGGTGGTATTACAACTCCAACCGGTGGCATCACTGGAATCCCCACCAGTTTGGGACCATCCAGTTCATTCAACACTACATCATACAGTGGCACTTCATCATCATTTACATATCTGGGTTCATCACTTACTCTCCTCATGGGTGTAGGTGTGGCTGTAATACTGTAATCAGTTCAAAATAGTTTACCCACTGCTTGTCCACTATATAAAGTGATAGGACTTTAATCCAACATCTTGTCATTGATTACCGGTGCTACATTTGCTAGTACATCATGGTATAATGATGCTGCAGACAGAAAATGGTCATCATAGTACTCCAGAAAGCTTTTTGGTTTTGTCTAACAGCTGCACATGATTTGGATGGGATGATTTTGGGATGGGCATGCCATTTAGGTCTGTCTATTCTTTCTCAGAGACATTAGGGAGCATATTGTTCCAAGCTTTTCTTTTGTACAATCAATGCTTGTGTAGTAGGATCTTTCTATTTCTGCCCTTGTAAGAACTTTATATTTAACAAGCAAGAACTATCAGCAATGCAGATCATCAATTGAGAGGATTTGGTAACTTAGCATGTTATCAGCTTCTTTATCTAGGTGCTACTACATTCTATTGTATTAGATGTTATAAGACTAGTATGTATAAAGCAGAGTTCAGAGATGGTCATGCCCATCTAACTTCTTTTAGCATTAAGTATTTAATGTATGAATGAGAACTTTTTCAAGAAAAAATGACTGCCAAACATGCCCCACATATTGACTTTGTTTACAGCAGTATCATGGATTTTGTTTAAGTTGTTTATTTAGTATATCATGGATTTTGTTTAAGTTGTTTACAGTAGTATATCATGGATTTTGTTTAAGTTGTTTACAGTATCATGGATTTTGTTTCAAGTGGGTTATCTGTTTTCTCTTTTTTGTACAAGTGGTGGATTGGTAAAGCATCATGGATTTTGTTTAAGTGGGTTTATTTTTCTCCTTTTTTAGGAGTAGTGGTGGGTTGGCAAAAGAATTCTTCTCAGTTTTATTAGCAGCAAACCATTTGGTCCACCAGTCCTTCCGCACGGAGCACTGGGCACTTTTAAGCATGGGAGAGAATGAAGCCATTCCCTATGATGTGATTGGTGGGCTAACTGTAGTTTCTTTCAGAATTTTATGTTCTTTTGGGCATTTGTTTCATTGGATTCTTCTTTAGAATTCTACCTGTCACATTTGCACAATATAAATTGTCACTGAAAGCGGGCACGGATCACGGAATGCCAATTCACACTAAACAAATAAACAGGGATATTTGTAATGTGGGTGTTATGAAAAAGTTCAAAATATTCCTGAACTAGTCCTTATCTCTTAAGCCCAGCTGCGCATTGTCTTTGTCTACTTTAAAATCTACCAGTCAAATTTGCCCACTAAAAATTTTCACTGAATGTGCCCCTGATCACATGATGGCTTTATAATCCGAGAGTAAAATCTTCACACAACAAAAACAAATGGAACTGGAAATTAAATTCATCAATTTACCACAGTTCATGATGTTTGTTGCTTTTTTTTGGATTCACCCTCTAATTATTTTTGTATTAACGGATCACATACTAATTATTTTTGTATTAACGGATCATATATTATAATTATTTTTGTCGCAGCGGATCACACTGCATGATCTATGATTAGAATGTAACTAATTACACTGTGGTTCATCATCAAAATAAAAAGTACAATAAATAAATTATACATAAAAATCTCATGCTACAGAATCAGAAAATTGCCATGGGTTAATTATCAGATAGTAAATTTTCCTGAACTCTCAAGTTTTATCTCATGCTCCGCTGGTCTATCATAAGAAATTCCCGAAAGCAAGAAAGGACAAATAAATAAGAGTCGTAAATATTGAATACACCATACCAGGATTCCGTAAATTGGGCAAAAGTTTGTTGACACTTTTGACTCCCATCTCAAATATTTATTAATGGAATATGATGTGTTATATTCTTTTGCCCAGATTGCTTTTTAGCCGTGGACGGAAGGTCGGTAGCAGCAGCATTTCCCATAAAGCATTGTTAAAAAAATGGTGATAGTGATTTGTCACATGTTCATGTCTAACAAGTATTCATTGAAAGAGAAAGCATTTGGACTGGACCATTAAAAAACTGTATATTTTATATTGTATTAGGATTTTTTATTTTTTTTAATTGTTAAGAAGGATAAATAAAATTTATATTTTGATTATAACATAAAGGTTTTCAGAGAGTCATAGTTATTAATATAATTAATAGACTAATCTAAGGGAGCTAAAAATATGTATCAAATTAACAAAACAAAATTATTGATGTTTCAAAAACAAAAAAAACTTTCAAGATGGGTCAAAATGATAATAAGTTTGATCACGATGAAGCAATTGGAGCACCACTCCACCTCATTCACGACATCATGTTTAATGGTATTATTGTTACAAGTTCACTTAACACTAGTGAGTGTATCATCCACCATATTCCATTTTCTATGAGATATGGATAAAAGAAATGGAAGGAAATCATCCATCATATTCCATTTTCTAGGAGATGTGGATAAAAGAAATGGAAGCAAAATTAAAAAGTAGATGCATAATTTGTTCAATCATATGAACAAAAGAAATGGAAACAAAATTACTGAGTCTTAGCCAAAGAGGTTATAGCCTAGAGGCGTGTGCTCCTCTATGCTCCTTTATTGGGTTGCTAAAACTACTTTGTGAAGGCCTTCATTGAGTTGGCGTGCTTGGGGACTTCATGCCCTTGTTGGGCTATTGTGCTCACAAGTGTGAACCTTCATAAAAAAAAGTTAAAAGAGTTAAAATACACAATTTATTCAACTATTGAAACCAATTGTCAAGAAAGATTATTAGAGGTCCCTTCTTTTGAAACAGGTTAAACTTTTTTCATCTCAATTGACAAGCATTAGTCACAAGGAGGAGAAAAGCACATATTAAGATTTCAATTTATTCACATTAAGTTATGGTATTTTTCATTAATTTGTGGTGGAGGAAATTTAATACATCCTTTGGATATAATTTCTTTTTTATATTGAACAAAGCTAAAGAGAATACAATAAAAAATTAAATAGCCGTCCAAAGAATATCCACCAACTCACCATACAAAAGTGTATATATATATACACACTTTTTTCTTACATATTGTTTAATATGTTTGTTGTTTCACATATCAATCTGGTTGTATACAAATATGTATTTTTATACATATATTCTTAAGAGTATGTTTATATATATATATATATATATATATATATTTTATATTTTTGTGGATAAATGTTTAGGCATACATATTTGTATTAATGCTTTGGCTTGTAGGCTTGCCCCTTTTTTTCTTATTTTGTGTTTCTCTTCTTTTCATTTGTCCTTAGTTTTTCTTTTTTCCTTCTTTTTTTATTTTTTATTTATTTTTATCTTTATTGGATTTTTATTTATATTTTCTCTTATTTTAGTTTTACTTTTTTATTATTTACTTTTCTTTTTACTTCTCTCATTCTTTTCTTTTTGTTCTTTCTTGTCTTCTCCTTTGGATTTTCATTGATTTATTTATTATTATTTTTCCTTTCTTGTCTCTGTGCCAACCCACCCTCTCCTTTCTCTTTATATTTTACCCTAGTCTGCAATCTGCTATCTTTTATCTCCTTGCATTCTCATTTATCCCGATGATGGATCACTGAATGTGATCTGAAGCGTTGATGATAAAAATCCTACACAATCAAATCCAAAAGCTCTTTCTTTATAGCTAACTTTTAGTTATTTAGACAACCATCTTATGAAATTAAAATAACATTGAGCAACACTCTTCTAGTCTGTAATTGATTTTTTTATTTAGTAAGTTTGAAGATGTTATTTATTTATTTGTCTAAGAATTATTATATAAATTTTATTATTTTTTGAATACATTAATTTTTTTGATATTTTTGAACTATATCTATTATTCAAAGGTTCAAATTTCAACTCTACTGATATTTTGTTGTTACTTGAATAACATTGAACATTATTACAGTCATTGTAATAATACTTTCATATTGTAAAATGATAAGATAAATTAACATGAAAAATTAATTATGTCTTAAATAGAATCTTTTTCTATAATATTACATTGTTGATTTTTAAATATTGTTGAATACTTACTGTAGTCACACAAATCTGTCCATTTTAATTAAATGAATATTTCGTATTTATTTGATTAAAAATCCATTAAGCCATCAGTTAATTAAATAAATATTTAATTCATTCATCTCCAAACATTCTTCTATTAATTAAATAAATTATTCAATTTATTTTAATTAATTCATTAAGCCAAATACAAATCAATTAAATAAATAAAATCTATTTATTTAATTAAATCCCCCTATTCCTCTTTTAAATAAATTAAATAAAACATTTATTTAAATCATTATCCCCCCCACTTGCATTTTCCTACAAATGCAACTTGCACACATTTATTGGAATAAATGAATTTTTATTTTAAATAAAATCCTATTTTTCCTCACCCACCAAATCCACTTGCAAAATCTAATCCCCTTCTAGATTCTTCTAACCCCTTCCTAATTAGCCTAATCCATCCTCTAAACTTTGTCACATCTCTAAGCAAAGGGAAGTCACTTCTCAAAACCTCAAAGTCTTTGATAACCATTAAAGGCTTCAAGTCTTCAACCACTAAATGGCTCAAAGTCTTTGATAACTTTTAAAGGCTTTCAACCTTCAACCACTTAATCCCCAAAGTCTCCAAAAACCATTAATGGTTAATTCAAACCTTCCCACATGGTTAAAACATTTGTTTTGACTCAACCTCTATCCAACCCAAAGGTCTCATCAGGCCATTAATGCTTTGACCATGATTATCTCTTAAACATTTGCACAAAGGTTTATCCTTGGATTAACTCTTAATCCAGTGGGTAAGCTTAATTTAGACTTGACCCTTAGCCTTTAGATAACCATGAGGTCTTCTCAGGCCTTTAATGCCTCCAACCTCTTTTCTCAACCCAACCCTATGTTGACACTTGTCACCATTTTATTGGTGCCAATTGTGCACATGGATCCCCAACTTTCAAGCTTGACCCTTAATTAAACCCTTCAATCCTGGCCATCCATTGCTCCATTTTTCCTATAAATAGAGCCCATTCCTTCATAATCCAGATCCTGAAAACTTGTATGCATTTAAGCTATAGGCATTTTAAGAGAGCATTTTAGCATAATTAACTCATATCTTGTTATTTTGGTTAAAATATATCATTTTAGCATCAATAGATTAGTATTAGCTTTTCATTTCACATTTAGAGCTATACTACAATCTCAATCCTCCATAAGCATCCATAGTGCAAAAAGCTGCTGAGAGCTACACTATTTTGGAATTTGGAGAGGAGAGGAACAAGGGAGAAGGAGCTAAGGCCATGCTAAGAGGCAGTTGGAGATGCCTCATAATCTTTGTCTCGTTTATTAGATACATTAGCATGCTTTTAGTGTCTCTCTTGGTATGCCTTTTTAGATTAGTTTTTGATTGACTAACACTAACGGTTTCGTGTCTTTTTGTGTTGTTGATCATTTACTAACCTTGTGCCATTTTGCAAGGCATCACTTACACTATAATTATGCACTTAATGTGCAAAAATTAATTTACACTTATTAAAATAATGCATGTTCCTAAGTTACTTTTACCCATGAACCAAGGTTAATGACACATTTCACAGTATTGAACCATTTTTCAATTTATGCCAGGGCCATTTTAATCTTCTTTGTATTGGATGTTTCTAAAGAGACCTAAAGTATTGGGAAAAAAATGCTGATAGTGATTAGTTATATGTTCATAAATAATAAGGTATTGATTAAAAGTGAAAGCTTCTTGAGAGAAAAAAAATACAATAATTTGTTTTGTTTTAAGATTATTGAAGGAATCGGGTAACCATCCATTGAGGTTTATAATTTGTTCACATTAAGTTTTTACATTATTTTGTAAGAATATTAATCTATTTAATGCTTAAAATTTATTTGGCTATTTTTAACAATACTATTATAGTTTATAATCATTTTTCTTAATAATTTTGAAATTGTAGTTTATCTATTTCTATTGGTTTATTTCACGAATAGTCAAAGCACAAATGATATCATTATTTAATTTCATTACATTTTCAATACATAAAATTTCAACTATATTGATAATGTGTCTTATTCAATCATTAATTTGAGACTCAAATTTCAACTCTATTAATAGTTTGTTATTTGAAAGATGTTGAATAGTATTGCACCCATCATATTAGTCCTTTCATATTGTAAGGTGACAGGTTATATTAATATGAAAATAAATTATACTTTTAATGAAATTCTCTTCAATAAATTTACCTTATTTATTTTTTAAATATTGAATTTTTAAATTTTCTTTTAAATTATTGATTTTTTGAAAAATATATTTATATTAAATATAATTATGTACTAAATATATTTTTAATAATATGATTTGCAAAATTGATTCACTTATAGAATTAGTGCGTTATTATCTAATATAATTTTATTGCTTTGGTGTAAAAATGACTAAAATTTAAGTCATCTAGAATTAATCTCTCAATTACTACAAATAATGTACTACTTATGTAATTTACTAGCCATTTTTACTAGAATTCCAATTAAGAAACCAAACATAATGTGATAAAAATACTCTCCAATGACTTCAATTTGAAACTTGATTTAAATTCACAACTAAACATATTCTTACAACTCTATTATCTAATTAAAAAGTATTACATATGTTATTTTTATTCTCACTAAATATACAAATTGGGGGAAGCATACCATTATAGCTATTTTCATGCATCTATAGATTCCAAACGATATATTAGCAATTGATGATTTTTTTTTGGTTGTCTCTCTACTTGCGACTTAACTACTTACAATTATTGTTCTAGCTTTTGGGTAGTAACAATACACGCTGTGGGACCCGTTATGCGTGCGAGGATAAAAAAGTACATTTCAAAGTGTCGCTTGATACCTGCTTAAAGATGACCCAATAAGCATGCACTTAAAATTGGCAATAGTTATGCACAAATGCTTCGTGCGTCATGCATACCGATAATGGTGCATAAATGAACCAATTGTTATCCAAAAATGCTAAAAAATAGGCGGCTATTAGAACATATGAAATTTGTTAATGAACTTTTAGTTATCAGTTTTTTGATTTCTTAAAATTAATAATTGAAAAATTAAGTATACAAAAATTAAATGGTTATTGAAACATAGAAGATGATTAATACTCTTCTTTCCTAACCAATGACACAAATTAGAAACAATAAATTATTTATTTTAGATCATAAAATCTAATCTAAAAAAAATTAACCACAACCTTACTTAGACTCTCTATAACTTTTATTAATAAAATCTTGGACTTTATATGTTTTTATTGCAAACATTTACACCCGATTCACTTCCCCATGCGTTTCCTTGTCCCGAGAGACGTGATGTGATTTGTTGCAAGAGATCAGATTAGCAGCCATCTCGAAACGTCTCGATCTGGGCCAACCGTGCAGAGTTTTTGACACGTGCCGGTTGCACTAAAGATAAAAGGGGCTCCTCCCTTCAACCTGCTTTAACTAAAAGATCTCTCCACTAAGCAATAAGCAAACGGGTAAAAAGAGAGCACCTTTGCTTTCTTAGCCTGTAAGGAATCTGCCTTTTGTGTACCCTACAATGAAATGCCCTTTACTCAAAGCTATGCATAAACAAGACTAATTCTGTTCTGCTTTGTTGTACTCTTTTGCTCTTTTATTTCTATGACTTTCTCCTTTAAACTGCTATTATTCCATATACCTAGAGTGTTACAAGCATATTCACATATAAATTGTTGTAAGCATGCCAATATGAACAGTAATCTGTAATGTTTAAAGTTTAACCTAATATGAAAAAGTTTGGAATGTGGTTGAGTATGGAAGAGGTTATCGTTCACGTTTCATTATTGAAACATGATAATTAAAAGTCTAGTAGAAAATCATGTAGTGGGTCAATAATCGTCTATTTGTATACCTAGTAGTTAAGGAAAAAAATATTAATTAGAGAAGTCACGTAGCTTTATTTGTACCCATAGCACATGATTATTGAATCATTTGTGTGTAAGTGTTGGATATGTTGTACAAATTTGTGATGGTCAAACCCTTAGGGTGTACCAAGACATCAATAGCCCTCATACATTATAAATAAATTATAATGGATGAGCTTCGTGCATCCTAGGGTTGCATAGCCATTTCCATAAGCGCTTAAGTCAAACAAAAAAAACATTTGTCAAAATCCGATGTTTCATTTTGAAGTTTAGGGTGCACAAAGTTAGTTATAACTACTACACATACCCTTCCCATAGTTACAATAGTTTAGATTCTTGTTATTTCTAGATTAAATCATATAAACATTTTTTCATCAACGTTTTGGATCTATGATCTATCATCACGACAAGCTCCTAGAGAAGAGAATTAAAATCTAAGGTCTTGTGTCGCCTCCTTCCATTCATCTATTTAGTCTTTCCAAGTATGCTAATCATTTCAATTCTCTTCTTTAACAACTCATCTTGATTATAGATCATGAATTATGCTCAAAATATTGATATGATTTAATTTATAATTAAAAAATTATTATGAACTATTAAAAAATCATAACTTCAATAGTTATAATTTTGTGAATAGCATCTAAAATGAATTAATAAAACTTTATAATTAATAAATTTGACTGGAAACTTTATAATTAAATTCTCATATTAATATTATAAACATCCACACAATTGCAGATTCTCCCTATTAAAAAATGGGTGATGACCAAAAGTGACAGTTCAATCTTTTGGCAAAAGAACTGAAAATGGGCTTTTAATTTAAATAAAGCTAAATACCTCCTTTACATACTTTTTCGACAAATTTATATGTATATTAGGTTATGGTGGAGTGAGCATTAATGGCACATCATTCTTTGTAAGCAAATTCTATATCATAAAAGGCAAATCGATCACGTTATCGATGGCCTCAAAGTAGCCGACGTAGGTGTCCAAAAAATTAGTCTCAAAGATCTTTTTGACATGTGAACTTTGAACTTGGACTAATAATTTATTGAGTTATATATAATATTGTCATAGGATGATTTTTCATTTTTAGAATGATTTCTCTGTTGGATGATATTTTAATGGACTTCCAATAATTCAAAGATGATTATAAAGATGATTATGCATTTTTCATGAGTCATGAGTGTAATTCAAAGATGATTATGCATTTTTCATGAGTCATGAGTGTAATTCAAAGATGATTATGCATTTTTCATGAGTCACGAGTCATGAGTCATGAGTGTAATTCAAAGATGATTATGCATTTTTCATGAGTCACGAGTGTTGAGACATGGATCAACTAGGACTCGAACCTAAGACCTTTCATACGTTGTTGGAGTGCTCTACCATTGAGCTACTGGCCCCTCTTGGACCAGTCCATCGTCGGTCCGGGTGTGCCTTATTTCCAACACCAACACCCCCACTTAAGCCACACCTCTCGTGTGTTTGGGGCTCCTAGCCTCGACCTGGCTCTGATACCATGTTGAGACATGGATCAGCTAGGACTCAAACCTAGGACCTTCCATACGCTGCTGGAGTGCTCTACCGCTTAACTACTGGCCCCTCTTGAATCAGTCCATCGTTGGTCCGAATGTGGCTTATTTCCAACATGTTATCGATGGCCTCAAAGTAACCGACATAAGTGTCTAAAAAATTAGTCTCAAGATCTTTTGAACATGTGAATTTTGAACTTGAACTAATAATTTATTGAGTTATTATATTGTCATAAGATGATTTTTCATTTTTAAAGTGATTTCTCTGTTGAATGATATTTTAATAGACCTCCAATAATTCAAAGATGATTAAGCATTTTCCATGAGCCATGAGTCACGAGAATTGACCTTTTGAAAACTTTGTAACGTGCTCATGATCTACTAAATTATTGAGTAGGTGGTGGTATGTCAGAGTATATGATCATTATTTTCAATTTGAAAACTTCTACATTTATGCTTTATAGCCGCTTAAAGTTTTACGATGTATTTGTCAAGATTATAATGTATCAGATTGTAATGTCTTTATCTGGTCCTACGTGGAATTTCCTTTTTGCTTTTATCTTGCATTCCCATTATCTTTCTCATCTGCTTGGTAGTGAAAGTCCACCAAGCTACATTAATTACTTAGTACATGTATAGTACTAATATTTATACTCTTCCTATGATTTCTAGTATTTATACGGTCTGTACTTCCTTTATGTCCTTATCGTTGATTGGACTGCCATGCAAGACATTGTGTCTGTAATAATTGGTTGCATGGACGTGCCAGCGATCACGTCGTGTCTCTTAATCGTTTGGAATGGCAAGCAGTCATAAGAATCTCCGTTGTATTAGATGTGTGTTTGTGGGGGGAAGAGAATTTGGTGATAAAAATAATACAATAGAATCGTGATGAATTAATGTGATTTTTGTTGTTTCTGGATTAGTTTGTGTATAATTTTTTGTATCAATGTTTCGGATCACATTCTATGATCTATCATCAGAATATAGTCATTCCCACGTAATATGGTCATTGTCATGTATAAGAGTTCATTCTACACCAATCATTCTTCAGGTTGGGATGGGAATGGGTAATTTGGAAGTATCACATTAAGCACACTATTGAGGTCTTTACGAATAGTGGAGGCTTCAAATATTGATAGAAAAACCAATCATTCTTCGAGTTAGGGTGGGAATGGGTAATTTAGAAGTATCACATTATGCACACTATTGAGGTCTTTACGAATAGTGGAGGCTTCAAATATTGATACAAAAACCAATCATTCTTCGAGTTGGGGTGGGAATGGGTAATTTAGATGTATCACATTATGCACACCATTTAGTGAGGTCTTCACAAGTAGTTGCGGTTTCAAATATTGATATGTGCAAATGAATTAAATCATTCTTCCTTTTTGTTTTATTTTTGATGGAAGTTTTTATATGGAATTCTCTTTGCAATTTGTTGGTATTGGAGTACAAGTCTAGTTGATAACTCTGACTTCAAATCATTCTTCCTTTTTATTTTTATTTTGATGGAGAGTTCTATATCAAATTCTTTTTGCAATTTGTTTGTATTGGAGTCCAAGTCTACTTGATAACTCTTTGGCTAAGAGTCAAGGGACAAGCTAGTCTCACATGCTCTAGGGGTCGACTTCTCATGTGGCTCATGGGTCCCATTTTCATCTTTTGTCTTTTATTTTGTTTTCCACTGCGCTCCCTTAACTCTTTACAATTAGTCACTAAAATGGTTAATCATTATTTAAATTGATATTTGTAATATGGCCAAATCCAATTTTTCACATTTATTGTTAGTAAGATTATGACAATTAAGTTTGAAATTCAATTTTGAATCTACATCTCTTGCACAATTCGATAAAAGTAATAGTAGCAAAATAATTTGGAATGAGTATTGTAGCTGCGATGGGGAAGTAATTCATTGCTTGTGACATGACACTCCAAAATACATTAGGATCCACAAAACACCAAGTGATGGCCCCTTCATGTAGGATCAAATCTATTAACATTCTCTAAATATTGAACATTAAGATTAAGTTTTTGATTGAAGTACTGATTTGAAGGGGCTCAAACCCTTCTACAACAAGAAAGATAAGCATAAAGCACAACAAGAAACCAATGTACAACCAAGAGTCCAACAACAATAACACTACAAAAGACAGGACATTACAAAACATTATAGATTACCAATCTAAGGACAAGGTGGTTTTCAATAAATTGTTTCAATGTTTTAGCTTAACCACAATACAATGATTCTTCTCCCCTCAAGTTCTTTTCTTGGGACAAGGAAAATTCAAGACCACAAGTAGATCCCTCGTTCAACCCCAAAGCTTTAATCCTACAATCTACAACAAATTTGTCCCTGTTAACTTCCTTCTTTCCCTCCTTAATGGTTGTAATGAACACCTCAATACTAGTGGGTATATGTTCCCCTTTCCTTCATAAAAAATGGTATTTCTTATTGCTCGAGCAAGTAGTAGTAGCATGACATACTTTACCACAAGATTGACATATAATTGGAGAGCCTAAAACCATTTTCTACACCCACTCACCATATTTGGAAGATAAGGTAAATCAAGTAGGGAGTACCATGTTTTTCTCCACAAACACACAAAATATAGTGAACATAAAATATTTTTTGAATTTGGTGATCAAATTAATAACATGATATTACCTAAAATAATTGGTAGTAGGGTAAGTTCATAAAGACAGGGGACCAAAAAGGGGTCTTGAGATGCCACTTTTTTTATGAAATCAACAAAGTTTGAACTTCAATGAGAAAATAAAGATATTTATACTCAAAATGTGAAGATGCAACCAGAACAAGAGTTGTAGTGCTCCAAGTCTACTTTCTAAACTACTGATTTGTTTTGAAAATGGTGGAGATTAAGGGTTTCAATAAGGGGAAGCACACAAAGTGATCCTAATTTTTTCAAAATAAAATTACATAACACCTGTTGTGTTTCCCCTAAAATATCAACTATATTTTGGAATTTCTAAAATCGCTCCAGTGATAAATTAGTTGACACCATGTAGTTTATGCCAATTTTTTTGGCTAATTTTTTAATGAATCAATAAATTTTTACTAGTTTTCGAAGTGGACACATCCCCAAAAATAGAAATTTGAGTGTGTTCCCCCCCAAATATTTGTGAAAACTAATCAAAAATCAATTTTCTTAAAAAATTGTGTAGAATGAAGTCTAGTTTCTAAAAATGTAATTTGTTTCAAAATTCGATGAACATGTAAAAATACAAAATGTTCGTTTTTGACAAAAAAACAAACACACTAACAAAATAAATTAGAGATGAATACCTTAACATAATCAAAATGTGGAAAGAATTATATGGTTGAATAGATAAGAGAGAGCTCAATACCGTTATGGTATTTATTTTCATTTTCATTAAAACAAGTGCAAACTTGACATAGAGCATGAACAAAAATGTGAGAAAATTTTACATGTTAGTAGAAAAATACATCTCAAGCCTAAGAAGGACGTCCAAGCCTCTGGGTTGGTGTTTCCCAAGGTAGTTACTTTGGTGCGCACCAAATTTGGCATGCACCAAATTCAAAAAATGTATTTTTGAGTCTAACGCATGCAAAATTTGGCGTGAGTCATATTTGGAGCGCACCAAATTTGGTGCACGCCAAATGTATTGCATTAACAATTTTTCAATTTCTTTGTGTGTGTGTGCGTGCGCGTTTTTGTGTGGTTTTTCCTCTCTCTATTCATTAGTGCAACATATACATAAAGTATAACATTTAAGTATAAGAAAAAAATATACTTTAAGTTATATTTTATGTATATATCGACAGGATGTTTGAGAGTGGTTTTAGACCTCTAGAAGTTATAATGTAGATTCTAATTTTTAGAACTCCCTCTCTCTCTCTCTCTCTCTCTCTCTCTCTCTCTCTCTCTCCACCTTAGCCCCTACCTTCTTACCTCTGTATCTCTCAGGTCTCTCCCTCTCTTTCCCTCAGCCCCTTTCTCTCTCCCTCTCTCTACTATCTCCCCCCTCTCTCTTAGGTCTCTCCCTCTCTTTCTCTCTCTCTCTTGCACTTGGGATCTCTTTGTTGGCAATATAACAAGGATATTGAGAAGGTTGTTGATGATTATGGACATAACTGATTAAAGATGTTTTACTGTCTTGATATTATTATTTTGTCATTAATGTCAAGAATTGATTTAAGAAATATGATATGTAGATCATAAAGAAGTCGGTAAAGACATAGGAAAGAATATGATGAATAAAGGGATAAGTTATTCAATGGGCAGCTCTACCGAGTCAGACAATGATGAGATCTTGATGTTTTAGATTGTTTTAACATCATACATATGTTGTAAAATGTAAAGGTTAATACTACACTATGTTATCAGCCAAAGAACCTAGTCAGTAAACCCTAAGGAACCTAGTCGGTAAACCCTAAGGTTATCGCAGTCGGTTAATGAAGACAGAATGTCTACCGAGTAAAGTTTAGCATTCACCGAGTTGTAATTGAGCTATAACAGAATGCATTAAATGTTTACATGTGATATTTAATGAAAGAAGCTGATGAGCTGGAGTGGATCAATGATTGGCAAGTCATGGAAGAAGTTTGTTAACAAATCTAAGGCAATGGAAAGTCGACAAGAAGATCTACAGCTCAGATTGAACCGCATTGCCCTAACACAAGTTCCAAGATGATTGTGCAAGTTTTGAGGCAGGGTAAAACATTTTTTAGATTGTAAGATATAATGAACCTGGACAAGATTGAAGATTTGATGGCTATGATTGATCATGGAAAATGTGATCAAGGAGATTAAGCGGTTAGATGATTGTTTATAAATAAGGAATTGTTGATAAACAGTGAATGCGGGCAAGTGTATGCACAAGGATGCTACATAGTGATCACCGAGCACAGAAGCTTGAAGATTTGTTGGAATAATAGAGTATTGATGCCCAACAGATAGACAAGATTAGTTCTATGTCTAGATTGTGATTGAACAAATAAGAATCTGCTTTAGCATTTTAGACGTAAAGTTGCAGATAGATTGTATTACTGTTAGCTTGTGAAAGTAACAGGAAATCTCTTAACCGAGTGGACTTAATAGTCTTATAAGTAAATCCTCTAACAAGGTGACATTCTAAATGAGTGTTTGAAATCCTTTGACAAGGTCACTTCTAACAAAGTGAAGATCCTAACAGATCTGAGGGAAATCCCTTAACCGGGTCACATCTAGCAATGTGTTTTGTAATCTTTAACAGGATTGGCTTTTAATCGACCATACTCTAGAAGAGTATATTTCTTAGTGGGTCCGAAATCCCACAGTGGTTTTTCCCTATTTGGGTTTCCATGTTAAAACTGGTGTTATGAGGTTTATATAGTTCATATGCTTTTGAGTTTGCATGTTTGACAATTTTATTCTATGACTGATATATGTTAGCGAGGTTGAATCTGATGTTTTCATTGATGATTAAGTTTGTATGATTCACCCCCCCCTCTCATCTTGTTGTCTATTGGATTTGTACTTATATTAAGTATCAGAACTATCACTCTCTCATTCTAGTATCTCCCTCAACCAAATCTCTCTCTCTCTCTCTCTCTCTCTCTCTCTCTCTCTCTCTCAGGTTCTCTCTCTTTGGTCTCTTACTCTCTTTCCGTCCCTTCTTCTCTCTTGCTTGGGCTCTCTCTTTCCCTCCCTCTATATTGGTCTCTCTCTCTCTGTGTCAAGTATCTCCCCTTCTTTCTCTCTCTTTAGTCTCTCCATTTCTTTCTCTATCTCCACCCCCCCTCTCTCTCAAGCTCCCTCTCTCTCAACCCCTCCCCCCCTCTGTGTGTGTGTGGTCTCTCTCTCTCTCTCTCAACCCCCTTCTCCCCTCTCTCTCTCTCTCTCTTAGGTCTCTCCCTATCTTTACTCAACCCCCCTCTCTCTCTCCATCTCCCTCTCTTTCCATCAACCCCTCCCTTCCTCCCTCCATCTCTCTCACGTGCTCTTTTTGGTCTCTCCCTCGCTCGCCATCCTTTCCTCTCTTTGGTGTCTCCCTCCCTCTATCTTGGTGTCTCTCTCTCCATCTAGAGAGGTGAGAGAGAGAGAAAGAGGGGTAAGGAGATAGGGAGAGAGATGGAGATAGAGGTAAAGAACTAGAGAGGGGAGAGACCTAGATCTTAGGGAGAGAGGAGTGAGAGACCTAGGGGAAAGATAGAGGTGAGAGACCTAGGGGAAAGATAGAGGTGAGAGATAGATGGGGAGAGAGAGGTAGGTATTGAGAAAAGGATAGAGTTAGAGAGGTAAGGATATATGAAAGGAGAGACCTAGGGATGGGGAGAGATAGAGGGTGGGAGGGAGAGGCAATGATCAAGAGAATGAAGAGAGAGGGGAGAGAAACAATAAGAGAGAGAGATAAAATAATAGAGAGTGAGGGAGGGAGGGATAGATATGGGGGTAAGGAAGGAAGGTGAGGTACAAAGGGAGAGAAGGTGGGAAAGACTTAGAGAAATGAAGGTTGTGAGGGAGAGGTGTGTAAAGCGAGAGAGGAAACATATAGTAGAGAGTGAAGGGTAGGAAAGAGAGGTAAATAGGTAGTGTTAGATCTTGGGGTTGAGAAGAGAGAGTGAGATAGAGAGGTAGAAATGGGACATAGGAAGAGTGATAGAGAGAGATCTATAGGTTTAGAGTTTGGGGGAGATAGAGATAATGACATAGAGAGAGTGAGATAATGACGATATAAGCATGCTGATTATTGAAATTTGACTGTCTAACAATTTGAATGATCGTCTAAAACCTAAAATCTACATTATAACTCCTAGAGATCTGAAACCAATCCCAAACATCCTATCAATATATACATGAAATATAACTTAACGTATAAGAAAAGAAAAAACATATTGAAATGTTATACTTAAATGTTATATTTCATGTATATATTTTTGTTGGGAGAGAGGGAGTGAAAGAGAAAGACAATTTGCTAATGCTAGACATTTGGCTAGCACCAAATTTGGCGCTAGCCAAATGGAAATGTAATTTTCAACATGAATTTCTATTTGGCGTACACCAAATAGGTTTGACAAAAAAAATTGATAACTTTTTGGTCCCCCATATTGGTGCACTTACCTAGTATCCACAACGATGTTTGAGTCTAACATGGTATCACTAGTAGAGGATTTTACAGTTGTTGCAAGGGTTTGTGCATTTTTGATCACCATGTTAGCAATTTTTTTAATAATTTTTTGTCCTCCTGAACCAATTTACATAGTCAAACATCCTCCTCAAAAAAGAAAACATCATAATTGCCATCATCTGCATTATCGAAGATATATCCACCATCACTTGGTAAAGAATTTGAACTCAGTGTTAGTGTTTGTGCAGTTGTCATTGCCTTCTCCATAACACTTTAGAATATTTAAGATTAAGTTTCTACAATTAGTTATTAAATATTTAGTGGTTATAGATTTTAGTTTTCTATTCTATTGCATTTTTTGGTTTATATATGTGCAATATTTATTCATAGAAATAAAAGGAGATTTTTGAAAATCCTTCTCTTTTATATTTGAAATTCTTTTAGTTGGTATTAGAGTGGCTATTTTCACAATGAAATGTGGTTGAACTTTATGGAGACTTCAACATCTATATAACAACACACTACAATTTATCATAATCTATAAAAGTCACAAAATGCCATGGATATGAAGAATTACACCTCAATACTTAGCCTCAATGGATGTAATGAAATAATAGTTTGCTTCTTGCAAGACCAATACATTAGACAAGAACCAAGGGAAGAGAAAAACTTGGAACTAGAATTTTGTTCGTCAATATCACTTTCCTAATCTAAGTCGATGAAGCCTACTATATTTGAAGCTCATAGTGTCTAATATATGCCAAAGTGTGTAGTGTTCCTAATATACCTAAGAATGTTCTTGACTACCGTCCAATGACTCTAGGATCATGAGAAAAATGAAAGACAAGCCCAACAAAAAAGGTGATATTAGGACACGTGTGAAATACAAGAGACTACCAACCATCTAACAAAGTATCATCAATGCTAGGTGTGGTGGAAGTGCCAATTAATGTGATACCTAACTAAAATGGCGTAGGAGCTGGCTTACAATCAACTATGCTAAAATGATGAAGCAAATAAATGATGTATACTTTTGTTGATAAATGGATATACCTTAAGAAGATTGAAGAACTTACATAATAAGATAAAAGTAAAAAAAATTGACACATGTCCTGTTAAATTGCCCCATCAATGAATATCTACATCCTAAAGCAAGGAGGAGAAGGTATTAGTGAGAATCAAATTATTGTTTTACAAAGTTTGCATTAAAAGATTAGAGCCATGTCTTTGAATGTACATTGGGTGATCAGATTAGCAATGTGTGAAACTATATATGTAAGTAGAAGACCATGTATCTTCTCATATTAAGCCTTAGGGTCTTGTTTGAGACCATACAAAGAATATCATAGCTGAAAAACAAGAGAAGAGTCTTGCACAAATCTTGGATGGTGCTCTATGTAGATCTCCTAAGGAGAATCATCATGCAAGGAATCATTCTTCACATCCATATGGTAAATAGGATAATCTTGAGAAATGATAAGATGAACATAGTTCATCTTGGATACGACGTTAAGTGTCTCAGAGAAGTTAATACCCTCAACTTGTGAAAAACCCTTAGTAATAGGATATGTGTTGCACTTCTTGGAAACCAAGGCAAAAATACTACAATATTAAATTTAACCTAGTGTATGCAAATTTATAAATAGATTTCTTATCCAATATTACCCAAAAAATATTATTTGATGACTCATTTAACAATAACATAAAAAAAAAAAATAATACCACACATGACATAGAATTTGTGTGGATAAATAGTTTTGTGAAAAAACTCCAAATGTAAAGGTATACAAATGTTGTATTAAACTTTAGAAGAGCTTACATCAATACAAATTCTCTTAGAATTTTGATAGTTATTTGTTACTTCAATAAATTGCATTGAAACAACTTAACTTCTAATAACACAAGTCTCCAACTTATAGAAGATCTAGGATGAGAATACCACCGTAGTATCTCAAAACAAGGGTTAAAACCACCTACAAAAACCGTATGCCCCACCTCTTGGAAATCATATAAACTTAGTTAAAAATAATTAATGATCACATAAACTTTACATGGGCACCCAACAAACATCAAATCATTAGTCAATGTCGACTGACCCATTATTCACCAACTACTCTGATGGATAATAGGAACAACAAGAAAACCTTGATGCCCCACTTAGGATATCATGCAAAATACACATGCCAACATTCATAGACATGAAAGTCAAAGTGGTCCCCACTACCAAAGTAGATTCTTGAAAGGAATATTCTACCAATATGCTTTATAACCATCACCACTAACTAAATCCACATCTAGGAATGCAATTACAATTTGTCATACATGTAAATAAATATTAGATACTTTTATCCCTCATGTACCTAAGAATCTAAGTACAACTTCTAAGGATCTTGAAGACACATGGAAATATCATAAGATGCATGGTTAATGTCACATTATCTTAACATTCTCCTACTTCACATTATGCATAACAATTACATCCAATAAGCATATAAAATTAGAATCAAATATAGTGATCAAGGCTTGCGACCATTTTGTGCCAAGAGAACTTAAATCCTTGGTCGTTAGCTTCATGAGAGAATCTAAAATATTATCGAAAGTGCCAACTTTCTCTAACAAGACCTTACCATTCTCAACTATTTCTTGTACAAGGTGATGTTGAACATCAACATGCTTATTACAAGCATGATGTAACACCATCCCATTTGTAGCTTTGAGACAAATGTATGTCATTGTGCCAAGTTTCTTGCATGGACTTGATGTATATTTGTGGTTGTGGTATTGTTGACCTAATGTGTTATGCTTATATGTTTGGTGCATTGTAATGATCAACTCATGGTGATGTGTATTAATGTTATCCTGTGATTAATAAATTTTGTTATGATTTATATCATTTAAATGTAACAAATTTATTTATATGATTTCTTACCCTATTAGGTGATTTCTCTATGCTTCAATTAATTTATATATTGAGCAGATATGCTTGACCTTTGCATTGAGTGGTTATAGGTACATGGTAGTTCTCCACTTGGCTACATAGGTTTGAGTTATTTACCAACAATGGTTAAATTAGAGATGTCACATTGGGCCTCCCTATTATATTCACCAATTGTACTCAAATTTAATATGGTATGTGTCATGTATGACCTTGTGTGAATCCAAATCTGAATTGTAGGTGATTTTGGGGCTCATCTATGTTGTGAATTTTTTGTAAATGTCTTATTTAAATTAATGGTTTAACTTTCCTTGTTTTTCGTAAATGAAATTTAAGAAATAAAATAATTGGGTATTTTATCTATTGAAATATTTTTCATGTTTTGGGAAAATGAGGAAAAATAAAAGTATTTATTTAAACTTAAAAAATTCATTTGACTGAGAATGCACATATATTTGATTTAATTATATTTGCTAAATGAGTGCAAATGATTTAATATGGATGAAATTAGAGAATTTAGAAATAAAAGAAAACAAAGAAAGTTAAATAAAAAAATAGGAAATAAAAAATTAGAAAAAATAAAAAATGGCAAAATAGAATAAAGTGCAAATCAAAAAATTCTCTTATTCATTCATTCTTTTTGGAACGAAAAATGCTCTCTAAAAACCCCCTCTCAAAAAAATGATTTTTTGGTGGATTTTGTTCAACTTTTGGACTTTGGACTGGAAGACCTTACATTAAATGGAACCGGGTAGAGGAAATATTCCTTGGTATGTGTGGTTGATCATTTTCATCAATTTGAACGGAATTGCTTATTTTCTTCATTTTTGTTGTATTTACAAATTGAGGTAATTTTCTTCTCTCCATCTTTTGAGTTCTTTCTTGTTTTGGATGTCGTGCTCACCCTTAAGGAAGCATTGGACTTCCCTTCTAGTTTCAAATTTGAAAGAAAAAGAGTATTTCAATTTAATTTATGTTTTTGAAAAAACCTCATTTTGTGTTCTCATGGTTTTTTTTCTTCTAAAATAATTGAAATGTGAAATTAAACTCAAAGTGTGTTGTTGGGTACATTTAGAATTAAAGGGTATTTTTTAATAGAAAGATGAATATTAAAATTAAAATTTTTAGGCATTCTTTAATAATGAAATTGAAAAATTATATAAAACTTTTAATTCTCAAAGTGAAATTGACTGCTTTGTTTTGGGCAAATTAGAGCATCTTTAATAGATTTTTGTAAGGATTGTTTTAAGATCATGCTTTCAAGTTTTTGATTTTTTTTAATCATTATTTGTGACGAGCCTAGGCTAAAGGTACTAGAGAGTGATATTCAAGTGGATCCCAATGTTTTCTAAGGCACAAAGGAGCTGCCATGTATCCCATTAAAGAGTCTCCATAAAAGGTGAAATTAATGAAACATGGTCAATAAATTAATAAAGATAATGGATATCTCTCTAATGCCATGAGTGCTTGTAGAGGCTTAGGATGACTATGGAAGACATGGCCATTCAGAGAGAATGTATTTTTTACAATTAAGACTCTTCATCTCTTGTGAGAGGAGTACTTAGTTTTGTGTAAGCCATACCAGTGAACTTTATTATGAAAATCCATGTGTCATCTCTAACATCTTATCCCAATGTTTATAATTTGTGTACCTTGAGTTGTATGTCTATTCCACTAGTGATTTTTCCCAATGAGGATAGTGTTGGATATTAGAGTTGTTGAAATGTGTTGTTGTCATCGATGTGAACATATCCCTGTGTTATAGTAGAGAATTTGTTTGTTGCAGAGAGTTGGTTTGGTTGCTGATGTGCTAATGCGGATTAATGGGTTTTGAGATACATATCTCTAGTTAATTCAATACAAGTTGCAGTGTTTCGAAAGGTGATTTGATCGAGTACTGTGATACGGTGTGATGATTGGTTTTTCTGTTGGCTATGTATTGCAGAGTTGTGATTTCTTGATTTTATTGCTTCAGAATTGATTCCTTATGTTGTGCGGATTTTGGAGAGTGTTTGGGATGTTCATGTGTGTCCTCTGTTCAGATGGTTCATGATTTGGAACTTCACAAGCGTATCTTTTAGTTTGTTGGTGTTCTTGAGCTCCGATGATGAAATGATGATGATTCTTATTATCCGAGTTGTTGCGGTTATTACGGAGGATTTCACATTGCTTTCTAATGTTCTTCGATCATGTTCTATGTGTTTTGGTGACCCGCATTGATCGTGGTGCGTGTTATTGAATATTTTATTGGTCTGGTGGTATTCTCCATGTTATACGACTTTCTGGCCAATCCGATGGCTCTTGCATGTTGCAGATGATCTTGGTGTAATATTCAACGGTGTTGTGTGTTTGAGGTTTTGATTTGGGTCCATGCTATATCCTTGTCGACATTGTATTGGTCCGCATATGGATTTATGTATCGTTTGATGTAATTTTGTAATTAGGTCCTGTATGTTGAGATGACCTTGAGGTTAAGGTTGATGATTTGTATAAATAAGAATTGTAATCATGTAAGATTTATGTCTTTGGTTGTGCCTATGATCTTTGAGAGTATTATATGTGTGAACAAGCGAATTGATCTTTCGGTAGTGTAGATAAGAGCATAGAAGTGTTGTAGTGCAGACAATGTGCTTAACCAAAACTGTGATCAGGCATTTGGAGATGCTATTCTTTCAGTTCATGTAATCTTGATTATTGTCTGATCTTTGTAAGGCAATGAGCCTTCCTAGGGTTGTAGTCCTTTGTTGTTTTTGGGTAGTGAGCTCTAGGCAGTGTGCTTGAATGCATGTGCATTCCCTATTGTAATATTTACACATACTACTGCAGAGTATCATCATATTGTGGGTAGGTTCCCACCGTTGTTGATGTGGTGTTTATCTTTCTTATTGTTGTTCTTGATCAGATCTGAACTTGAGGTTAATTTATTTAAGTTTGGTGAAAATTGAGTCACCCCCCCTCTAAGTTTTCTTGCATTGTTGTTGCCAACAATTGGTATCAGAGCTAGATTCTTTGGAAGGAGCTTGACCACTTTAGGAGATCCAAGATGACAACTATTGTTTTCAAGAAGGAAAGTTTGAGATTTGATGTAACTAATTATTCTATATGGAAGGACTAGATGGAGTGTCACTTGAAGTGTCTTGGAGAAGATTATTGGAAGATCACAAAGAATGCATACAATGTTCCTCAAAATGGTCTTGTTACTGCAACTGAGATCAAGGATGCTGAACATAATATAAGAGCTAAAGAAGCATTGCTGAGTGCCCTAACAAATGCAAAGATGACTAATGTGATGGGATTGCAGACTTTTCATGAGATTTGGGAGAAGCTAGAAACCTTGTATGAAGGAGATAAACATGTGAAAGTTGCTAAATTGCAGAGCTTGAAAGGAAAGGATGGGTTGCTGAGAATGAGAGAAGATGAGAATAGTTCATCCTTTATGGCTAAAGTGAATGATCTTGTGCTGAACATCAAATGCGTCGGTGGATTCCTTGAAGAAGATGATATTGTAGCTAAAGTGTTGAGATCTTTGACTCCTTATAAACACAAAGTTGCTGCTATTGATGAGATCCAGACTGTGACAACTATTACAAGAGATATGCTGGTTGGTAAGCTTGCTGCTTCTGAATTGAACGAACTTGGTGAATCACATGGAAAAGATGAGTCTACATTTAAAGCTGTAGACACCTAGATTTGCACACTTAATTATATAAATTTTATTTGTTTAATTATCATTTATCTACCTATTAATTAAAGTAAGGTTTGATTAACATCCCTTTTTCTTCTATCTAACCATTAATCAAATTCAATAGTTGATTAATTCCCATTTTTTCTATTAATTGAATAAATTCCCTCTCCACCATTTAATTAAATTATATTTAATTAAAATAATTTGTTGCAAATAAATAAATCAAATTTATTTATAAACCTCCCCCCCCACTTGCATTTTCCTACAAATGCAAGTTGCATTTATTTTAGTTAAAATAAATCTGTTTATTTTAATTAAATTCCCTATTTCTCCCACTTGCATTCTCCTACATTTTCCATTAACCTCCTAATCATTCTTCTAGAAATCCTCAAATCCCACTTAGCGAGCTTAATTCTTCTAATCATGTCACATCCCTAAATTTGGGGAACTCACTTCTCCAAAATTGGAAGAATGTCTTCTAAATGCATTTAAGACTTTATATTTTTCAACAAGTTAATTTGTTGTGTTCCCCAAATTTGTAAGGCTCTTACAAATTAAACTCCAAAGACTTCTGAACCATTAAAGGCTATTACAAAAGCCTTGAAGGTTTCTCCCTTCACACAAGCTAAACCTTCAAAGTCTTGAAAGAGATTTTAAGGCTATTACAAGACATCATCCCTTCAACACATCAACCAATCATGGCTTGTCCCTTTGACCATCTTTTAAATTTGCACAAGAGTTGAACCAATGGATAATAACCTGCATCCTTGGATAATAGCTTTACCCACTAATCTCACCCACATGGGATTAACCATAAAAGAATCTCAAGTATTCAATGCTTATTCCCTCTCCTCTCAAGCAATCTCATGATGCCACTTGTCAACATAAGATTGGGTTGAAAATATCACATGGATTGATAACTTTCAATCCTAGCCCTTGTCAAGATTATTTAATCTTGGCCTTTAATTTTACCAATTCTTCTATTAATAGAGATTATTTTCTCATATCAAAGATCCCATCTTAGTTATTTGCATCCAAGCTATAGCTAAATTGTTTTGTGCAAGTTATCAAGGAACTCCATTGCCATCTTCAAATATTTTTAGATCATTGTAGTTGCATTATAGCATATATTTCATCATGTTAGTTTCTTTTATATGCTATATCAATCTCATCTTCACACCATGCTCTTGCTAGCTTAATCTCACACTAATCTTCTCATTTTTGGTAACATATCTTGTTTCATATCCATAACATATCACTAAGATCATAGTTGCATACATTTAGATCTTAGAATTAGACATCTCTCATTCTTTAGGTTGTCATCTTAGAGATCAAGTGCTCTTCCAAGCTAAGAGCCACCTTGAATATGAAGGATCCTTGGAGATAGAGGACAATGGGACATACTTAGATTTTTGTTTCATTTAATTTTTTTATGATTTTGATCTCTAGCATAATGTTTCATTGATGCGTTGGAGTTATTTGTTTCTCATTTGTAGGTTCCACACTTTTAGAGCATACAAAAGCTACTATATCCAAAAAGAAGAAGTATGATCCGAGAGAGAGATCAACTAGGGTATCTAGATATGAAAGGGAAATGAGAGAGATGGAAGAAAAGGTAAGAGAATTGGAAGATATTGAAGCACTTATCTCCAGAAGATTGCCTAAGGGAGCCGACAAGTATTAAGGGAAGTTACCTTTGAAATGTTTTTCATGCAATAAGATTGGTCAGTTTGCTTCTAGGTGTCCTAAAAGAATAGAAAGAATGTGAAAGTATGATAAGCCTTACAAGCCTAATCGCAAGTATAGATATCAGAAGAAATGTTATTATGCAACTGATGAAGGTGTGACAAATGATGAGTCTGAGAAAGGGAATTCAGAAGATGAATTTGTGTTCATTGCTATCAAGGAAGATGATCTGGTACCTGCTGATTCTACAAGCTACATAGTTGAAGAAAAAGCCTTGGCTGCTAAGATTGAAGAGAAAGATGGATGGGTGATTGACAGTGGTTGTTCACATCACATGACAGGTGATAAAGGTAAATTTATGAATGTGGAGAAGTATAATGGTAGTGTAGTGAGTTTTGGAGACAACAAAGCTTGTGTAATAGGTGGTAGAGGTTCTATTTATCTTGATGGTAAGCATAATACCGATAATGTTTGAAGGTTTGAAGCATAATATTTGAGTATTGGACAGATAGTTGATAAAGGATTTGATTTACAATTCAAGAATGGGAAATGTAAGATCTTGAATAGCTCCGGTATAAAAATTGCATAAGGAACTAAAACTAAAGGTAATATCACTTTAGTATCTCAGAATCTATGGAAGAAAATGTTATATCAAAAGAGACGAGGATATAGGAAAATTTGATGCAAGATGTGATGAAAGAATATTTTTGGGATATTCTTCTAAGAGAAAAGCCTATGGGTGCTACAACAGAAGACTAAGAAAAATAGTGGAAAGTGTAAATGTAAAGGTTGATGAGTGTCACGAGAAGCAAATTAGAGCATGCAGATATGAATCTGATGATCAGAATGTTACTTCAAAGCAAGTGCAGACTTTGAGAATGAAACATAGTGATCTGAAAGAGTCAGTAAATCAAGATGCCATCGGTGGTGAACAAGTTCAAGAGACTAAAAATTAGAACAATCAGAAGACCCCCAGGTATGCAAGATTAAATCATTCGATGAATTAGATCATTGGTGATAAATATGAAGGTGTGATGACTAGGAGAAGAATTGCTGCTGAAGAAACATATTTGATATCTAAAATTGAGCCTAAAGATGTTGTTGAAGCTTGTAAATATGAAAATTGGGTAAAAGCTATGGAAGAAGAGTTAGATCAGATTGAGAAGAACAATACATGGGAGCTTGTTCCAAGATATAAGGACAATTATGTAATTGGTACTAAATGGGTGTTCCAGAATAAACTAAATGAAGATGGAGAAGTTATTAGAAACAAATCAAGACTGGTATGTGAGGGATATTCACAAATGGAAGGTATTGATTTTGAGGAGACTTTTGCTCCGGTAGAAAAATTGAAGCAGTTAGATTATTTCTTGCATATACTGCTCATAAGAAATTCAAGGTATATCAGATGGATGTGAAGTCAACCTTTTTGAATGGTGAATTGGAAGAGGAAGTCTACATTGAGAAACTAGATGGATTTTCATTGACAGATGAAGATGACATGGTATGTAGATTGAAGAAAGCATTGTATGGAATTAAACAAGCACCTAGAGTTTGGTACGCCAGATTGGACATGTATTTGATAAAGTTAGGATTCTGTAAAGGTACTGCTGATAGTAACTTATACTTCAAGATTGATAATGATAATATTTTGATTGTTGAAGTTTTGTTGATGACATTATTTTTGGAGGAGATGATGATTTGATTAAGAAGTTTGTTGATGATATGCAAAAGGAATTTGAGATGTCTATTATAAGTGAGATGAAATTCTTTTTGGGATTGCAAATTACATAGATTGATAAAGGAATTTTCATATCTCAATCAAAGTATGTGAAGGAATTACTAAAGAATTTTGGGTTAGATGATTCCAAACTTGTTGGAACTCCTATGGTGACTAGATGCAAGATGACAAAAGATGATGAATCTCTAAAGGCTAACCAGACCTTGTATAGATCTATGATTGGTGGACTGCTATATTTGACTCAGACTAGACCTAACATTATGAATGATGTATGTCTTGTTGCAATATTTCAGGCTGATCCTAAGGAAAGTTCTATTACTGCTGTGAAGAGAATATTCAGATATTTGAAGGAAATAATTTAATATGGTTTGTGGTATCCAAAGAATGATTATTTCATTTTTAGTGCTTATACTGATGCTGATTGGGTAGGTGATGTTGATGACTGGAAGATCACTACTGATGGAGCATTCTTTTTAGGGAAGAAGTTGATTTCTTGGGCAAGTAAGAAGCAAGATGCCATTTCTTTATCTACTATTGAAGCTGAATACATTGCTTCTACTAGCAACTGTACTCAGGTACTTTGGATGAATCATATGCTAAAGGATATTATAGTTATTTATAATGAGCCTATTGTTATATATTGTGATAATTCAATTGCTCTCAATATTTCTAAGAATCTAGTGTTGCATTCTAAGATAAAACATATATCAATCAAGTTTCATTTCTTGAGAGAGAAGGTGAATGAAAAGGAAGTTAGATTGGAGTATGTATCTACCAAGGAGCAAATTGCAAATATCTTCACAAAGCCTTTGCCTGCAGATACATTTGTATTTCTAAGAGAGAAATTAGGGGTGATTTCCCCTCCTGGTGAGAACTAGATACATTGAGTTGCATCAATCTGATGGACTTCATAGTATTATCCTTTTATCCGGATTGATGAGTGGGTGTTGCTCCTCCGGGGGAGTAGTTAGTGTGTGGTTCAGTGGTTTAGAATTGTTTAAGTGTGTCAAAAAGGGAGAGATTATCTGGTAATAGGGAGAGAATAATGATTTGTATGTGTCTTTGGCATTGCTGTCAAAGGGGGAGAGATGCATGTGAAAAAGTGTCCTATCTATCTAAGGTAGAGAGCTATGTGTGTATGATCTTAGGGGAGATTGCTAGAGTTAATTTTTTTCTTTGCATTGCTTTTTTTCACATTCATATGTTGCCATCAATGCCAAAGGGGGAGATTCTTGCATATTAGAGTTGTTGAAATGTGTTCTTGTCATTAATGTCACCATATTCTTGTGTTATTGCAAAGAATTTGTTTGTTGCATAGAGTTGGTTTGGTTGTTGATGTATTGATGCAAAATGGGTTTTGAGATACTTATCTCTAGTTGATTCAATATGAGTTTCAGTATTTCGAAAGGTGATTTGATCAAGTTATGTGATTTGGTGTGATGATTGGTTTTTCTATTGGTTATGTATTGCAGAGTTGTGATTTCTGAATTTTATTGCTCCAAAATTGATTCCTTATGTTGTGCGGATTTTGGAGAGTGTTTGGGACGTTCATGTATGTCCTTTGTTTGTATGGTTTATGATTTGGAACTTCATAAGTGTATATTTTAGTTTGTTGGTGTTCTTGAGATTCGGTGATGAAATGATGATGATTCTTATTATCCAAGTTGTTGCAGTTATTGTGGAGGAATTCATGTTGCTTGATGATGTTCTTCAATCGTGTTCTATACATTTTGGTGGTTTACATTGATCATGGTGCATGTTATTGAAGATTTTATTGGTTCAGTGGTATTTTTTGTGTTCTACAACTTTCTAGCCGACCCGATGGTTCTAGTATTTTGTGGATGATCTTGGCGTAATATTTGGTGGTTTTGCGTGTTCAAGGTTTTGATTTGGGTCCATTCTATGTCCTTTCTGATATTGTATTGGTCTGCATATGGATTTATGTATCGTTTGATGTAATTTTGTAATTACGTCTTATATGTTGAGATGACCTTGAGGTTAAGGTTGATGATTTGTATAAATAAGAGTTATAATCATGTAAGATGTATGTCTGTGGTTGTGTGTGCGATCTTTGAGAGTATTGCATGTGCAAACAAGTGAATTGATCTTTTGGTAGTGTGGAGTTTTGTCATTTTGCATATAGATTGCATTAATGATATGTTGTCATTGATGTCAATTGAACTGGTAATGGTATTCATGTTATTGTTGATATTGTTGTTTTTGATATTGGCTAGTATCTGGTAAGAAGAACTTTGTGGAAGATATTGTAAACCGGTGTGTTAAGTTTGTGAGTTGAACTAGTAAACCGGTGTAAAGGGTTAAACCTTTTTGTGCAATGTAACTGGTAAATCCTATCAATTGTTAAAACCTAATCGATCAAGTTTATTGGTTTATTATCTGATGAGCGGTAATGATGGAGACATGTGTGATCATTGTATGAGGATAAGTTCAAATTGTTTTGGCACGTTTGTTTATTGTCTAGGGAAGGAGCAAAGTGTATTGCATCTAATGCACAATGCTTGATGAGTTACAAAGTCTAATGGAGCGGTTGGAATTTTCTTGAAGAATGTGAAGAGATTGTCATGATTTCTAACGGTCAACATTGTATTGACTTGTTTGTAATCTCAATGATGAGAATTAGGTTTTTGATGTGTTACCGACCTAGTTGATTTGTATTTAAGGTCGATGAAGTTGCTTGTAAAAGTTGTGTAGCTACGTGTGTAGCTACCTAATTGGTGAATGGATATGCACTTTGAGTAAAGGCAGATTGAAGCTTAAAAGGATCTGATCAAGCACATGTAGTGCTATTCAGATAGATCAAGAAAACCTGTTGTTTTCTAACAATTATAGCAGAAGTGAAATCTTTTAATCGGGTAAGCTCTAATTGTTAGGCCCAATATGGAAAGCTAATGTACTGAGAGGGGAGGGGTGAATCAGTACTCCAAAATTTTTCTTGAATAATAACTTTACCGTTATGCATAAACCAAATAGTACAGTAACATAAAATAAAGTTAAAATAAATAGATAACAATCATACATGATTCACTCCATAGCACATATATTTTGGTTATGCAGAAACTCTTGGTTAGAGAGAAAAACTGTGGTGGGGATGGCACCCACAACTTCACTACTGCAATAATAAAGAGTACTCGGTTAGATCTACATGTTAGCTATTTCTGATAGCTTACCCTTGCTTATAGCATACCTTGGTAACCCATATAGTAACTTGGTAAACCCTTCTGTTTACTCTGTTCTTCGACTGTTCTTTGAAAACCTTCTCGGTGACCTCTATGTCTCTGTAATAGTCTTCTTACACTCATGCACACACCCTTAACTCATGCTGTATAAATAGATCTCTTAAGACGGTGATCCAATTCATTGCTTCAATCTTACAAACACGATTTATAACCATATAAAATATTTCATTGGTTAGATGACCTCGAAATCATACACAATCTTCTAGTGCAATTTCCAATGTGATAACGGTTAGATGTGCCTCGATCTTGTAACACGTTTTCATATGCATGTCCAGGTTCAATGAATCTGGTAATACGTTTAACTCAGTGTATATCAACTCGGCGTGTCATCTTTGCTGCTTGGTAGACATGAAAAGATACTCGGTAGACAACTCGATGTATACTGCGTTCTGTGACTGCTTTCTTCTGTAACCGACTAGACTGTGCATACCGACTGAATATTTCGGTAATAGTAACCGACTAGAGTATATAGTATAACTTTGACATAAAACTAATGGCAATCTGATAAGTAGTAACAATCTCCCCTTTTGACATTAGTTGAGATGTTTGACAAAAACTACTTTCAAAGTTATAACTCAAAAATCTATATACTTTGCAAATGACTATACTTGACAGTATATACAATAGTCAATGAAATAGTATATTCAGATATACTCCCCTTATCATTATACTATACAAAACTCTGATTTTGAATGCTCGGTTCTGTTTTGTGTGCTTTGCTTACTGTTCTGTATACTGCTCTTGGATACTCTGCTTATTCTGCTCGATATACTCCCCCTGTATACTATACTCTGAATATTGTATCAAAACTGTATCCCCCAATATATTTTATTGCTCCCCCAAGACTATATCATATTACTCTCCAAATATATTATATGACACTCCCCCTTTTTGACAAACATCAAAAACTTAATTTCCATCCGGGGGCGGTAACTGGTCAAAAATGGATTTTTACTTGTTTCGGGCATCGGTGAGAGCGACAAAGAGTGCATCCTTGACACTGTCCATTAAATAATTTTGCGCTTGAATATCAGCCAATAGTGATATTAAGCCATCAAGAGTGCTTCCCTCTTGTGTAGTAGACAAGTATGTGGCTCGATTGATCTGTTCTTGGATGGATGAAAGATGTGGAAGGAATAATGTCTGAAGTGTCATTATGTCCATCCTGATCTTGTGTTCTTCATTTCTTAAGTCCAATTGTTGAGCCATCAGCTGTTGTAACCTAGTATAAAAATTTTGAATTGAATTTGGCTTTGTGGTCAACTTGCTTGAGAGATCGGTGATCTCTTTCTCAATTATCTCTGTTTTATTCTTAATGTCTTTAATGAATAAAGAAAATGTGCAGAGTTTCTGAAATAAATAATGAATGTGCTTGAGTTGAGGAGTCAACTTAGCAATAAATTTGACAAGTTTGACTTTGCCAATGGCTAGAGCTTTCTGTACCTCTTCTATCATTTTTGCAGTGAGCTCCTTGTATTTTAGCTTGCTCAAATACTCAGATGCATCAACTCCAGATGTTTCTATTTGATTAAGGAGTTCATCCAGTTGAATATGGATGGCTGCATCAGTTGACACTGTAGCTGTAGGTAGCATTTCTGATAGCAGTGTCTTCACCTTCTGAAGTACTTTATTCTTCTTTTGTATGGCCATCTATTTTTCTTATTCGGCCTTTGCTTTGCATAGTTCACCAAAATCAATGAGTGCTTGCCCCTTTAATTTTGATATATCCACATTGGGCAACACTATTGGTTTAGACAAATCAACTTTGAAACTATGCTTCTTCACTTTCTTTTCTTTACCTTTGGCCGGTTGGACCAAGACAATAGCTTGGGAGGCTTGCTGACCCTCAGTAGGTTGCTCGGTAGAGGCAACACTTTGGTCGGTTCCTATAGCCTCTGTGGTGTCTTTTGGTGTCTTGGTACTGGGTGTCTCAGCTGCAACATTTTCAGTGCTCGAAGGTGCTTGTGAGGTCTGTTCTAGAGTAGTATCTTCTCCTGCTGTAGACTTGTGACCTTCAGTGCCTTGTGCTGTATCCTGAGGAGTTTCGGTAGAGATAGGTTGATTGACCGGGGGATAAGGTTGAACTTGTTCTAAAATAGATTCACTAGATACAAGTTTTGCATATGTAGTGCCTTCTATTATTTCCTGCTCTGGTGCTTCTGTATCCATGACATCTTCATCTATTTGAATAGTTTCAGTCAGGTCTTGTTTGGTAGCATCAGGACCTTGCTCAGTGACATTAGGATCGTGCTCGGTGACATCAACAATTTCAACTGTAGTTTGTTCACCGACATCCTTGATTTTGAAGATTTCCTACCACTTTGCTTTTGTCTCATTTTCTACGTCAATATATAGCCCATTCATCAGTTTTAAGGCTCTTTGTTTGACAAGAAACTTTGAATTGTAGGTTGTCAAATGTTGCTTTATTTCAGCTACTGGCATATTAGGAAAGAGATGGACTAGACTTCTTTCTCTGAGTCCATTGCATACTTCCACCTATTATCAATATGCAAGTAAAGTTCATTTGGAAGTGACTTTGCTAGTTCCAATGGAGCTAACTGGAACTTTAGAAGTATGCAGATGACAACTTCTTCAATTTGTCTCTTCTCATCATTATTTCTAGTTTCATACTTGACATATCTAAACAACCAAATCCTCCATATTCTTTTAGATTAGCACAAAAGTTTTCAACACTATGTATATTTACCTTCTTGCTCTTGACAATCTAGAATTTGTTTGCATCCTCTGACTCTGTATCACTAGACTCTTTTGACAAAATGATTTTCCGAGTAGATTTCTTGTATGTCTTTGTTACCTTGGGAGTAGTAACACTCTTTTGATTCTTACTTGGTGATGCGACAGATGCTCTTGTGTTAGGTCTCTTTGTTGGAGGAGTTGGTAGGGTCTTTGAAGTCTCCCATTCCTTTCTTTTTAACACTTTACCCTAAGGCAATTCGGTGCTTAGTGTTATAGCCGCCTCTTGAGCTTCTGATTCCTCTTCGGTGATGGCAAGAGTTCCTTTGACAGGTGTAGAGGAAGAGTCTTCTCTGAATTTCTCTGACAATGCCTTAATCATCTTTGTTGCCTTCTTTGTAGCTTTGGGTACTATAATGCTCATTTTTACCTTTTCCTTTACTTCTTCATAGGTTCCATATCTTAGCTCGGTAGCATGCCTTGGTAATGTAAGAAATACATCAATTTGCTATTTTGTGATGTCAAAGTCAATCTCGTAACCCATAGGTGGCAAAGATTGAGTCCTTGGTTCCACAACATTCACATAACAGTAATCGGTGTCAACTTCAAAACATATATCATTTTTGTATTTCTCTACTAGCTGGGGTGGGATTCGGTACCTGTTATGCATTTTCTCTTGAAATTTACTAAAGTAATCATCCATTATATCATTGAAATTATCTCCTAACTTCTTGATGAAGTCATTAATCTAATGGGTGATTGGTCGGTGTAGCTCCCAAACTACTTTACCGACTGATGGAAATAATTTTTCAAAGTAGAAAAATATGCATGCCAGTAGTGATCCAAACTTTAGAGTATTAGCCAAGTTGTTCTTCTTTGGCTTCCTGATTATGTTCATATTCTCAAACAGATTCTTCAATAACACCTCACATAAGTCAATTTTCATTCCCTTTTTCACAATTTTATAAGCTAAGTCAACTGTTGCACAGGGTACACTATTTTCCCTTGCCGATTGGAAGAAACATTAACCAATTACTCTAATAGCAAACTTAAGTTCTACATCAGTGACATTGTTCAATTTTAGTCCTCTGTAATCAGATTCTACTCCGGTTAAACTGATCAATTCCTTCTGTGATATCATCTTCTGGGCTTGGGCATGATCATAGATAGGGTAACCGGTAATCAAATGAATGATTTCCTTGGTTATCTTGAATGGTTGCTCTTCTAGCCACATGAAATCATCATGAACTCTGCTTAGAACAAACTTGACCCACTGGGGTTTGAACACACAAGGATAGGTTAGGGCTTCAGTTAATCCTTTGATTTTGATGTGTTCATACTTGCTGTTTAATTTACCATCGGTACATAGTTCATCATAGGTGTCTCTGATTTCAACATGACCGAATTCTTCAACATGACATTTGGTGAAGAATCTCACATCTTCGACTAACAACACTCTGTCCGGGATGAGTGAAAAGGCGGTTTTGTCATCCGGTTCAGAGGCAACTTTGGGAATCAAAGAGTATTTTAGTGAGGGCTTCTCTACATTCTTGACAACTATGGGATCTTGGATCTTGGGTGCCATTTAAGATTTCAGGTAAAAACTAGTAAAGAGTCCTTAGGGTTTCAGAATTTCAAACGACAAATGCTTTATACTTAGCAGATAATGGCAACTAGATAAGATCGGTAAACCAGCTTAACAATATGTTGAGATTTGATGTAAATACCTTGGATTTTCTTTGAATGAGGTTTTGATCACCTTGGAATCGCTTGCTCTACTCTCTTGAAACTTGGTAAGTGTAAATGACCGCGAAAATGCTTTTAAGTACACAAAATACCTTATCGGGCTCCGTGCGGGTTAGGTCAAAAAACATTAAATGCACTCGGTTCCTCTTTAACCAATTTACTCTCCTTTTTTTGTTTTAACCGAGTAACCAAGCTTCCTTCATTTACCGACTTGACAGGCTTCCTGTAGTCACTGACTTGACAAGTTTCCTATAAAGTGCTTCAAAAGACTTTGATAGAATTTCAAACTTAATAATACATCTTAACTATGCAGATTTTGAATTTAGTACATAATAGAATGGGAACTGTTATGATTTTAACCTTCAGAGAATGCAGTCCCTTCATACCTTTACCGATTAATTTGGAATAGGTGCACCTAACTCGATAGGTAAGGTGCTTTCTTTACTTGACACAATTTCCTTCTTTGTCCAAATCATCTGTAATTTTTCTTTTATTTCTTCAGTGTCTTTTCTAGGTTGATCTCTGCAATCTCCAACCAAGTGTCCAACTTTGTGACAATGAAAACATGCCATACGAGGATTTCTCCATGATCTTCGGTTGTTCATTCCAAACCTTATAAAACAGTTAGCACTAATATGTCCATATCTTCCACAACATTCACACCATATCCTTGTATTATAATCCCATGGTACTGCTGCATATTGTTGGTAAGGATCTGTGTAAGTTCGGTAACCTCTAGTGTTTGCTCGATGTGCAGACCACATGTAGTTCTTTTGCTTAAACCGATACTTCTCGGTACTATGTCCATATCTATTGCAGTTTCTACAAAACCCTTTTAATTTTGCCTTCTGATAATTGTTAATAGACTTTGTCCTACATTGATTAGATGTGTGACCATATTTATTGCAATTGTAACAATAACCATTGGACTTAAGTGACATTCAGTTGCTTATCTTTTCTGATTTGGCATATGTTGGTAGTGTGACCTTGATTTCCACAGTAGTTGCAAATAGGCTTCTTTCTTTTGATGTTATTCCTATTTCCAGCTTGCTTTGATGATTCTCTTCTCTCGGTAGTATGAATTCCTTTCTCGGTAGAGTCTTTTCCTTTGTAACTGAGTCCTACATCTCTGTTGGGTCTTCGTGTATTCAATTGCTCATCCAACATCTTTGATGCTTCATAACTCTTCTTCAATGTTTCTTTGTATTTCTTCTTTGTTTCAAGTTCATCGGTCAACCTTGATACTTCAAGTCTCAATGCTTGGTTCTCATCATTCTTCAGAATTGCTTCATGATGTGCATAACCTAGTTGATCTAATAGGTTTTGTTGAATTCCAGTCAACCTTATGATTTCATCATTTTTATCAGATACTAAGATTCAAGTTGTTGTTTCTCCCTTTCTAGATCTCTTACTTTATCCTCAGCTGTTCTTAATACATCTAGATTTTCAGTCATCTGTGTGCTGAAATGTTCATGTTCTCTTTTCATTGCTTTTAGTTGATCAGCCAATGCTTTGTTCTTTTCTTTCAATACTCCAATCATTTCTTCAGTTTCTTCAGATATACTATTCTCAGATGATGTCTCAATTTGTTCCACTAACTCTTGAGAGTCCTGCAAATCATCAGATAATCTTCTTCTTACTTTCAGAGATTTTTGCATTTGCCTTTGCATGTCTGCAATCACTTGATTAGCATGATCCAACTCTTCTTGCAGATACACAATCCTCCAAGATTGTTTATAGCCTTCCATTGATAAGATCTTTCTCTTTAGGTAGTTAAACCCTTTTCCAAGATTAAAGCTCTGATACCAATTGTTAGGCCCAATATGGAAAGCTAATGTACTGAGAGGGGAGGGGTGAATCAGTACTCGAAAACTTTTCTTGAATAATAACTTTACTGTTATGCATAAACCAAATAGTGCAGTAACATAAAATAAAGTTAAAACAAATAAATAACAATCATACATGATTCACTCCATAACACATATATTTTGGTTACGCAGAAACTCTTGGTTAGAGAGAAAAACTGCGGTGGGGATGGCACCCACAACTTCACTATTGCAATAATAAAGAGTGCTCGGTTAGAGCTACATGTTAGCTATTTCTGATAGCTTACCATTGCTTATAGCATACCTCGGTAACCCATATAGTAACTTGGTAAACCCTTCTGTTTACTCTGTTCTTCGACTGTTCTCTGAAAACCTTCTCGGTGACCTCTGTGTCTCTGTAATAGTCTTCTTACACTCATGCACACACCCTTAACTCATGCTTTATAAATAGATCTCTTAAGACGGTGATCTAATTCATTGCTTCAATCTTACAAACACGATTTATAACCATATAAAATATTTCATTGGTTAGATGACCTCGAAATCATACACAATCTTCTAGTGCAATTTCCAATGTGATAACGATTAGATGTGCCTCGATCTTGTAACACGTTTTCATATGCATGTCCAGGTTCAATGAATCTGGTAACATGTTTAACTTGGTGTATATCAACTTGGTGTGTCATCTTTGCTGCTCGGTAGACATGAAAAGATACTCAGTAGACAACTTGGTGTATACTGCATTCTGTGACTGCTTTCTTCTGTAATCGACTAGATTTTGCATACCAACTGAATATTTCGGTAATAGTAACCGACTAGAGTATATAGTATAACTTTGACATAAAACTAATGGCAATCTGATAAGTAGTAACACTAACAAGCTTGGTTACTCATTAAATCCTCTAACAAGGTGGTCCATTAGCTTGGATTCTTAAATCCTCCAGCGAGGTTACTCCTAATAGGGTATCGTGCTTTTCATGAAGGCATATTTGTAAATCCCTTAACCAGGTGATTCCTAACTAGAATTAGTTCTTAAAATGACTTATTTTAAAGCTTTAACAGGCTTGGCTCCTTACAGGGCAAACTTCAGAAGAGTTTAGATAGCTATCCTTGTGAGTCTCATCTCACCATGGTTTTTACCTATTTGGGTTTTCCACATATAAACATTTGTGTCAAGTGGTGTATGTTTTTGTGGTTATGATCTTATTTGTTGATTTGATTAACTTATGATAAGGCATGATAACTGGAAGCATTGAGAGATGAATATGTTGAGATATGATTAAGAATTGTTGATGTTTACAAGATTGGAGTTGTTTACTGTTAAGTTGTCATAACAGTCAAACCGGTTGATGTCAAGTATTCTTATGAATATTGATCTTGATTGAGATATGTTTACTTTGTGTGATTGAATTTGAGTTTGGGAACTTTGTATCAGTTTTTCAGTATACTGATTCACCTCCCCCGTCTCAGTATTCTACCATATACTTATTCTTTCATCGTACCATCATGAAGAAGAGCAGAGAAGTGTTGTAGTGCAGACCGTGTGCTTAACTGGTATTGTGATCAGGCATTTGGAGATGCTATTCTTTCAGTTCATGTAATTCAATTTGTTGTCCGATCTTTGTAAGGAAGTGAGCCTTCCCAGGGTTGTAGCCCTTTGTTGTTTTTGAGCAGTGAGATCTAGGCAGTGTGCCTAAATGAATGTGCATTCCCCATTGTAATATTTACACATATTGCTGCAAAGTATCATCATATTGTGGGTAGGTTCCCACCGCGGTTTTTCCCTTAACCGAGTTTTCCACGTCAAAAATTTGTGTGTTATATGTGTTGTTGATGTAGTGTTTATCTTTGTTATTGTTGTTCTTGATCAGATCTGAAGTTGAGGTTAATTTTTTTGAGTTTGGTGAAAATTGATTCACCCCCCCTCTCATTTTTCCTGCATTGTTGTTGCCAACAGATAGTATATTTATGCCATTGTTGGGTTTTCTGAATGAGGATTGATTGTTTATGCCATTGGTGAGTTTTCCCAATGAGGATCAGTTGTTTATGCCATTGGTGCATTTATCTAATGATTTTATCTTATTTTCTCCATTGGTTATTAAGCTTGATGTGAATTTTGTGTGTTGTGCCATTACTGTTTATACTCAATAAGGATTTGTATGTGACCTATCTTGTAATTTTGATTACATGATTTTTTTATGATGTGTATATTGAATGTACATACTTCATGCATGGTGTCTATGTGTGTAAGCCTTCTCTCATTGGGTTTGGTGTGAGGGTACTTGTGGTCCCTATGACTATCTTTTAACATGGTGGGAGTGGAATTAATGTTACCATTAGTTTGGGTGGTGTGGAAACCACCAATGGAGATTGGGGATCTTAGAAGGAGCTACAAGATCATGACATAGTTGGTTAAAGGTTCCCGCTTTAATTAACTTCATTATTGTAATGTTTGAAATTGATTTTTTTTTTGACTCATCCTCTTTTTTATATGTAATATTTGACTATGGAACCTCCTATTGGATGGAATATAAACCTTTCACATAATGGTGAGGAATATTTCTTCTTATGCATATTTTTTAATGTTGGTGTCAAATGGTATTGCTATTTCATATGCAATTTGTCTTTTAGAATCATGGTAAAATGAACCTAGAGAACATTTGGATTTGGGTTAAAAATGAATATCTTGTGTTGGAAAAAAATAATTGGATTTGAATCTTGTTTAATAATCTCTCAAGTTTGGGATGATGTGTTGTTGTGAATCAATTCATCTTGAGACTATTTTGGGTCCCTTGTATAATTTAGTACTAGTGAGAAGTTTGAAATCCACCTTTTAATTGCTTATGTTGCTTAGAGTAGCATGCGCTTGAGCATCACAAAGGTCACTATACCTCTACAAGCCTTTGACTAAATGTGTCTTAGGTGTTGTGTGCTTGAGAGATAGAATTATTTATCTGGCCCTCTATTGTTTTTGATGTTTTTGGGTCCAAATATTGTCATGTGGAGTCTTAGGTAGTTTTGAGATGTTGGACATGTCGTGAGGACCAAACCATAGCTTGGGTTTACTCACTTGTAAGGACACCAATGCCTGATAGGGACTCTAATGCTTGGTAGTGACTATAATGCTAGAATTGGACTCCAACAATAGATTTGGACTCCAATGCTAGACTGGGACTCCAACATTAGTGTCACGAACCCTTTCTATTAGTAATTTTAAAACTTTATAGTAGTTAATTATTCATTTATTAAATAAAAGAGATGATTAGTTTTTGAAATTATAAATTCATAAAATTAAATGGATGACCTTTTAGAAATAATAAAACAATATTATTAAAAAATGAATGAATAAATAGGAGATAACGATTCTCTTTTTTGAATTTAAATAAAATGAAAATGAGTAAATTTATTTTCATTTAAAAATAAGATAAAATTATACACTTCATAATATTGAAATTATCTTAAATGAGATTTGAAATTATCATTTTTGCTTTAAAGTTTGTAATTATCTCAATTATTATTCTAGAATTATATGTTAGCTTTAAAATTTATATCTCATCTCAAATATTATCTTAAATAAATTGCATTTTTAATTATCAAATATGCTTTTTGAAACTTATATCTATCTCAACTTTTTTTTTTAAGGAATTAAATATTGGTAAGAAAAGGAATTAAAAAAACCAATTAATATATATTTTTATTTCTATTTTCTCATTATCTAGAATATATTTTTTTCAATAAAAGTGGATTATTCCACTAAACTTTTTTATTAATATTTTTTAATTTTTTACACAGGATTCAAAGAGCATACCAGAGGAAAGAACCCTAGGAAGAAAACCTCTGGTCACAGCTCATAAAATAAACCTATAGTATCTAATGGATCAATTTATACACCCTGCCCAAAACCACATACAAAATACGGTCACAACACATATAATATCAGTTTTGCATAGAGCCCATATGACAATTTGCCAAAAAAACCTGTTGGATAATTTTCAAATGTAGACTCCATAGCTGCTATCAATGGAAGAAGACAAAATTTTCCAAAGCCCTGTGCCAAATCCCATGAGCCAAAAACCTTCCTGCCAAAAAAGAAAGTATCAAAAAACATTTGGAAAAACACTATTATATCAAATACCATGAGCTCAAACTCTTCTCACAACGAACATGAATAATTGAAATGAAAGGGGAAAGCGTGAATAATTATCATCAAAAAATTTTACATCGACTTTACTCAAGAAAATCATATGACTATTGCTGCAAACCTTCCCATATCTTAGAAGGAATTTCCTCAAAACCCACCTCTCCCTGATTAGCATTGCTATCAATGGCTAAATTTGCCAAATAATCTGCAATCTTATTAACTTCTTTGTAACAATGGGATACCAAGAAAGATTCAAACAATTCTAGTTTTTGTAAAATGGGATCAAGTATATACTGCAAATTCCAACATTTCGATTTCTTTTTCATAACACATTGAATAATCACAATAGAATCACCTTCAACTATTAAGTCCTTAATTCCTAGAGAGATTGCCATAGCCAATCCAAAAGACAAAGCATGAAATTCTGCATAATTGTTAGTTTTAAAACCAATAGCATGACACTTAGCTCAAATAAAATTTGCATTGTGATCATAAATTACCATGCCTACCCCAGCCGGCCCAGGGTTACCATGAGAGGCCCCATCAAAATTCAATTTAAAGTGCCCCTGCCGAGGAGGTTTCCATCTAGTAGAGCATCTCTTACCTATTGCATCATTCTTTTTTAAAATTGAACCATGAGAGGGTAAAACTGACAGGAGCTTCCAAACTCTAGTAACTCTACTATCCCAGTTCGAAAAAGAAGTAAGATTTTCCAAATTCTTATAAATAAATGACAAAGCAACCTCAGAGATTGAAGACTCAATTTTTAATAGAACCTTAGACATAGGGGACCTTGTTTTCTTAAATATCCCGTTGTTTCTCTCTAGCCAAACATTCCAAATCACAATAGATGGAGATATGATCCAAATGCATGCATAAAAAGATGAGGCAAACATAAAGGGCCAAGATCTAAAATGGGAAATGAGATCCTTACCAATAACAAAGGATATATTTAACTTCTCAAACAACCACTGCCAACATTCATAAGCATAATCACAATGTAGGAATAGGTGTGAAGAAGATTCCAAATTTTTGTTACAAAGGACACAAGGGAAAACAACAGTAATACCAAGCCCATCTAGTCTCATACCTGTAAGGACTCTGTCCTGAACTGCCAACCAAGCAAAGGCTCCAGCTTTGGGAAGACAAGCCAAATGCCAAAACAACTTATAAGGCCAAGAAGATAAATCTTTAGCAACCATAAGAGAGTTGTAACCATCTTTAACAGTGTACTTACTAGAAATATTCTTTGTCCAAATAAGTTCATCCTCAGAATCAGAAAGAAATACAATTCTATCCCCCAAAATCTTTTCAAAATCTAATTTCATGCTTTGATCAACATCTAAGAAATCAATCGACTTCCATCTAGCTATCTTAAGGGGTCCACTAGTCACAATTTCAAAATAATCTGCTACAAAAACACCCCAAAGGGAGGAAAGAATAGTGATCAGAGGAGACCAATCCCTAATATTCACCAAAGGTTTGTGTCCATTCCATACTTCATCCCATAATTTCACCTTTCTACCATTATGAACAATCCACGAGAGATGAGGCAAAATAACTGATCTACATTTACAAAGGAAATTCCAAATACCAGAACCCGAAGGCAAATTTGAGACTTTAAAAATATACTCTCTCGGTCCATTATTTAAATATTTGGCAAACATAATCTGTGCCCATAAGGAGCAAGGCTTGTCATATAATTTCCAAACCATCTTAGCACCTAAGGCTAAATTCTGATTCTCTAGACTCCGAATTCTTGTTCCCCCAAGTTCCTTAGGCAAACATACCTTATCCCATGCAACTAAAGGGAGTTTCTTCTTGCCATCTTTATTATTGTTCCAAAGAAAATCTCTAAGAGTATCCTGTAAACTAATAATGGATGCTTTTGGAGACTTCAAAACAGACATGAGATATATGGGAACAACATTCAAAATAGACTTGATGAGAACAATTTTACCCACCAAAGTTAACCATCTATGATTCCATGAGAGAATTCTTTTAGAAATGACCGAAATAATCTTATCCCAAAAACCAATCTTATCCTGTTTAATAAAGAAAGGAATCCCAAGGTAAGTACATGGAATATTTCCAGTCTCAAATCCCCGAAAGGATTGCAACCTATGTTGAACTAGTTGTGATGTATTAAGCAAAAAAATCTTTGATTTATCACCATTAACTTTCTGACCAGAAAACGATGCATAATTTTGTATCATTCCTTTAATCACTTTTGCCTCAACTAACGAAGCATGTCCAAATAATAGAGTATCATCTGCAAAGAGACAATGAGAAATACTTTGGGGAATATTCTGAATCCTCATACCTTTCCAAATCCCCCCCACTTTAGCAGCCCTAATAGCCCAGCTAAAGGTTTTAGCTAGGAGAATAAACAAAAAGGGAGAAAGGGGATCTCCCTGTCTCAAACCCCTAGAGGAAGTGAAAAAAATACAAGGAGAACCCTTAATTAAAACCGAGAATCTTGTAGAAGAAATACATGCACGGATCCATTTGACCCAGGCCTTGGAAAAACCTAACTTCTCAAGAACAACACATAAAGCCCCCCACTCTACTCTATCATAAGCCTTCATCATGTCTAGTTTAAGTATCATGGCTGGGGTTCTTTGGGTGGAAATAGAATGCATCACCTCATGTGCTACAATTGCACCCTCTGTCGTCTCCCTTCCGGGAACAAAACCACCTTGCTCCAATGAAATGATCCTAGATAGAATTTTTGCCAACCTAAGGGAAATTACCTTCGTAAATATCTTATACAAAGTGTTACATAAAGCAATGGGGCGGAAGTCAGCAAAAGTCTTAGTATCCTCTTTTTTAGGAATAATTGCAATCACTGTAGTATTAAGTTCTTTTAAAATGGACCTATTTCTCCTAGATTCCTCGAGAGCCAATTAAACATCATTTCCCAAAAAATCCCAACATTTCTGAAATAATAAAGGAGTAAAACCATCTGGTCCTGGGGCTTTATTTGGATTCATGGCAAAGACAACACTCTTAACTTCTTCTAAGGAAAAGGGAGATATCAACATCTTATTGTCTTCCAAAGATACTAAAGGAGGAATATTAGATATAATATCATTACTAAGATTTCCATTTTCCGAAGATAATAATGACTTAAAAAACCTAACTACTTCTGAAGCAATGCCCTCTGGCTCTGTCAATAAATTCACATTCTGACACTGAATACAAGATATCCTATTCTTACATCTTTTAATCTTAGTTGAAGAATAAATTTTTTTTGTGTTCCCGTCACCATTTGAAAGCCATAACTCTCTAGATTTCTGTCTCCAATAGATTTCCTCTCTAGCTAACATCTCCTCAAGCTATAATTTTAGTGACTTCAATTCATCAAAAACTTGTGGCACCATACCATGTTGAAGCACATGAGTATTAAAAAACTCAATCGTATCTTGAATCCTTTGTTTCTCTTGAAAAATGTTCTTAAAATGCGAGATATTCCATTCCCTAATATTCAATTTCAAATAACTTAACTTCTTAGCAATCTAAAACATACGGGACCCAGAACAAAAAGGAGCAGAATTCCACCATTTCATAAGCAGAGGCAAAAAGGAAGAATCCCTAAACCACATGGGCTCAAATTTAAATGGAGACTTAAAAGAAGCCCTATCCTCAATAACTAAAAGGGAAATTGGAAAATGATCAGAACCCGAGACTAGTAGAATAGAGGAAAAGAATTCAAAATCTGAATCAATCTTCTTAGATAACAAAAACTGATCTAATCTCTCAGCAATCTGAGAAAAATCCCTTCTCATGTTTGTCCATGTGAAAACCCCATTCTGAGACTTACAATAAAAAAGGCTCATATCAAAAATGAAACCCCCAAAGTCATCCATAATCCTTTTATTAGGGAAGACACCTCCGCTTTTCTCATCTAAATCAGTGATATCATTAAAATCACCCCCGAAGATAATAAAGGAACCATGTTTTAAGGGAGAAGAAATCCTCTTTAATTCACCCCATATCTTACTCTTCCCTTGAATTCTTGATGAAGCATAAATGTTAAAAAGCCAGAATTTAACCTTCAAAATATTGCTTATAACTAAAGCCAACATCCAATTTGTAGCATATGCCACTAACTGTACCTCAATATTATAATTATTCCAAAGAAGCACCAAACCTCCTGAAGCACCACAAGCTGGAGAAGAAAGAAAATTCCACCTTCTCCAAGATGAAAAAACCAAATCAGCAGACTCCTTTGACAACTTTGTTTCTTGCAACATAAAAATATCACACTTAATTAAGTCCATTTGGGACTTAATTAAGCGTCTCTTGTTAGGGGCATTTAAGCCCCTAACATTCCACGAAATAATTCTCATTGTCCTCGAGGGGAGGCCAAAGCTCCCCTCTCCCAATTAATCAGAGAATTTTTGTTTTCCCCAAAGCAACCTTGCAAATTACGTTTCGCAACCCCTGATCTTGTCACAGGTGGACTAGTCACGAATCTTGTACTCCTCTTTCTTTTTACACTTACAAGAGTTAGGCATGTTTTCTTAGGCCTACCAAGAGAGAATGAATGCCTCCCTTGCCCACCAACAGGAGAAAGGGACAAAGTCTTTTGAATTCCAACATCAATTTCCATTTGAGTCTTAAGATTATTTGGAGGCCTACCTCTCCTAGGAGAAACCACCGATGGTGAAAAAAACCAGAGTTGTTTGGACAATTGGTAAACTCTTGCATGAATTTGGAGAAGCCATGATAAATGGATTATCTTCAAAACCCAACTTTGTTGTAGCCAAAACTGCAAAAGGATTAGCAGATGTAGAAATTGGAAGGGTCGAGTTTATACCCCCCAAATCATTCTCAATTGAACAAACAACTCTATCAGTAATACCCTCATCCATTTGATATGCATGATTGTTAAAAATATCATGTACTTGTTGAACCAGATTCTCATCTGGCATAATAACAGGGACAACCTCTGACGGATTACTATTCCCTAAGGAAGATTCATTAGCCATATTAATTTCAACATTCAAAGGGGAATTATTAGACACCAAATTCTCAACTTCCTGAACTAAAGAAGCATCATTAGGAAAACCTATGGCAGGTACCTGTTTAATAGTTTCCATATCAACCACTACATTTTTATCTAAATTCACCTTCTTTGAAGAATCCAAAACCTCCTTTTGAGTACATGAAGACAAATTTTCGTCCTTACCCTTTGTGTGATTATTTGGCATCTTAGGGCAATCTATCATCAATGGTTGATCTACTCCATTCATCGGGGGATTACCATCCACTATACCCCCATTATTAGAAAATGTCTTCAGTAAAGACAAAAGTGAGACCGGACCCGAAGTGTGATCATTTGGTTTCCCAGAACTACGACACAATGGATTATTTTCAAGATAAATGTGACCTGTTTCTACCAATTTATGCGAAGAGACATTTCCACATCCTTCAATCGAAGGTCCCACCGCCAAACTATCTTTATTAAGGGATTTAGGGATAGAGTCAACAACCTGCTTGTTTTTCTTAAAATCCATAAGTAAAGGAGCATCCAAAAGTAAAGGAGACTTAAGAAGCTCCGTATCTAATTTCTCAATTGACTGGTGCCAAATACCATCATGAGACTTGATATTACAAGTATGGGGGCAAACATTGTTAGGGTTAATAAGAACACAAATTTTTACCACAACCTCCCCCTCCACAAAGTCCATTTTAGATGTTAAAAAAGTTCCAATAGTATTTCCAATTTTCTCAAGAACATTTGGATCCATAAATTTAAAAGGAATTTTAGGTAAACCAAACTAGAAAGGAATAAGTTTCAAACTGGACCAAGAAGGAACAAAAAAAGGTTTCCAAGCCGCAATTGAAATTAAATGTTTTCCAAACCAATGATGTGAAGTTCTTAATACCTCATCTCTGAAAGAAGGAGAATCAAAGACAATAATAAAAGCATTCGCATACAATAATTGAAAATAATGCATATCCTCCCATCTTTTCTACAATTTATGATAAAGCTTTAACAAACTAATTTGATCACCCCAAATTTCCCTAGAAATAGCATTCATATGCAAACAATTCGCTTTCTTATTGACACAGGAACCTAAAAGATCGATACAAGGGATAGGAGCCCAAACTTGCGATGAAGAAACCCCGGGCAGAATAGGATCATAAGGTATCTTACTTACCTTTTCTGGACTAGCTTCCTTGAGGTTCACATTTACCTTATTTCCCACCTGTTGTGATGAAACATAAACCCTAGCCACAGTCTCCTTATTTGCCAAGCCAACAACCCTAGCAAACGTTCGCTGACTGCCTAGATCCAAAGACCATTTCCTCAAAAATCGCTTGAATTGCTTCTCAGAATTCCCATGATTTGCACCTTTATTAAAATGCCCTTAAGTAAATCTCCTTCCATTGTTATTCTGCCTCCATGCCGCACTGTATTTGTTCCCAAAGAAGCCTTGAAAGTATTTTGAAGCTGGCTGAAAAACCTTGTTATTTCTGCTCTGGTTTACCTGTACTGCCATGTCCTTCCATCTGCCTTTTGTGTAGACCCACTATGGAACATGAGGTTGGTCTTCCCAACCTACATCCACCCATGAACCCAAATGTCCTCTATCAGCCATGTTCGATCACTGTATTATTTCTGATTTGCTCGATTGTATGAAATGATCCATAACAAGACTAATCTCAGTCAGCTGTTTTGATACAATTGGATCCAACCATCATTAAATATAATGTTCGCCGATCTTAGTCTCCAACTATGAAATGGAAATGCTGAAAGGTATGTGCAGTTACTGCAGTCTATTAACCATCCGAAAATATCTATTCCATGAGCTTACCATCTGAACAATAAAAGTTTCTGCAACTACAGTTGTCTGCATTCTTTACCTCGGTAGTCCTGTCAGATTATTGTGGCTCAGATCTAAAACCATCAAAGCAGGTGTGCTACTAAAGTCTAGTATAGATCCCAGCAAGCCGCAATTCCTTAGACTCCAGTAAAAGGGCCCGTCCAGTCAAAAGGCCGCTTCCTCCATTACTACCCACCGGGCAAAATCCAACTTTGGCAACTTCGACATTGACACATAGAGCCTCCACGCAGCCACACCAATATGTTATGCCATTGACCCCACATTATGCCATATGCATATCACTCGATGAAGGATTCAACTCCACGGAGAGGGATTAAAAATCCCCTCAAACCCTTCTTTTTTCGTGTTCTTCAGCCTACCTAAGAGGCCGCGATTTTGATCGTGATCCAGAAGCTCGACTGAATCGAGGAACACTAGAATATTACTTTAAAGATTTAAAATATTTTTTTTAAAATTATTTAATATAAAAATAAATCAAGGAAAGCACTAGAAAATAGTATATGAGTGAGTGAATATAAATTTACATAAAGGAATACCAATAGAAAAATTAGTGATAATTTGGGGAAAATGGATTGGGTTATTACAACTAGAGTGGGACTCTAGCACCTAGGTGCTAGTGTTCATCATTTGAAAGATCTTTTTATCGTTTCTTGGGGAAACCTTGAATACAAAAGTTATTCCTCTTATCCTCAAGAGTCTTCCTATGTTTTTTATTTTTGTCATCAAGTTTCATTCATGATGTGGTACAATATCTCCTTTCTTGGAAAGGGTGTTGTTTCTTGGAAGTGATCCATCACCATTATAGTTGGGAGAGGGTTTCTACCTTTTGATTTAACTATCTCTTGTTAAGGTTGAACCTTTCATTTAGATATTTTTTGAGTTTTATTAAACATGTATTGGTGTGGATTGCAGGTTGATGATTTCCCCTCTCAACCCTTGTGTCATGCTATGAAAGAATGTGATCATGGTCTAGTACTTGATTGTCATTTTGGTGTCATCTCCCATATCACGTTCATCATGATGGATCTATCCCATGATTGTAAGTCTTTTGCTAGTGCCATCTTATGCAATGATAAAGTAATTATTGTTGTCTTTACCTTGGTGTGATTTTGTCTCATACAACACTTGTTTGTACATCATAATGCAAGTATGACATGTTGTCACATATTCAGCTTTGTTGTTGCGTGCAAGAAAAGTGGGGGGATGAAACTTGAATTTCGGTTTCTGGACAAGTCCACACACCAATGGGACTCTTGGTGCAAGTTATGGGGTTGTATTGAATAACTCAACTTCCCAAGGGATGTTCCATTATTCTCTATCTCACAAGACCCATCAAGCCAATGCCTTTTCTCTCAGATCATTGAGCAAAATGACTTAGGGATGACAACCATGAGAATGAGGGATGTTGATCAATCTAGTATGAATGCATTCCTAGTTATGCATGATATTAAATCTAGTATGAATTAAACTAGCATGGATATGATGATAAGATAAAATGGTTAGTGAAAACTATCCTAACATGCTATGCTAGTCTAATATAATTATTTATGTGTTAATGCAAATGCCTATTTAAGATGGTATTAAAATTATTTCTATCAAAGAGAGGCTAAATGCTTGATAAAATGACTAGATATGAAGATGAGATGCTTAGTAAAATGTCAATAAGTTTGATACTAAAGACTTGGATATCTAAATGAGAGAAGGATGACTCTATTTATAGGAAAAACAGGGCAATGGATGGTCAAGATTGGATAATCTTATCAAGGGTCAGGATTGAAAGCTATCAATCCATATTTAAAATTCCCACCAATGAAATGGTGACAATTGTAAACATAAGATTGCTTGAGAGGAGATGTAAGAAGTGTAATTTCTGATACTAAATGTAAAGTACAGATGCCAATAGCTAACAAGATGAGAGGGGGGGGGGGGGGTGGTGAATCATACAAACTTAATCTTCCATAAAATCAACAGATTCAACCTCAGTAACTTATACTTCAGCAATATAACCAAAAACTACTAAACATGCAACTTCATAAACACATAATCATCATAACACATATAACACCAGATTTAACATGGAAACCCAAATAGGGAAAAACCACTGTGGGATTTCGGACCCACTAAGAAATATACTCTTCTAGAGTATGCTCGGTTAAAAGCAAATCCTGTTAAAGATTACAAACACATTGCTAGATGTGACCCGGTTAAGGGATTTCCCTCAGATCTGTTAGGATCTTCACTTTGTTAGAAGTGACCTTGTCAAAGGATTTCAAACACTCATTTAGAATGTTACCTTGCTAGAGGGTTTACAAATAAGACTGTTAAGTCCACTCGGTTAAGAGATTTTCTGTCACTTACAAAATAATAGTAATAAAAATATATCTGCAACTTCACATCTAAAATGCTAAAGCAGATTCTTATTTGCTCAAAACAATCTAGTCATAGGACTTATCTTGTCCCTCTACTGGGCTCCTTACTCTGTTATTCAAACAGGTCTTCAAGCTTCTATGCTTGGTAATCACTATGTAGCATCCCTGTGCTTACACTTGCCCGCATACATTGTTTATCAACAATTCCTTATTTATAAACAATTGCTAACCGCTTAATCTCCTTGATCACATTTCCCATGATCAATCTTAGCCATCAGATCTTCAAACTTGACCAGGTTCAATGTATCCTTCGATCTAAAAATGTTTTACCTCGCCTAGGGACTTGCATTCCTTTCTAGGAACTTGTGCTAGGTTATTGCGGTTCAATCTACATTGTAGATCTTCCTACTGATTTTCCATAGCCATAGATCCTTAAAAAACTTCATGCACGACATACTAATCATTTATACATCTACAGCTAATCATTTGTCCTTCATTAAATAATGCTTTTATCCATCCAATGCGCTCTGGCATAACTCGGTTGCAACTCGGTAAATACTAAACTTTACTTGGTAGACATTCCGCCTTCATTAACCGATATTGATAACCTTAGGGTTTACCGACTAGGTTCTTTACTCGGTGACATAGTATAGTATTAACCTTACAATCAACAACATATGTAGGATATCAAAACAATCTAAACATCATGATCTCATCATTGTCTAACTCAGTAATAGTTGCCCATTGAATAACTTATTTCTCTCCTTATTCATCACATTCTTTCTGTGTCTTTTATAGACATCCTCATTCTCTTCAAATCAATCTTCTCAAGATATGGCAACATCATACTGAATCAAAAAATCAATTTCTTGACATCAATGACAAAATAATGTTATAAAGATAGTTATCATCCTTTTTCAGTTATATCAATAATCTTCAACAACCTTCTCAATATCCTTAATGAATATCAACAATCTCCTTCTATTGAAAATGCCAACAATCTCCCCCTTTGGCATTGATGGCAAAACCAACAATTAAATGGTAATATCAACAAGATATTCAAATTGATTCGGATTCAGATTGGTGTTAGACTTCTCCTGTTATCCTTGAGTTGTTAAAATCTCCTGAAGTCTTCTCCTTTTTTTCATTAGGCTTCTGAGCTATTGTCTTGCATTTAGTCTTCTCCCCCTGTCATTAGTCTTCTGTTATCTTCTTCATTTAGAGCTTTTACCATTTAGTCTTCTCCCCTTTTGACAACAATGCCAAAAAGAAAAAAAACTAAATCATGATTTCTTCCTCTATGAAGTGATTTGCCTTGCTATGTATCATCTCAGTCTCGGTCAGAGCAACTTGTCTCTATTCACTATTTCATGCACACCTTTAGAAAACCTTCTAAAGTGTGTAAATCAGCATCAATCCACACATAATATTCTGTAGATTCATCGAATTGATGCTTTCTCTGAACTTTGTCAGTGAGTAGAAGATAGGGGTAGGACCTGTAACTTGCTTCTGAGATACTCAAAAGTGTCCCTTGGCAATGGCTTTGTGAATATGTCTGCTAATTGCTCCTTTGAACTGATATATTCCAGCACAACTTTCTTCTCTTGAACTTCTTCTCTGAGATAATGATACTTTATAGATATATGCTTTATCTTAGAGTGCATTACTAGATTCTTTGAAATGTTAATGGCACTAGTATTATCACAGAATATAGTTACTGGCTTGGTAACGTTCTCATTTATACCTTCCAACAATTGTTTGATCCATGCTATATTTGTGCAATTCAATGCTGCAACAACATATTCAGCTTCTGCTATTGACTGTGAGATACATCCTTGTTTCTTACTAAGACAACTCACTAGTCTTTCTCCTAAAAAGAAAGCTCCACCACTTGTGCTTTTCCTATCATCTATGTTGCCTGCCCAATCAACATCAGTATAAACTTTTAAATCAAAATCATTTCTCTTTTCATATACTAAGCCATAATCTTTAGTGCCTCTTAGGTATCTGAAAATTCTCTTAATTGCTGTCATATGGGTTTCCTTGGGATCTGTAGAGAATCTTGCAACAATACCTATTGCATGTGCTATATCCGGTCTACTATGCACAACATATTGCAACTTCCCAATCATAGATCGGTAAAGTGTCTCATCAACAAATGCAGATTCATCATTCTTTGATAGTTTACAGTTAATAGTCATAGGAGTACTTACTGGTTAGAATCCTCCATTCCAAATTTCTTCAAGATTTCCTTTATGTACTTGGATTGAGTAATGAAAATCTCATCTTTCATTTGCAGTATCTGTAAACCTATAAAATACTTTATCTCACTGATTAGTGACATTTCAAATTCTTTGCACATTTCATTTCCAAAGTTCTTGCATAGAGAGTCATTTCAACAAAAAATAATATCATCAACAAATATGGCTGAGATCAGTATTCCATTGTCCTCATCATTCTTCATGTACATGTTGCTATTTTCACTTGTCCTTATAAAACCAATCTTGATTAAGTAAGAGTGCAGTCTCTCATACCATGCTCTAGGTTCTTGTTTCAGACCATATTAAGCTTTGTTTAGTTTACATACCTGATCTTTATTCTTGTCTTCAAAAAATCCTTTAGGTTGTTCTATATAAACTTCTTATTCTAGTATACCATTCAAAAATGCAGATTTAACATCCATTTGATATACCTTGAAATATTTGAAAGCAACATATGCCAACAATGTTCTTACTCCCTCAAGTCTAGCCATAGGTGCAAAGGTCTCACCATAATCTATTCCTTCTTCTTGAGCATAACCTTTGCAAACTAGTCTTGCTTTGTTTCTAATGACCGCACCTTTTTCATTTAACTTGTTTCTGAAAATCCACTTAGTACCGATTACATTTTTGTTCTTCGGTCTTGGGATAAGTGTCCATGTTTCATTCTTCTTGATTTGATCAATCTCTTCTGTCATAGCATTTACCCAATCTTCACTGTTAAATGCCTCTTTTACTATTCTCGGTTCAAATCCAGATATCAGACATGTGTTTTGTCTCAGTTTGTTCCTTGTCATTACTGGATCATCCTTATCTCCAATAATCTGACTTGATGCATGATGTCTTCTGACATATGCTAATTTAGGCTCAGTAGGCTTTGTATGATCTTCTTCATCACTTGGTAACTGGACATTATCTTCATTTTCTTCAGCAGCTTTCTCGGTAGGACTTCTCAATTGAACATAAACAAATTCTTCATAATCTCTTGGTTCTTTGGAATTTCCTTCATCATTTCTTTCTGCAAATTCATCAATTTTCACATTTGTACTTTCTACTATTTTGTTAGATGATTTGATCAGACATTTAAATGCTTTACTTCTAGAAGAATAACCAAGAAATGTTCCTTCTTCACTTTTCTGATCAAACTTTCCATTTCTGTCATCTTTGTGAACATAGCATCTACTTCCAAAGATTTTAAAATAACTTACATTAGGTTTCTTGTCATACCAGATCTCATATGGTGTCTTCATAGTTCCTTTCTTCAGTTGAACTTGGTTCAGGGTGTAAACTGCAGTGCTGATCACTTCTCTCCAAAATGTTTGAGGTACCCTCTTTTCTATCATCAGGGTTCTGGCACAATCCACAATTGATCTGTTTCTTCTCTCAGCTATCCCATTTTGCTAAGGTGTTCTCGGTGTAGATACTTGCCTTCTTATACCATGATCATTGCAGAATAAGTTAAATTCATTAGAAGTGAACTCTCCTCCTCTATCAGATCTAAGACATTTTAGTTGTCTTCCTGTTTCATTTTCAACTCTTGCCTTGTACCATTTAAACATTTGAAAAGCTTTTGATTTTTCTTTTAAAAACATAACTGACATCATCCATGAGTAATCATCCACAAATAATATAAAATATTTATCACCATAATAACTTTGAACTTTCATGGGACCACACAGATCTGTGTGTACTAGATCTAAAATTCCTTTAGAAGTGTAGTACTTACTTGTAAAGCTTGATCTTGTCATCTTACCCATCTAGCATCCTCGACACATAGATTTCTCAAGTTTTTCCAGACTTGGTAGACCTCTTACTCGGTGCTTCTTACTTATTTTGATGAGATTATCAAAATTTACATGACAAAACCTTTTATGCCATAACCAGGTATCATCTATCTTAGCATAAAGACACTTGTTCTGAGTTGAGTCAAGATGAAATGTATTACCTTTTGTTTGTGTCCCGGTAGCAGCTAACTTTCCATGCTTGTGATGACCTTTGACAATTCCTTTCTAAAATTCTATTCGGTATCCTGTATTGTTTAGCTATGCTACACTCAACAAATTGTATTTCAAACCTTCAACCCAATATACATCATCACATTTAGCATTGTCAAGAAGTGTGATAGAGCCTTTACCTTTCACCGGACATGGTGCATCATTACCAAATCTTACATAGCCTCCATCATAGTCTTCTAATTTAACAAACTTGTGTTTATCACCTGTCATGTGATGTGAACATCCACTGTCTATGATCCAAGAATCATTATTATTTATGTGAGATATTAGGGCTTTTTCTTCATACCTTTCTTCATCAGATCCATCTTTAATAGCCACATAAACAACTTCCTTTGTATCAGTTTCATCATATTTATCATCGTTGGATTCCTCATCAGCTACTAGGCATGTCTTTCTGTCTCTCCTTCTGAAGTCTCGGTGTCCTTTGTATTGGTTGTCTTTCTGCCTGTTATCTCGGTATTCTCTATTTTCACTAGATTCTTTGTAAGGACAGTTAGAAGCCATATGTCCTATTTTATCACAATTGAAACATTTTAAAGGTAGCTTTCCTTTATACTTACCTTTGCCTCTCGGTAACCTTCTAGCTAATAATGCTTCAAACTCTTCTTGCTTCTTGATTTCCTCATACAGTTTGTGTACTTCTTCCATGTTCTTTCGAAATCTTTCACTTGCTCCACTGTGATTCCCTTCAAAGTACTTACTCATTCTATAATTGTAATCATCAGATTCACCAATATGAAAAGAACTGAATGCAGATTCTACTTTATTTACTGAAGACCCACTGTTATCAAAATTACTTAACTCAAATGCATGTAGCTTACCAATAGTAGCATCCAAAGAATCTGACATGTTAGGTACAGACCTCAATTCATTGATTGCAGAGACTTGAATAACATAAGCAGGTAGAAGTGTTCTCAACAACTTACTTGTTACATCCTTTTCTTCAATAGTTCCTCTTGCTCCTTTAATTTGATTGACAGTCTCCTTTAACCTTGTACTGTATTGGGTTATGTTCTGATCTTCAATCATTCTTATGGATTCAAGTTGTCCTCTTAGACTATCTACTTTTTCTTTTTGAACATGTTCATCACCGCCATACACAGATATGAGCTTGGTCCACATTGCTTTTGCATCATTGCAGCCTTCTAGATCATTAAACTTTGAATCGGTCAATGCTGATGTTATTTCAATTATAGCTTGAATATGTTCTTGCTTTGCCTTTATCTCTTCCAAGGTCATCGGGTTGGTGCTTGGTGGTATGTAATCATTCTCCAAATAATATGTTGCATAATCTCCAATTCTTGATAAATGCAGCTTCATCCTTTTCTGCCATGTGGAGAAACTTGACTTGTTCAACTTTGGTGCATCCCTTTTATACATCTTCAGATCTTTGCCTCAAGTACCTTTAAACTTTTCTTCTAGAGTCCAAAGCTCTGATACCAATTGTAAGTTCTGATACTAAATGTAAAGTATAGATGCTAATAGCTAACAAGATGAGGGGGGGGGGGTGTGAATCATACAAACTTAATCTTCCATAAAATCAATAGATTCAACCTCGGTAACTTATACTTCAACAATATAACCAAAAACTGCTAAACATGTAACTTCATAAACACATAATCATCATAACACATATAACACCAGATTTAATGTGGAAACCCAAATAGGGAAAAACCAATGTGGGATTTTGGACCCACTAAGAAATATACTCTTCCAGAGTATGCTCGGTTAAAAGAAAATCCTATTAAAGATTACAAACACATTGCTAGATGTGACTCGGTTAAGGGATTTCCCTCAAATCTGTTAGGATCTTCACTTTGTTAGAAGTGACCTTGTCAAAGGATTTCAAACACTCATTTAGAATGTTACCTTGCTAGAGGGTTTACAAATGAGACTGTTAAGTCCACTCAGTTAAGAGATTTTCTGTCACTTACAAAATAATAGTAATAAAAATATATCTGCAACTTCACATCTAAAATGCTAGAGTAGATTCTTCTATGCTCAAAACAATCTAGTCATAGGACTTATCTTGTCTCTGTTGAGCTCCTTACTCTGTTATTCAAACAGGTCTTCAAGCTTCTGTGCTCGGTAATCACTATGTAGCATCCCTGTGCTTACACTTGCCCGCATACATTGTTTATCAACAATTCCTTATTTATAAACAATTGCTAACCGCTTAATCTCCTTGATCACATTTCCCATGATCAATCTTAGCCATCAGATCTTCAAACTTGACCAGGTTCAATGTATCCTTCGATTTGAAAATGTTTTACCTCGCCTAGGGACTTGCATTCCTTTCTAGGAACTTGTGCTAGGTTATTGCGGTTCAATCTACGTTGTAGATCTTCCTGTTGATTTTCCATAGCCGTAGATCCTTAACAAACTTCATGCGCGACATACCAATCATTTATACATCTCCAGCTAATCATTTGTCCTTCATTAAATAATGCTTTTATCCATCCAATGCGCTTTGGCATAACTCGGTTGCAACTCAGTAAATACTAAACTTTACTCGGTAGACATTCTGCCTTCATTAACCGATATCGATAACCTTAGGGTTTACTGACTAGGTTCCTTAGGGTTTACTGACTAGGTTCTTTGCTCAGTGACATAGTATAGTATTAACCTTACAATCAACAACATATGTAGGATATCAAAACAATCTAAACATCATGATCTCATCATTGTCTAACTCGGTAATAGTTGCCCATTGAATAAATTATTTCTCCCCTTATTCATCACATTCTTTCTGTGTCTTTTACCAACATCCTAATTCTCTTCAAATCAATCTTCTCAAGATATGACAACATCATACTGAATCAGAAAATTAATTTCTTGACATCAATGACAAAATAATGTTATAAAGATAGTTATCATCCTTTTTTAGTTATATCAATAATCTTCAACAACCTTCTCAATATCCTTAATGAATATCAACAATCTCTTTCTATTGAAAATGCCAACAAGAAGCATTAAATTCTGGAGAAGACCTCATGGTTACCTTATGAGGTAAGGGTCAAGGTTAGGTTAAGATTATCCATTGGATAAAGCTTTTACCCAAAGGATAAACTCTTGTGCAAGGGTTAAAGGGATAACCATGGTCAAAGCAATGAATTCTTGTTGAGACCCTTGGGTTAGATGAAGGTTGGGTTAGAGAGAAAGTCTCTAATCATGCAAGATGGTTTAGTTAACCATTAATGGTTTGGAAGACTTTCAAGGTTAACTTGTTGAAGACATAAAGCCTTTAATGGTTTTCAAAGACTTTGAAGGTTTGAGAAGTGACTTCCCTTATCTCAGGGATGTGACAATATTTCAAAGATGGATTGGGCTAAATTAGAAGTGATTAGAAGAATCTAGAAGGGGGGTTAGAGAGGCAAGTGGGAGATGTAGGAGAATGCAAGTGGATGGAGGGTATTTTTTATTAAAACACATTACTTTATTTCAACAAAATAGAAGCAACTTGCGAAAATACAAGTGGGGGATTTAAATAAATAAATTAGATTTATTTATTTGGAATGAATAATTTAATTAAATGTAAATTTAATTAAAAGTGGAGAAAGGGGAATTAATTAAATAAAGTGTTCTATTTAATTAAAGGCTATGAAAGACTTAGGTAAACTTAATTAAATAAATTGAGTAATTCATTTAATCAAATAGATGAATATGAATAATTTAATTAAACAAAATCTAATTAAATAGAGGAATGAGGTTAAAATGAATATTAAATATTTACTTAGGAAAGTGGTCATTTTTATACGTCTACAGTTGTAACTTGAAAAAATATTTTGTTAGGTTTTGACATTGATTCTTTGGATGGGGAATTACACATGATATATATGATTTTTGGTCAAACATATGGTACTTTGATTGTTATAGTTGATCCTCACAATCCTACAATCAAAACTAATGTTTGTACCAAGTATCTATAACCATGTTAGGTTGATAGAGGCATGTGTAATAGACATATACTTTGATTTTGTGGTGGAAAAAGAAACCATAGGCTATAGTTTACTCATCCAACTAATTGCACCTTTGAATACAAATAAAACATAACTACTAATGGATCTTTGACCATCCAAGTCACTTGCCCAATTTGCATAAACAAAACTCTATTTGTCTAATGACTTCACATCATCAGTATCATGATAAACCAAATAGTAATAAGAAGTTCCTCAAAAAATATCTAAACACTCTTTTAACAAAAGTACACAATGCTCTCTACTAGGGTTAGACATAAACCCACTCAGAACTCCCATTGCTTGGAAAATATCTGGTCTAGTATAAACCACTGCATACATCAAACTAGTAAGAACACTAGCATTAGGAATCTTATACATTTCTTCAAAATCATCATTATATTTATGAAACATTTGTAAGCTAATCTTACTACCAACTAGAAATGGAATACTTACTAGATTAAAGCATGCATGCACATCTTTATAAAATGATATCAACATACTTACATGGGCTTAACTAAAGTTTTTTATGTACTCGAGCCCTATTGATATCCATCCCAAGAATATATTTAGTATCCCCCAAGTCTTTTATATCAAATGTGCCAAAAATTCGAGTCTTGAGCTTTCTAATCATCACCTTGTTGTTACCCATAAACAAAATGTCATCAACATACAAGAGAATAATTAGTACATGATCACCAATAATATTAATATAAACTCAATGAACCTCTGCACTCCTAACAAAACCCAACATCACTGAAAATGTATCAAAATTTTGACAACACATCTTAGAGTTATTGGAATGCGTTGTTGTCATTGATGACAACATATGAATGTGAAAAACAATCAATGCAAAGAAATAAATCAACTCCAACAATATCTCCCTAAGATTATGCACACATAGCTCTCTATCTGAGGTAGATAAGTTAGTTTTTCACATGCATCTCTCCCCCTTTGACAACAATGCCAAAGATACATACAAATAATTATTCTCTATTCTCTCTCCCTTGCAGATAATCTCTCCCCTTTAGAACAAACTCACAAAACTAAACAACTGAATCACACACTAACTAATCCTTGGAGCAGCAACACCTACTCATCAATCTAGATAACATGATAAGACTATGAAGTCCACCAGATCGATGCAACTCAATGCATCTAGTTCATAGAAGGAGGGGAAATCAACCCTAACTTCTCTCTTAGATATACAAATGTATAGATGTAGGCAAGGGCTTAGTAAATATATCTGCAATCTATTCTTTTATAGAGACATACTCCAATTTTACTTCTTTCTCATTCACATTTTCGCTCAAGAAATGAAACTTGATTGATATATGTTTTATCTTAGAATACAACACCAAATTATTAGAAATATTGATAGAGCTAGAATTATCACAATATATAACAGTCGACTCATTATAAACAACTCTAATATCCTTCAACATCTGCCTCATCCAAAGTACCTGAGTACAATTGCTAGCAGCAACAATGTATTCAACTTTTGTAGTAGATAAAGAAGTAGCATCTTGCTTCTTGCTTGCCCAAGCAATCAACTTATTTCCCAAAAAGAATTCTCCATAGGCAATGCTCTTCTGGTCATCAACATCACCTACCCAATTAGCATCAGAAAAAGCATTTAAAGTGAAATCATCATTCTTCGGATATGACAAACCATAATCAACCGTTCCTTTAAAATAGCTAAATATTCTCTTCACAACAGTAACATGACTTTCGTTAGGATCAACCTGAAATCTTGCAACAAGACATACAACATGTTGGGAAAAATAGTGTCTCAACCTTGCATTTATGTGAGGTTACTATTTATAGTAAGTTTTTATTTGAGCACGAAATCGTGCGAAACTCTCCCTGAAGCTTCTGGTTGGCTAGATAAGCATTCCGGTAAAGTTTCGTTGCAAGGTCACAGCTAGTTTTGAAGATATTAAAGTTTTCGTCTTGGAGGTGTGCAATAAAATGTTTAAACTTAATTTTGGGGACTTTAGAGGCTCCGAAACGCCCTGAAAAGTGGCCGTAACCGGGGAAGCGGGTTACAAGGTGATAGAGCACTTCGCGAGCTTTCCGGCGCTTCAAACGGTTCGTCAATCGGACACCCAGTTCTCAAGTTATGGCCTCCGGAAGTTTGTACTCCTGAAATAGGAAAAATAATTTGTATCGAATACATAAATGAGCTGTAAAAGGGAGCGACACGTGTTGATGTGTGCTTTAACATGTCATAGAAGGGAGATAAGGTCGGCTACACCTTATTGGGTGGTTTTAGCCCATGGTTTTGTAATACCGTTTGACGGTTTCTTGTATTGTATCTCCTATTTATGAGGTGTGTGAGATAGAGGTTGTGTGTAAGAGTCCTATGGCTATTGAGTTGCCTCTGAATCTCTGTTTAGTGCTACTCCTGCGAAGAGCTTGCTCTGCAAGTATGTTGTAATCTGTATTTGATTGCTGAATAAAATATTGAGCTGCTTTTGGAGGGTGGGGTTTTTCTCCCGAAAGGGTTTTCCCCACGTAAATCACTGTGTTGTGGTATGAGTGCTATCATATCTATTTCTGTTTTCTGTAACTATTGTAACGATCTGAAAAAGTTTTGCATTACCCTCCTCTCAAGGTTAGTGTAGGAAGTTGTTTCCGCTACTTAACTTCCTTACACAACATTCATAATGTCAGGTTTGTTGGAATCAGGGACCACTGAGGGGGGGGGGAGAATCAGTGATCTATCGGTTAGCATATTTTCAATCTTAACTTTCAACCACCAGATGCAAACACTTCAAATTGAATTAGAGAAACATGAAACAAACAACCACAAGATTATAACACCGATATTTTTACGTGGAAACCCAAATGGAAAAAACCATGGTGGGATTTGAAACCACAATATTATTCCACTATGGCTAGTAGAAAAACAATATTACAAAATGGTAATGCACATGCATTCAGGCACACTGCCTAGAGCTCACTGCTCAATTATAATAACCCAAAAGGCTACAACCCTCAGGGATGTCTCTCTGACTTACAAAGTTGTTATAGTGATGAGTTACAATGTATGAGCTCTAAAATAGCATCTACAATGCCTCGATGAGTTCCGGTTGAGTGCTGGATACACTGACTGGATCCCCTTCTCCGTTCTGCTATGTTCTGCCCTGTACTTTATCTAAGTCAGTTACCGGATCAACAATGCACACATGAAACTATGCCAAAATGGATTTCCAATCACCTCTCACTCTCATATAGTCACACCATCTACCAAAAAGATCACCCACATCAAGCTTATATACCGATAACCACAAAATAGGTCATACATCATGTCGGCTTGAAGGTGTAACATCTAGTCACATGTATGCTTGACCAAATCCAAAGGGATAAATGTGGATCACCAAAACAATAGCAAAATTAAGTGTTTAAGTCGGTCCAATCAACAAGAACACGATTCAATGCACTGCAATCACCGAGAAGATTCTAGACCCAAAAATGCGAGTTGTTTTTCCTGAAATACCGGTTAATAGCTACTAGTTAACACCTTCTTCCAGATAAGAAGAATTATGACCGTAAGATTGGATCGATCTCTACGAAGAGTTGCCATCAATGACAACCCTAAACTGATAATCAGCAATCGAAAATGACTAGGAATCACTGGAGACCACTAGATGAGTATCAATTGTGAACAAGATTTAGCCTGAGTCAAATATAGCAGTCCACTAATCATAGATCTATACAAGGTCTACTTAGGCTTCAAATATTCATCATCTTTTTTCATCTTCCATCCAATCACCATAGGAGTTCCAATAGGTTTGGAATCATCTAACCCAAACTTCTTCAACAATTCCTTCACATGCTTAGATTGAGATATGAAAATTCCTATGTCAATATGTGTAATTTGCAATCCCAGAAAGAATTTCATCTCACCTATCATATACATCTCAAATTATTTTTTGCATATCATCAACAAATTTCTTACTCAAATTATCATCTCCTCCAAAAATAATATCATGAACAAAAACTTCAACAATGAAAATATTATCATTATCAATCTTGAAGTACAAATTACTCTTCATAGTACCTTTACAAAACCCCAACTTCATCAAATATCTATCCAATTAATCTGGAGTACCAAGCTCTAGGGGCTATTTTAAGTCCATACAATGATTTCTTTAATCTGCATACCATGTCTTCTTCATATGCCAATGAAAATCCATTCAGTTTCTCAATGTAGACTTTCTCTTCCAATTCACCATTTAAAAAGGCTGACTTCACATTGATCTGATATACCTTGAATTTCTTATGAGAAACATATGCAAGAATTAATCTAGCAACTTCAATTCTAGCTACTAGAGAAAAAGTCTCCTCAAAGTCAATACCTTCCATTTGTGAATATCCCTTCCATGTCAGTCTTGCTTTGTTTCTAACAACTTCTCCATATTCATTTGGCTTATTCTGGAACACCCATTTAGTACCAATTATATTCTTGTCCTTAGGTCTCAGAACATGTTCCCATGTATGTTCTTAATTTGATCTAACTCTTCTTCCATAGCTTTTACCCAATTTCATCTTTACAAGCTTCAACAACATCTTTAGGCTCGATTTTGGAAATCAAACATGTCTCTTCAGCAACAATTCTTCTCCTAGTCATCACACATTTATTTTTGTCCCCAATAATTTGATTCTTTGAATGATTTAATCTTACATACCTCGAGGTCTTCTGATTATTTTGGTTTTTAGTCTCTTGAATTTCTTCACCGCCAACAACATTTGGATTTACTATCTATTCTGAATCACTTTGCTTCATACTCAGAGTCTGCACTTTCTTTGAAGTAATATCCCGATCATCAGATTCATATCCACATGTTCAGATTTGCTTCTCACGACTCTCATCAACTTTCACATTCGCACTTTCCACTATCTTTCTCAATCTTTTATTATAACATTGGTAGGCTTTTCTCTTATTAGTCTATCCCAAAAAGATTTCTTCATCACATCTTGCATCAAATTTTCCTATATCCTCATCTCTTTTGATATAATATTTTCTTCCAAAGGTTTTGAAATATCAAACTGTAGGAACATGAACAAACCATAGCTCAAAAGGAGTCTTACTGGAATCCCCTTTTCTATGCACCTGGTTGAATGTGTATACATTAGTGCTAACATCTTCTTTCCAATAAATATGTGGAATATTCCCTTCAATCATCATAGTTCTAGCAACATCCAAAATAGTTTTGTTCTTCCTTTCAACAACTCCATTCTGCTGAGGGGTTTCGCGAAGCAGATAACTGTCTCTTGATTCCATGCTCTTCATAGAAGGAATTAAACTCACTAGAGGTGAATTCTCCTCCTATATCAGACCTTAGACAATTCATCTTCAATCATGTCTTTGTCTCCACTCTAGCTTTGAATATTTTGACTTTCTCCGATGCTTCAGATTTCTCCCTTAGAAAAGTAACAAACTGTTGGTATTTTCCTGAATCGGTAAATACTGTTGGTGATATGAAATAGATAAAGGATTGATTTGTGAATGTGATGAAGAGATTGAGATTCATATTTGACGACTAAGTCTTGTGTTGTCATTGATGGAAACAATGTTTTTTTAGTCATCTAAGTCTTGGAAGCCAACCGATACAAAAGACAGTTTAATAGAGAACGAGTAATTTGGACTTCAACCGATAAACAAAGGAAAAGTTGCATTCCGACAACTAGTACAAGTGATTCATGAAGAGTTGGATGATGTGGTTTTAAAGAAATGATGGAGACAAGTATTTTGAGCTATGTTCATGACCACATTGGCAGATTCAATAGGACAAGCGGGATTTGATGTACAGAGAAGGCTATTCGGAAGACCACTTAACCAGTAGTGACAAAGTCACTTCAATCGGTAAACCGACATAGGTTTTGTCTTGTTTTTGATTTCTTATGTTGGTGGCCAACATAAGTTTGATGTACAATGTTAGTTTATCTAGATTCATTAAACCTAGGAAATTGTTCCAAGGTTGTTAGCCGACTGAATTGATGTTTATAAAAAAGTGTGATGTGTTATGAATGCATGTATGGGATCGAAGGTGAATATTGAGATTTTGATTATGCGGTGATTAGTGAATCTCTGTACTGATGTGTTGTTGAATTTTTGGAGGAACTGAAGCGGATCTTATTAGACACAAAAGTGTTACATGAAGATCATTTGAACTGTTGTTATCCTAATAGTTACAACAACAAAATCCCTTAACCGGGTAGGTCCTGAGACACCTTAATCTATAAATCCCCTAATAGGGTAACCCAACATCTGAGTTTAAATCCTCTTGTGAGGTTGATCCTAATAGGTCAAAGCTCCTAACAGGGCTCATCATATTAAATCCCTTAACTGGGTGACTCCTAACCGGGTTTGCTCCTAACAGGGCATATTTGTAAGACCTTAATCGATCAAGATTTCTATTCTACAGATAGTGAATCTTGTGGGTATTAACTCCCACCATGGTTTTTCCCTTATGGGTTTCCACTTATAAATCTCTTGTGTTATGTGGAATTTGTTTTATTGGACATTATCTTATGTGGTGATATTCCTCTTATGCTTGTTAATTTTTAAGTTGTTTAAGTTGGTGATCAAATTGATATTGTTTTTGCTTGCATTGATTCACCCCCCCTCTCGATGCCTTATATGTTTATCACAAACATCATCCTAAAATAGTCATCAACTAGCAACAAAAAGTATCTATCTCTCCGCAAGCTTCTCACTCAGACGATCCACATAAATCAGTAAGCACAAGATCTAATAACCCATTAGATGTATACAATTTTCTCTTGAATGAAATTCTGGTTTGCTTTCCCAATTGACATTCTTTACACACTGGATTAGTAGGTTTTACTATCTTAGGTAGATCTCTAATAGCTTGAGTAGAACTTATCTTAATCATGAAGTCAAAGTTAACATGACACATTCTCCTATGCCATAACCAACTCTCATCAATCTGAGCAATCAAGAAACTTTTCTCACCAACATTCAGATGAAAGATATTACCTTTAGTTTTAGTTCCTTATGCAATTTCTATACCGGCGCTATTGAAGAGATTGTTGGCAATATTACATTATAACATACAATGAAAGATTGTTGACGTTTCAATAAGGATATTGAGAAGGTTGTTGATGATTATGGACATAACTAATTAAAGATGTTTTACTATCTTGATATTATTATTTTGTCATTGATGTCAAGAAATTGATTTTCTAATTCAGTATGATGTTGCCATATCTTGAGAAGTATGATATGAAGATTATAAAGTAGTCGGTAAAAGACACATGAAAGAATATGATGAATAAGGGGATAAGTTATTCAATTGGCAACTACTACCGAGTCAGACAATGATGAGATCATGATGTTTTAGATTGTTTTAACATCATACAAATGTTGTAAAATGTAAAGGTTAATTGTTAGAACATAATGTTATTAGGGATCACATCCTTATAACATTTATATATAATGTTCTAATATAAGGAGATTTTTTCCAAAAAAAAAAAAGGGGGTTAGCATGTTTAGGATTGCACTTCAAGAGGTAACTATTTTTTTCCAAGAAATTTGTTTTATTTGAGACTATTAGACAAATGTTTTATTTAAATTATTACTTTCCTCCATCAATTTTGGAAATGTTGAATTATTGTTTGAATTACATGTATCATCATATTAATTTAACATATACTTTTAAAGAGTTGTGAAAGGTGCATATTCATTTGAAATATTAGAATGCATTGTTTTTTCACCTTATTAGGTACTTAAATGATATTAGTTAATTATGATTATTTTTTAACAAGACTAGAGGATCTCAAGTGCATATATACAATTCAATAATGTATCTAACTATATCTCCATGATAAAAATTCTAATAACCTTAGAAAAATCCATCCCATAATTTCTTCTCTTATTAAAATATATTTACATGATTGATTTTTGACATTAAATCAATTAAGAAAATTCTCATAGAATGAATTACACCATCTGAAAATAAATACATAAATACAACCATTATTGAATTTACCATAAATCAAATAGTTTTTTTTTCAAACGTATCAATCAATCTTATTGATTTTATACTTTTTTTTAAGAAAAGTGTTCTCTTTAATAGATCAAAACTCTATACAAAATCTAAATGATGTGTCTTTTGTGAAAGGGTAACTATTCTTTAATATTGATAGTGCATTGTTATGGGCCAACCACAATGATCAATTAATATTGAACTAGTTATCATAAAAAACATTGATGTAGAGCATCTATCACAAACCATAAAACCTTCATTCAAGGGTAGACTTTAAACTTGAATCAAGAGGCAATTAAAAAGATAAAACATTCTTCTCAACTCCAAACCAATTTCAAAGGTTATATTACATCCATAAAAACCTTCATTAAAGATTTCAGATCATAATATTCACCATAACATGAGAGAACAAATTCTTTATTGCCATGGAATACCCTAGTTCAGGGTTTCATCCCTTAAAAACTATTTTCACCAAAATAACCACACAAAATTCAATTCTTAACCAAATTAAGTAAGAAAAAAATAAATGGAAAGAAGATTAAAATACCTTTCCAAAACATATATCCTTTCTTCATTACTATTCCTCATGTGACCACACCAAATGTTGCAACCGGACTGTTGTTGCCTTCACCAATCTACCTTTCACCATGAACTGTAACAAACAGTCATCAATAACATTTACAATATTGATCTTGAATACAATCGCTTTGGTAATAATTTATAATACTAAGTTACACAATTCCTCTCAAAATTTGAGCCAGATCCAATGGTTAAATCAAAAGTTATGATCATTTTCCCAAAACCGGGTAACCCTTGGTAGGGTTTTGACAATTATTGTAAAGATAAACATATCTTGCCAAATACTCCACAAAAATGCATAAGAAATGATTCATCTGAATTATATTTCATTAATCTATCATTAAATAACTTCTACATATAAAAATTACACCAAATGGGATCCTCCATGGACCTATGATAGCCACAGATTCCTTAAAAACTCATGACAGATTGAGGGTTTGATGGATAATCTTTGTCAAATCCCCTCCAAACTGATCTACCCTCTTGATTTGGACCAAACATGGTTTTATAAACCATTTCCAACTCCTTTATAACTACTCTAACCACCTCATGACCAATGGATTTCATTTTTACACTTTTGTTGCACTTTTTGGTAATGTTGCAACTTTACAATTTTTACAATTTTTGTATTTTTGTATTTTTGACATAAATGATTCTAACCCTTACATGGACACTTTTAACACTTCAAGATGGACCAAATATGATATCTTTGGAAAAAATGACTCACTTGGAAGCAAAGAGATGTAACTCTTAATGTGCCATGTGAAAGCACAATCTTTTTATCTATAAGTTAGACACCTCATAGAGAGTCATATGTACTTTATGAATAAACATGTAAAAGCTTTTTATGGAAATGCTTCATTAGTGCAAACATTAAATCTACATTTTATTTTATTTTTCAAAATTCACAAGGGAAGTGAACTGTTTGAAAGAATTCAAGTCAAATAGATTAAGACTGCAATGATAGCTGGATATGCACAAAATAAATAATTTGATTTCATGGAAGATTAGGTATATATATGAAGAATAGTCTTAATGGGGTTTGTTTCACAATGTTATAAGAGATGGTGTAGACTTTTCCTTTCCTAGATCATCCATTATAAGTGTTGATATTTCACAATTCCCTTATAACTTATAATATCTTTGATAGTCATTTAGTATGAGTGGATGTAGTAATGTCTCTTTTGTCATTTTATGCTATCTTTTATAAATAACTTGTTAGTGGGACATGAACAAATAAACAAGCACTTCATAAATAATGGTGTTGATCCTTCCATATGAATTTTTAATACAGTTGATTCATCTAGTCTTAGTTCATATTTTCATGTGACCCTCCCAAAGTACCTGTTATTATTTATATTAGTCCTTTAAGTGCATCACAAAAAGTCACATGTGAACTAGTAGGAATAAAGGAAGGAACGTCATGATTTATCTCAAATTTAATTTTTATAGGTATTTGATGGAGGATATGACTTATGTTAACATTAAGAATATTCTTGATTATAGTATGTTTGATAAGCAAATTCCTTGATATCAAACTATCACAATGATAAACAGGAAATCATCTATCTATCTATAAATGTAGGGTAAAATATTTTTTTATGAAATGTACAAGCTAGTAAATATGCATAAGTAAATTTAAAAATTTCTCTTTAGCATCCTTTTTTGGAGATCCAAGTGATTTGTTATTCTATTCTATATTTGATCCATTTTTTTTTTCAATCATACTATTTATAATGGGTGACTATCGCCCTTATAACTGTCTGGGGAGCAAACCTAGAAAGGATAGCTCACCCGTTGCCTAATTTTTTATGGATCATTACTATATGTAGTAGCATGTCTATTTTTTTTATTTTAAACAAGACAACAAATTATCCATTCTTATTCTCATGAAAATATATGTTGTTCTCCTTTCTACCAATCATTGGACTATATTTTTATAAGGAATATTATATGATTTTTGGCAAATGACAAAAATAATATTATGTTCTTTCTTTGCACCAAAAATGAAGTTGATTACTATGCTACTAACTATATTGTTTCTTCTATGGCGAGGATATGCCTTCAAAACATATGGTGCAAATGCTATTACATGGATGCGGCAATACTTTAATAAGAAGACTATCTTGTATGTCTCTTTGAATCAAATGGACAAAATATGAATGTAGCTCTTAAAGAATCAATATGGCCTTGAAGATTTATGGAAGAGTTCCATTTGGATACATATGAAAGTACCATATTACTTGAAGTTACTTTACTCATTCTAGGAATATCATTTCTAAAGATCAAAATAAACATTGAATATCATGGGCACCTCACTCAAGTGAAAGCATTCTATAATAAAGTCACCTTGAATATCATGGGCACCTCACTCAAGTGAAAGCATTCTATAATTAAGGCACCTTGAAGATCATGGGCACCTCACTCAAGTGAAAGCATTATATAATAAAGGCACCTTGGAGATCATGGGCACCTCACTCAAGTGAAATCATTCTATAATAAAGACACTTTGAAGATCATGAGAACATACTATATATTATAATTTTAGCCATCACTTTGAAATCCTCTATGCAGTGATTGGCTTTGAGGTGATGCCATTAAGGGGGAGTGTACATGACACCACCTAGTGGCTAAATCCTAGATTTAAGACCTAATAGGCATAAGACCTTTAGGCATTATATGCTCCAAATTCAAATAATGCTTGGCCTTAGGTGATGCCATTGAGGGGGAGTGTGCATGTCAATGACACCACCTAGTGGCTAAATCCTTTTATTTTTAAGTCCTACGGGCATATTGTAAATTCTTCTCCTTGTAAATCTTCCACTTGTAAAAGCATTGTATTAAGACCTACGGGCACTATGTAATGAACCTAGGGAGAGGCTAATTTGAGGAGATCACGGCTCCAATATAATTTTTAAGACCTCACAACATCATTTTTAAAACACTGGGATTATAAATTATGACAAGATGACTTTCATGTAGTCCGGAATGCATGATCTTCATGTTGGCATATATTTGTGTCCCTGTTTATCACTGTCAAAGAAAACCTACATTACTGGGGTGCTTCATTTTTTCTTCTATGGAAATTGACATGTGATCCCCTATTAACATTAAGGGGGAGTGTTAGAACATAATGTTATTAGGGATCACATCCTTATAACATTTATATATAATGTTCTAATATAAGGTTATAAAACCTTATATACTATATGCTTTATAAGCATATCCCATTTGAAATAATTATAATCTAATAACTATTAGATTATTAATTATTTATGAGTGGGGGTTATTGAAAAGGTGTGACTAGTGAAGTCACCCTTCCTCCTATATTTAAGGAGGTTCTTTCTCATTTGAGAGGTGTGTGAATTTGGAGCTTTATGGTGAGTTATATCACTATGCATATGAGGTATTATTGGCCATGTGGAAGTATTGGAGGAGTGTCCCTAGGCTAATGTCTATTTTATTATAGACTATATTTGTAAGTGTTTTAATTAAATGATGCTTTATGGGGTTTTTAACCCGAAAGGGTTTTCCCCATGTATATCTTGTGTAATGTGTACATTTTGCATGTATATTTCATATTTCATTTACTTTATAATCTTGTTTATAATGATTAGTATCCTTAGATCCTAATTTCTAACATTAATACTATACTATGTTATCAGGCAATGAACCTAGTCGGTAAACCCTAACGAACCTAGTCGATAAACCCTAAGGTTATCGCTATCGGTTAATGAAGGCAGAATGTCTACCGAGTGAAGTTTAGTATTCACCGAGTTACAACCGAGCTATAACATAATGCATTAAATGTTTACATGTGATATTTAATGAAAGAAGCTGATGAGCTGGAGTGAATTAAATGATTGGTAAGCTGTGTATGAAGATTGTTAAAGAATCTATGGTAAAGAAAGATTGGTAGGAAGATCTATAGCTCAGATTGAACCGCAATACCCTTACACAAGTTCTAAGGTGGGGTAAAACATTTTCAGATCGAAGAATACATTGAACCTGGACAAAGATTCAAGATCTGATGGCTATGATTGATCATGGGAAATATGATCAATAAGATTAAGCGGTTAGAAGATTGTTTATAAATAGGAAACTGTTGATAAACAATGCATGCGGGCAAGTGTAAGCACAGGGATGCTACATAGTGATTACCGAGCACAGAAGCTTGAAGACCTGTTAGAATAACAGAGTATAGATGCCCAATAGAGGGACAAGATAAGTTCTATGTCTAGATTGTATTGAACAAATAGGAATCTGCTTTAGCATTTTAGATGTGAAGTTGTAGATAGATTTTTATTACTATTTTTTTGTGAAAGTGACAGAAAATCTCTTAACCGAGTGGACTTAACAATCTTATATGTAAATCCTCTAGCAAGGTGACATTCTGATTGAGTGTTTGAAATCCTTTGACAAGGTCACTTCTAACAAAGTGAAGATCCTAACAGATCTGAGGGAAATCCCTTAACCGGGTCACATCTAGCAATGTGTTTGTAATCTTTAACAGGATTTGCTTTTAACCGAGCATACTCTAGAAGAGTATATTTCTTAGTGGGTCCGAAATCCCATAGTGGTTTTTCCCTATTTGGGTTTCCACGTTAAATATGGTGTTATGAGGTTTATATTGTTCATATGCTTTTGAGTTTGCATGTTTGACAGTTTTTGGTTATATGACTGATATATATGTTACCGAGGTTGAATCTGATGTTTTTATGGAAGATTAAGTTTGTATGATTCACCCCCCCCCTCTCATCTTGTTGGCTATTGGATCTGTACTTATATTAAGTATCAGAACTATCAATTGGTATTAGAGCTTTGGACTCCGGAAGGGAAGTTTAAAGGCACTTGAGTTAAAGATCCAAAGATGTATAAGAGGGATGCACCAAAGCTGAACAAGTCAAGTTTCTCTACATGGCAGAAAAGGATGAAGCTACATCTATCAGGAGTTGGAGAATATGCTATATACTATCTGGAGAATGATTTTGTTGCATTGAGCACCTATCCATTGACTATGGAAGAGATAAAGGCAAAGCAAGAACATATTCAAGCAATGATTGAAATAACATCTGCATTGACTGACTCAGAGTTTAATGATCTAGAAGGATGTACTATTGCAAAGGCAATATGGACTAAGCTCATATCTGTATATGGAGGAGATGAACATGTTCAAAGAGAAAAAGTAGATAGTTTAAGATGACAACTTGAATCTATGAGGATGAATGAAGGTGAGAACATAACCTAGTACAGTACAAGACTATAGGAGATTGTAAATCAAATCAAAGGAGTAGGAGGAACTATTGAAGAAAAGGATGTAACAAGTAAGTTGTTAAGAACCCTTCTACTTGCCTATGCAATCCAAGTCTTTGCAATCAATGAATTGAGGTATGTACCTAATATGCCAGTTTCTTTGGATGCTACTATTGGTAAGCTACATGCATTTGAGTTAAGTAATTTTAATAACAGTGGGTCATTGGTAAATAAAGTTGAATCTGCATTTAGTTCTTTTCATCTGAATGAATCTAATGATTACAATGAAATAAAGTATAAGTACTCTGAAGGAGATCATAGTGGAGCAAGTGAAAGATTTCGGAAGAACATGGAAGAAGTACACAAACTGTATGAAGAAATCAGAAAGCAAGAAGAGTTTGAAGCACTATTGGCCAAAAGGTTACCGAGAGGCAAAGGTAAGTATAAAGGAAAACTACCCTTGAAATGTTTCAATTGTGATAAGATTGGACATATGGCTTCTAACTGTCGTCACAAAGATTTTACTAAAAAGAGAGATTACCAAGATGACAGACAGAAAGATAACCATTACAGAGGACACTGAGACTTCAGAAGAAGAGATAGAAAGACATGCTTAATAACTGATGAGGAATCTAATGATGATAAATCAGATGAGACTGATATAGAGGAAGTTGTTTATGTGGCTATCAAGGATGGATCAGATGAAGAAAGGTATGAAGAAAAATCCCTAATATCTTACATAAACACTAATGATTCTTGGATTATAGATAGTGGATGCTCACATCATATGACAGGAGATAAACACAAGTTTGTTATGTTAGAAGATTATGATGGAGGCTATGTTAGATTTGGTAATGATGCACCATGTCCGGTAAGAGGTAAAGGATCCATAACACTTCTTGATAATGCAAGATGCAATGATGTTTATTGGGTTGAAGGTTTGAAATACAATTTGTTGAGTGTAGCACAGCTAAACAACACAGGTTACCAAATAGAATTTTAGAAAGGAATTGTCAAAGTTCATGACAAGAATGGAAAGTTAGCTGCTACCGGGACACAAACAAAAGGTAATACATTTCACCTTGATTCAACTCACAATAAGTGTTTGTATGCAAAGATTGATGATACTTAGTTATGGCATAAAAGGTTTTTTCATGTTAATTTTGATAATCTGATCAAGATAAGTAAGAATCATAGAGTAAGAGGTCTACCGAGTCTTGAAAAACCTGAGAATGCTATGTGCCGAGGATGCCAGATGGGTAAGATGACAAGATCAAGCTTTACAAGTAAGTCCTACACTTCTAAGGGAATTTTAGATCTTGTGCACACTGATCTTTGTGGTCCTATGAAAGTTTAGAGTTATTATGGTGACAAATATTTCATATTATTTGTGGATGATTATTCAAGGATGATGTCAGTAATGTTTTTAAAAGAAAAATCAGAAGCTTTTCAAATGTTTAAATGGTACAAGGCTAGAGTTGAAAATGAAACAGGAAGACAACTGAAATGTCTTAGATCAGATAGAGGAGGAGAGTTCACATCTGATGAGTTCAACCTATTTTGCAATGATCATGGTATAAAAAGACAAGTCTCTACATCGAGAACTCCATAGCAGAATGGAATAGCTGAAAGAAGAAACAGATCTATTGTGGATTGTGCTAGAACACTGATGATTGAAAAGAAAGTTCCACAAAATTTTTGAAGAGAAGCAGTAAGCACAACTATTTACACCTTGAACCGAGTTCAATTGAAGAAAGGTACTTTGAAGACACCTTATGAAATCTGGTATGGCAAGAAACCTAATGTAAGTTATTTTAAAATCTTTGGAAGTAAATGCTATGTTCATAAAGATGATAGAAATGGCAAGTTTGATCAGAAAAGTGAAGAAGGAACATTTCTAGGATATTCTTCTAGAAGCAAAGCATTTAAATGTCTGATCAAATCATCTAACAAAATAGTAGAAAGTGCAAATGTGAAAATTGATGAATTTGCAGAAAGAAATGATAAAGGAAATTCCAAAGAACCAGAAGACTATGATGGATTTGTCTATGTGCAACCGAGAAGTCCTACCAAGAAAACTATTGAAGAAAATGAAGAAAATATCCAGTTACTGAGTGATGAAGAAGATCATACAGAGCCTACCGAGCCTGTATTAGCCAAGTATGTCAGATGACATCATGCACCAAGTCAGATTATAGGAGATAAGAATGATCCAGTGATGACAAGGAACAAACTAAGATAGAAAACATGTTTGATATCTGAATTTGAACCGAGAATAGTGAAAGAGGCATTTAACAGTAAAGATTGGATAAATGCTATGATAGAAGAGATTGATCAAATCAAGAAGAATGACACATGGACACTGGTCCCAAGACCGAAGGACAAAAATGTAATCGGTACAAAGTGGATCTTCAGAAACAAGCTAAATGAAAAAGGTGAGGTCATTCAAAATAAAACAAAACTAGTTTGCAAAGGTTATGCCCAAGAAGAAGGAATTGATTATGGTGAGACTTTTGCACCTGTTGCTAGACTTGAAGGAGTAAGAACATTGTTGGCATATGTTGCTTTCAAGAACTTCAAGGTATATCAAATGGATGTCAAATCTGCATTTTTGAATGGAATATTAGAAGAAGAAGTTTTCATTGAACAACCTGAAGGATTTGTTGAAGACAATAATAAAGATCAGGTATGTAAATTGAACAAAGCTTTATATGGTTTGAAACAAGCACCTAGAGCATGGTATGAGAGATTGCACTCTTATTTGATTAAGATTGGTTTTATAAGGACAAGTGAGAACAACAATATGTACATGAAGAATGATGAAAATGGAATATTGATCTCAGCCATATTTGTTGATGATATTAGATTTTGTGGAAATGACTCTTTATGCAAGAACTTTGGAAATGAAATAAGGAAAGAATTTGAGATGTCATTAATCGGTGAGATAAAGTATTTTATAGGTTTACAGATACTGCAAATGAAAAATAAGATTTTTATTACTCAATCCAAGTACATAAAGGAAATCTTGAAGAAATTTGGAATGGAGGATTCAAAACCAGTAAGTACTCCTATGACTACCAACTGTAAACTATCAAAGAATGATGAATCTGCATCTATTGATGAGGCACTTTACCGATCTATGATTGGAAAGTTGCAATATGTTGTTCACAGCAGGCCAGATATATCACATGCAGTAGGTATTGTTGAAAGATTTTCTGCAGATCCTAAGGAAACACACATGATGACAATCAAAAGAATTTTCAGATACTTAAAAGGCACTAAAGATTATGGCTTAGTATATCAGAAAGGAAATGATTTTGATTTAAAAGTTTATACTGATGCTGATTGGGTAGGTAACATTGATGACAGGAAAAGCACAAGTGGAGGAGCTTTCTTTTTAGGAGAAAGACTAGTGAGTTGGCTTAGCAAGAAACAAGGATGTGTTTCTCAGTCAACAGTCAAAGCTGAATATGTTGCTGTAGCACTGAATTGTACCAACATTGCATGGATCAAACAACTGTTGGAAGGTATAAATGAGAAAGTTACCGAGCTAGTAACTATATTCTATGACAATACTAGTGCCATTAATATTTCAAAAAATCCTGTTATGCACTCTAAGACAAAGCACATATCTATCAAATATCATTATCTTAGAGAAGAAGCTCGAGAGAAGAAAGTGGTGTTGGAATATGTCAGCACGAAGGAGAAAATTATAGATATCTTCACCAAGCCACTACCAAAGGACACTTTTGAATATCTCAGAAGTAAGTTAGGGGTCCTACCCCTATCTTCTACTCACTGACTGAGTTTGGTGAAAGCATCAATCCGATGACTCTATTGAAAATCTTTTGGGAGTTGATGTTGGAGTTATACACTTTAGAATGTTTTCTAAAAGTGTATTGGAACTAATACTAGAATAATACAGAGAATTATCTAGGGAACAATAGTTGAAGACAAATGCTCTGACCAAGACTCAGTTGATACACAACAGCAGGAAATAACTTCTTACAGAAAGAAATTATGTTTTAGTTCTTTTTTTTTTTGGCATTGTTGTCAAAGGGGGAGAAGACCTACCAAGGGGGAGAAGACCTACCAAAGGAGGAGAAGACTAATATATGGGAGGAGACTGAGAGAAGACTACAGATGGAAATAAAGACTAAAACAGAAGAGAAGTTTAATGTATGGGGGAGAGCATTTCAAGCATTTCAGAATCACAACAATCTGAATCTTTTAAAGTTCAAATCAATAGGTTTTTCCATCAATGCCAAAGGGGGAGATTGTTGGAAATATTACATTATAACAAACAATGAAAGATTGTTGACATTTCAATAAGGATATTGAGAAGGTTGTTGATGATTATGGACATAACTGATTAAAGATGTTTTACTATCTTGATATTATTATTTTGTCATTGATGTCAAGAAATTGATTTTCTAATTCAGTATGATGTTGCCATATCTTGAGAAGTATGATACGAAGATTATAAAGTAGTCAGTAAAAGACATAGGAAAGAATATGATGAATAAGGGGATAAGTTATTCAATGGGCAACTACTACCGAGTCAGACAATGATGAGATCATGATGTTTTAGATTGTTTTAACATCATACATATGTTGTAAAATGTAAAGGTTAATACTATACTACGTTATCAGGCAATGAACCTAGTCGGTAAACCCTAAGGAACCTAGTCGGTAAACCCTAAGGAACCTAGTCGGTAAACCCTAAGGAACCTAGTCAGCAAACCCTAAGGTTATCACTATCGGTTAATGAAGGCAGAATGTCTACCAAGTGAAGTTTAGTATTCACCGAGTTACAACCGAGCTATAATAGAATGCATTAAATGTTTACATGTGATATTTAATGAAAGAAGTTGATGAGCTGGAGTGAATTAAATGATTGGTAAGCCGTGTATGAAGATTGTTAAAGAATCTATGGTAAAGAAAGATCGACAGGAAGATCTATAGCTCAGATTGAACCGCAATACCCTTACAAAGGTTCCAAGGTGAAAATGCAAGTTCCAAGGCAGCGTAAAACATTTTCAGATTGAAGAATACATTGAACCTAGACAAAGATTCAAGATATGATGGCTATGATTGATCATGGGAAATGTGATCAATAAGATTAAGCGGTTAGAAAATTGTTTATAAATAGGAAATTGTTGATAAACAATGCATGCGGACAATTGTATGCATAGGGATGCTACATAGTGATTACCAAGCATAGAAGCTTGAAGACTTGTTAGAATAACAGAGTATAGATGCCCAACAGAGGGACAAGATAAGTTCTATGTCTAGATTGTATTGAACAAATAGGAATATGCTTTAGCATTTTAGATGTGAAGTTGCAGATAGATTTTTATTACTGTTATTTTGTGAAAGTGACAGAAAATCTCTTAACCGAGTGGACTTAACAGTCTTATATGTAAATCCTCTAGCAAGGTGACATTCTGATTGAGTGCTTGAAATCCTTTGACAAGACCACTTCTAACAAAGTGAAGATATCCTAACAGATCTGAGGGAAATCCCTTAACCGGGTCACATCTAGCAATGTGTTTGTAATCTTTAACATGATTTGCTTTTAACCAAGCATACTCTAGAAGAGTATATTTCTTAGTGGGTCCGAAATCCCACAGTGGTTTTTCCCTATTTGGGTTTCCACATTAAATATGGTGTTATGAGGTTTATATTGTTCATATGCTTTTGAGTTTGCATGTTTAACAATTTTTGGTTATATGATTGATATATATGTTACCGAGGTTGAATCTGATGTTTTTATGGATGATTAAGTTTGTATGTTTCACCCCCCCCTCTCATCTTGTTGGCTATTGGATCTGTACTTATATTAAGTATTAGAACTATCAGAGATTACATTCTTGAATTGTAAATCATATCCCTTATCAACCATCTATACAACACTCAAAAGATTATGTTTCCAACCTTCAACATATAAAACATTATTAGTATTATGCTTACCATCAAGAGAAATAAAACCTCTACCACGGATTACACAAGCTTTGTTGTTTCCAAATCTCACTACACCACTGTCATACTTTTGCATATTCACAAATTTACCTTTATCACCTTCCATGTGATGTGAACAACCACTATCAATTGCCCATTCATATTTCTCATCAATCTTAGAAGCCAAGGCCTTTTCTTCAACTATACAACTTGTAGAATGAATAGATACCGGATCATCTTCCTTGATAGCAATGAACACAAATTCATCTTCTAAATTCCCTTTCTCACACTCATCATCTGTCACACCTTCATCAACAACATAATAACACTTCTTCTGATATCTATACTTGCGATTAGGCTTGTAAGGCTTATCAATTTTTGACACTCTTTCTGCTCTTTTAAGACACCTAGAAGGAAAATGACCTATCCTATTGCTTGAGAAAACATTTCAAAGGTAACTTTCCTTCATACTTACTGGCTCCCTTAGGCAATCTTCTAGCAATAAGTGCCTCAATCTCTTCCATTTCTCTTTCCCGTTCTTCCATCTCTCTCATTTTCCTTTCATATATGGAAACCCTAGTTGAAATCTCTCCTTGATTATACTTCCGCTTCCCGAATATAGTAGCTTTAAATGAAGTCTCATTTTTGCCATGTGATTCACCAAGTTCACTTAATTCAAAATAAGCAAGCTTACCAACCAGCATATCTCTTGACATAATTGTCACAATGCAGATCTCATCAATATCAACAACTTTGTGTTTATAAGCGAGAGGCAAAGATCTCAACACTTTAGCCACAATCTCATCTTCTTCAAGAAATCCACCAGCACACCTGATGTTCAACACAAGATCATTCACTTTATCCATAAATGATGAAATATTCTCATCTTCTCCCTTTATCAGCAATTCATACTTTCCTTTCAAGCTTTGCAGTTTAGCAACTTTCACATGTTTATCTCCTTCATACAAGGTTTCTAGCTTCTCCCAAATCTCATGAGTAGTCCACAATCCTATCACATGACTCATCTCTGCATTAGTCAAGGCACTCAACAATGCTTCTTTATCTCTTATATTATGTTCAACATCCTTGATCTCATTTGCAGTAATAGGACCATTCAGAGGAACAATGTATGCATTATTTGTGATCCTCCAATTATCTTCTCCAAGACAATTCAAGTGAACTTCTATCCAGTTCTTCCATATAGAATAATTAGTTCCACCAAATATCAGACTCTCCTTCTTGAAAAGAACAACTACCATCCCAGATCTCCCCAAGTGGTCAAGCTCCTTCCAGAGGATATAGCTCTGATACTAATTGTTGGCACCAATAATGCAAGAAAATAGAGAGAGGGAGGGGGGGGGGTGAAAATTAATCTCAACTTTAGATTTGATCATGAACAACAATAGAAAAGATAAACACTACATCAACAACAAACATAACGCATGGATTTTTGACGTGGAAAACTTGGTCAAGGGAAAAACCACGATGGTAACCTACCCAAAATATGATGATACTCTGTAGTAGTATGTATAAACATTACAATGGGTAATGCACACACATTCAGGCGCACTGCCTAGAGCTCACTATTGAGAAACAACAAAGGGCTACAACCCTAGGAAGGCTCACTACCTTACAAAGATCAAACAACAATCCAGATTACATGAATTGAAAGAATAGAATCTTCAAATGCTTGATCATAGTTCTGGTTAAGCACACTGTCTGCACAACAACACTTCTATACTCTTCTCTAGTATCGAAGGATAAATTCACTTGTTTGCACATACAATACTCTCACAGATCATAGATACAACAACAAACATGCATCTTACATGATTACAACTCTTATTTATATAAATCATCAACCTTAACCTCAAGGTTGGCTCAACACATAAGACCTAATTACAAAATTACACCATATGATACATAAATCCATATGCAGACCAATGCAATGTCGGCAAGGAAATAGCATGGGCTGAAATCAAATCCTTGAACATGCAACACCACTGATTATCTTGCCAAGATCATCCACAACACGCAACAACCGTCGGGTCAATAAAAAGTCGTATAATACGAAGAATACCACTGAAAAAATATTCAATAATGCGCACCACCATCAATGTGGACCATCAAAACTCATAGAACATGATCAAAGAACATCAACAAGAAACGTGAATTGCACCACAATAACCACAACAACTCGGATAATAAGAATCGTCATCATTTCATCACGAGAGCTCAAGAACACCAACAACAAATTGAAAGATACGCTTGTGAAGTTCCAAATCTTGAACCGTCTGAACTAAGGATATACATGAATGTCCCAAAAACTCTCCAAAATCCGTACAACAAAAGGAATCAATTTTGGAGAAATACGACACAAAAATCACAACTTTGTAATCTAGAACCAATAAGAAAAACCAATCATCACACTGGATCACATAACTCGACCAAATCACCTTCTAGAACATTGGAACTCACACTGAATCAACTAGAGATAAGTGTCTCAAAACCCATTAATCCACATCAGCACATCTGCAACCAATTCAAATTCTCTGTAACAAACCATTTCTTTGCAGCAAAAGAATATGTTGACATCAATGACAACAACACATTCCAACAACTCTAATATCCAACAACTCTCATCAATTGCCTCAAATTTCTGTCATGCTTGTTGTTTGATGTTTATTTAGTAGAACTTGTCACGAAGAATCTCATAAATATTCTTAAAATTGCAGATGAGTTTCTCTTTCTTTTTCATGCAAAAAAAAATTCTTCTAAGGTTATGCTTTGAAATGACTAGTGTATTTATCAACTCTATTTAAAAATGTTCATCTTATTTCTAAATTATAACATTGACTTTTGACTTATTTTTATCACCAAGTGGTCATCCAACTTTTCTACCATCTTGCTAATCCTAGAGTCACTACTTTGACTATAACTCTTCACCTTCTTCTAATTTTATTAGGTTGAAACCTTTGTATGGTCCAAACTAGAGGTAAAAAATAAAGGGAAATGGAACAATACCAAGACTTTAAAGACCTTAGCATGCAGATTGGAGAGAGGAAACTTGGAAATAATATGACCACAAACAATGATGGAACCTTGCTAGATGAAATAAGAGATTCCTAATAAGACCTATATTTCAATAAGATCCTTGAGGCAGTGCTGAGTGCAAATCCAAATCGTTATTTTTTGACACTTACCCAACAAGGTGCCAAGTTACCTTCAAATTTTGATGTATCACAAGTTAGGGAGACCAACAATACAAGTGATGCTAGTGCTAGTCACAAAAAGTTCCATATCACACCTATTGGTAAACAAATTTGTCATTGCAATTGGTTTTCTAAAACTAACCCCGTTTTCCAAAAGAGAAATGACAATTGTTCCAACAGTTGGTGAGATTATTGTAGAATGTTGTTCTTCCTTTGTGAGAGGGGAAACTCTCTCATATGATGGGGGTATTTGTAGTTCTTGTGTACTTTTAACTTGAAAGTATAAAAAGAAAGAAAGACAAAACTAAATAAAGTGGATAACAAAAACCTTGACAATAGACATACGAATAGCGACTAATACATCACAATGGACAACAGTTTACAAGGGGGTTTAGAAATTATCTTTGATATGAATTAGCGATGAAAGAAGTAAAACACTTATTGACGTATGAAGAAATGAGTTACTTTAGCACATTCTAACCAAGATACCAGGGTATGACTATATTTCATCTATTAGATATATCATTGAATTGAAAACCAATAGATCACACAGATACACAAAGGAATTATCAATTTAACATACGATAAATCGATAAGAATAATTTAGAAACACATTCAATATGTATGAATCAAATGCATTCTTTATTATCTTTTGAAAATATACAAGTTCAAAAGTCCTTAGGTACAAATTGTGAACATAAAAGCTCTCAAAATGTTTCTCTAAAAAATTCTCCAAATTTTTCCCTCTACAAGAGTCCCCCTTTACATTAAAAATAGTTTGTATTTATGGTCTCTCCCTAATAACTAACTTATAACCACTTAGCATAACCAATTAGGTAACCACATAGGATAAATACCTGAATGATCAGTTCTAGTAACTACCTTTTCAGAGACAAGGATGTACCTAAGTTTTATTGAATAAGACCCAAAATATAACTTTAGTTACAATAGGTGATATAAGTCACTTTTACAAAATGGTAACTCAAAATACACAACTCTGAAATAAAGAACAAATTATTAGTTTCTAGCCTTTTTGGAAAATATATTTTGAGAAGTGAGCTCTAGGTAGTGTGGTTGAATGCATGTGCATTCCCCATTGTAATATTTTCACATACTACTACAGAGTATCATCTTACTATGGGTAGGTTCCCACTATGATTTTTCCCTTAACTAGGTTTTCCACATCAAAAATCTTGGTGTTCTATGTTGTGCTGTTAATTTGGTTATCTATGTATTGTTGCAGTTTATTAGTTGTTGTTTTGAAGTTTAATTTTTTATATTTGATGAAGGCTGATTCATGCCCCCCCTCTTAGTATTCCTCCTCGATTGATGGTAACAATTGGTATCAGAGCCAGATCCTTCAGTACAAGCTTAATCACTTGAGGAGATTCAGGATGGCAGATCAAGGAATTGTTTTCAAGATGGATAGTCTGAGGTTTGATGGAAGCAACTACACAGTATAGAAGAAATGAATGTAAGTGAACTTGAAATGTCTTGGAGAGGATTACTAGAAGATCACTAAGAATGTCTATGTTGTTCCTCAGAATGGACCATCTACTCCTGATGAGACTAAGGAAGATGAATATAGCATCAGAGCGAAGGAAGCATTGCTTAGTGTGATGATATGATGAAAGAAAAAGGATCTTGTCAACAACTAAGAGGGGGGGGGGGGTGTGAATCAGTAGATAGAAAAACTGATATAAACTTCACCAATCTCAGAAATAACCTCTCAAGTAAACTTAGAACTATCAATGCAATAACTCTATCAAGAATAAAACTATCAAGATAAACCGGTTGATTGTTTACAACAGATAACAACAAACAATTTGTAACTCACAAAATACCAAATACTTTTACTGACATAAGTAAAACTTCATTCCATATTGTTGTTACCGGTTATCATAGCTTATGAAAGTGAAATAAGTAGTTAAGCAATTCAACCATAGAAACATAACCACAAAAACATTCACCACTTGAAATAATATTTTTGATGTGGAAACCCAAATGGGAAAAACCACAGTGAGATGAGACTCACAAGATAACTATCTGAACTCTTCTGAAGTTCGCCTTGTTAGGAGCCAAGCTTGTTAAAGCTTTTACAAAAAGTCCTGTTAAGAATAGGTCTTGTTAGGGATCACCTGGTTAATGGATTGACTATAATGCCTTTTTAGAAGCAATACCCTATGAAGAGTAACCTTTGTACAGGATTTAGAGTCCAAACTAATGAATCACCTTGTTAGAGGATTTGATTAACACCAAGCTTGTTAGAGCTTACCCGATTAAGGGATTTAACTATTGTAATTGTTAGAAAACAACATGAGTTTGCTGATTTGTTTGAATATCACTTCACTTGTTTGTTTGGATCCTTTTCATGCTCCTATATGCCTTTACTCAAACTGCAGATACATCAATCTGGTTATACAATCACACACTCACTTCAACTTTGCCAAGACAAAAACTAAAACAACTCATCGACCTTATATACAAACCAACTAGGTCAGTAACACAACAAAAATTTAATTCTCATAGAGATTACAAATAAATCGGTTCAGGTATGACTGTTGGATTACATAACAATAACTACACATTATCCAAGAAAGCCTCAACCGCTCCTTGATGACCACTTCATCAAACTTAGTAACTTGTCACACGCTTTGCATTAGATGCAATATACTTGCTCATTCCCTAGAAAAAAATCTTTAACTCAACATGCCAAAAACTCTTTGAAACTCTCTTCATACATTATGCATACGTGTCATAATCATTTCCGCTCATTACCAGATTATAAACCAATATAACAAATTCAACAAACTTAATCGGTTAGGGTTTATCAAAACAACAGGTAGGGTTTACTGGTTCAACTCTCCAAACTTAGTAATACTGGTTCACTCCACAAACTTACCTACCGGTCACAGTTTCCTTTCACTTAGCTCTTCCTGCCGCTTACAAGACATTATTGCAACAATAACATTACTGGTTAATTGACCTAAATGACAACATAACATATCATCAATGCAATCTTCATGCAAATGCCAACAATCTCCCCCTTTGGCATTGATGGCAATACAAATATCAATACCATTGATTGCTATGATTGTGAACAGGAATCCTGGTTTACATTTTACCAGGTATTCTCATTGTCTTCAACTTGTCTTTGGTTCTTCTCCTCATAATCACATAGTTCTTCCCCCCCTTTGACAAAAATGCCAATTTGAAAGTAAAACATACAAAATAGAACTTCACAACATCAACAACATGCAACTTGATGCTCCCCCTATGGAATAACTTCACTCCTATATCAATCCGGTTGAAAAATTCTGCAAGTAGCTCTGGGACTACATCATGCTTAATTTACCTCATGAAGGGGTACAACCCCTAGTTGACTTCTAAGATACTCAAAAGTAGTATTAGGTAGAGGTTTGGTAAAGATATTTTGCAAGCTGCTCCTTGGTAGAAACATGCTCTAAGATTACATCTTTACTTTGTACTTTTTCCCTCAAGAAATGATACTTCAATTCAATGTGCTTGGTTCATGCGTGCAAGACAAGTTTCTTTGAAATATTTATGGCACTTGTACTGTCACATAAGATCTTTACATGTTTTGTAAACTTCATCTTAAAACCTTCCAAAATGTGTCTCATCCAAATAGCCTGGGTACAATTCATATAAGCAACAACATACTCAACTTCAACAGTAGACTGTGAAATACAACTCTTCTTTTTGCTACTCCATGAAACGAGTCTTCCTCTAAGAAATAATGCTCCACTGGTTGTGCTTTTCCAGTCATCAACATTACCTACCCAATCTGCATCTATGTACACCTTCAAATCAATGTTTCTTTAATATGGATACAATATTCCATAGTCAACAATACCTTTCAAATATCTGAAAAATACTCTTGGTTGCTATCAAATGTGTTTCCTTCAGATTCTTTTGGAATCTAGTAATTAGACCAATTGCATGAGCTATATCTGGTTTGCTATGAATAAAATAGTTCAATTTTCCAATCATTAAATTGTACTCCTTCTCATCAACAAATTTGGCCTTATCTTCCTTAGACAATTTGCAACCTGTAACAATTGGTGTCCCAACTAGTTTACAGTCACTCATGCCAAATGTCTTTAATACCTCCTTGACATACTTAGATTATGTGATGAAAATACCACTCTTCCTTTGCTGTATTTGCAAGCCTATGAATTTTTTTATCTCTCCAACTAGAGACATTTCAAACTCACTTTTCATTTCATTTGCAAAGTCATTGCTCATGTCATCATTTCTTTCAAATATTATATCATCTACAAACACTTCACTAACCAATATCTTATCTCCTTCAGATTTGAGATATATGTTACTATCTTCATTGGTTCTTTGAAATCCCATCTTCATTAGGTGTGAGTAAGGTTCTTGCTTTAATCCATATAGTTCCTTATGTAACTTAAATACCATGTCCTTATTATCAGTCAAAGAATAGCCATTTGGTTGCTCAATGTATATTTCTTCTTCTAGTATTCCATTCAAAAATGCAGATTTTAAATCCATGTGATACACTTTAAATCCTTTATGAGCTGCAAAAGACAATAAGGTTTTGACACCTTCCAGACTGTCCACTGGTGCAAAAGTCTCTCCATAATCTTCTCCTTCTTCTTGTGCATAACCTTTGCAAACTAATCTATCTTTGTTGCGAACTACATCACCATCTTCATTTAACTTGTTCTTGAAAACCCACTTAGTACCTATAACATTTTTATTTAATAGTCGGGGTACTAGGGTCCATGTATTGTTCTTATCAATTTGTTCAATCTCCTTCTCCATAGCTTTAACCCAATGATCATCACTAAATGCTTCCTTAGTTATTCTAAGCTCAATAGTGGAGATCATACAAGAATTTTGTCTTATTCTTCTTCTGGTTAGCACTCTGACATCCTTATCTCCAATAATCTGTTCAAGATTGTGATTGAGTCTCACATACCTCAGAATACCATGATCATTATCTTTAGGTTCATTTTCTCCATTATCATCTTCTTCATCTGAGTCTGCCTGTTCCGGTTGAACTGGTACATCCGTATTTGCTTTATCGGTTTTAGGTTTCATAGGTTCTGGTTCCAAAAAAAAAGCAAGGATCTTCATCCTTTTTTTCCACATTGGTTTCTTCTGAGACTTCAGGACACTCATCCACATGAACATCAACACTCTCAATGATTTTCTCTATCCGTTTTTTAAAACAATTGTAGGCCTTACTCTTGGTGGAATAGCCAAGAAATATACCTTCATCACTTTTAGCTTCAAACTTGCTAATATAGTCACCTCTCTTAATAAAAAATTTCCCGCCAAATATCTTGAAATAACTAACATTAGGTGATCTACCATACCAATATTCATAAGGGGTCTTGTCCTTACCTCCTTTTACGAAAATCCTGTTCATTGTGTAGATAGCTGTGCTGACAGCTTCTCTCCAGAAAGTCTTTGCAACACCTCCCTATATCAACATTGTCCTAGTAGCTTCAACAATTGACCGATTGTTTCTTTGCAATACCATTCTGTTGTGGTGTTCTTGGTGCAGAAAGATGTTGTTTGATACCATTCTCTTCACAATATCTAGTGAATTCTGCAGAAGTGAATTCTCCACCTTGATCAGTTCTTAGACACTTGATCTTCTTTCCACTCTCCTTTTTAGCTAAGTCCCTGAATGCCTTGAACTTACTAAATGCCTTTGGTTTTCTTTCAAGAATATGACCCACATCATCCTTGAGCAATCATCAATGAAGATCATGAAATATCTCTCACCATGAATACTTTAAGTCATTATTGGTCTACATAGATCAGTATAAACCAAATCTAACAGATGCCCCACTGAAAAATATTTGTTCTTGAAATTGAGGATGTCATCTTCCCCAATTGACATTCCTTACATAGAGGATTAACCGGTTTGTCTAGCTGAGGCAAACCTCTCACTGAATTGGACTTACTCACTTTAACAATGTTATCAAAATTGATATGAAAAAATCTCCTATACCAAAGCCAACTATCATCTATTTTAGTAATTAAATAGTTGCTGACTTTAGGATCTAGGTGAAATATGTTACCTTTAGTCTGTTTACTGGTTGTGACTAGTTCACCTTCGCTCCCATATATTTTGCATATACTATTTTTGAACTCGAATGGGTATCCTCTATCATTGAGTTGGGCAACACTCAAAAGATTGTTCTTTAGACCTTCAACCCAGTAGACATCATTTGCACTGCTCTTTCCATTAAGAGAAATAGTTCCCTTACCTTTAACCATGGAGGGTGAGTCATTACCAATCTTACAACTCCATTGTCAAATTCCTTCAAAGAAAGAAATTTGCTCTGGTCACCAGTCATGTGATGTGAACAACCACTATCAATGATCCAATCATCAAAATTGTCCATGCGAGAAACTAAAGCTTTCTCATCAGATGTCTCCTCTTTGATGGCTACAAAGATAATGTCTTCATTAGTATCACCATTAGATTCCTCATGAGTGACACTACCATCTCTAGCAATATGACAATCTCTTTTTCCTTTTCCCTTGTACTTCTTGAACTTGTCTCGCTTGTACTCATTATCTCCATTAGGACAATTAGCAACTATGTGTCCAATCTTGTTGCAAGCAAAACATTTCAAGGGTAGTTTACCTCTATATTTATCGGTACCTCTAGGAAATCACATAACCAACAATGCTTCAAGCTCAACTAAACTGTCTTCATCATCAATTTCTCATTTGGATCTAGATTCATGGCAATGAACAACATCTCTTCTTTTCTTTATATATGGGTTAGAAATAGAATCTCTAAATGTTGATTCAGATTTCTAAATACTACCATCATAACCATTTAGTTCAAAAGTAGTAAGCTTACCAATGATGGAGTCAAGAGTTACCTTAGTTTTGTCGATAGATTTTAGCTCTTGAATAGCTACAACTCGAATAGCGTAGATCGGTAGCAGGGTTCTCAAAACCTTACTAACTACTATGGCATCATCCATTTTACCACCAACACTCTTAATCTCACCCACTATCTCTTTTCTCCTCAGACCATACTACTAGATATTCTCACCTTTAGGCATTCGCATGTCATGAAACTTCCCTCTTAGACTCTCTTCCTTGGCAATCTTCACATGTTCATCACCGCTATAAATATCTTCAAGTTTCTTCCATACCTCATATGCAGTCTCCAAACCATGAACATCAACATATTCAACATCAGACAAAGAACTGATAATAGTCTCCAGTGCTAGGTTGATTTCTTGTTGCTCTTTCTTCTGATCATCAGTCATAGTCCCACTAGGTGCAACATATTGACTATATTGACTATAATGCCTTGTTAGAAGCAATACCCCGTGAAGAGTAACCTTTGTAAAGGATTTGGAATCCAAACTAATGAATCACCTTGTTAGAGGATTTGATTAACACCAAGCTTGTTAGAGTTTACCCGGTTAGGGGATTTAATTGTTGTAATTGTTAGGAAACAATAGGAGTTTGCTGATTTGTTTGAATAACACTTGCTTGTTCAGATCCTTTTCATGCTGCTATTTGCCTTTACTCAAACTGTAGATACATCATTTTGGTTCGACAATCACACACTCACTTTAACTTTTCCAACACAAAAACTAAAACAACTCATCAACCTTATATACAAACCAACTAGGTTGGTAACACAACAAAAGCATTAATTCTCATAGAGATTACAAACAAATCGGTTTAGGTATGACTGTTGGATTACATAAAAATCTCTACACATCATTCAAGAAAGCCTCAACCACTCCTTGATCACTGCTTCATCGAACTTAGTAACTCATCACGTGTTTTGCATTAGATACAATATACTTGCTCATTCCCTAGACAAAAATATTTAACTCAATGCACCAAAAACTCTTTGAAACTCTCTTCATACATTATGCATACATTTGATAATCATTTCTGCTCATTACTAGATCATAAACCAACCAAACAATCGGTTAGGGTTTATCAAAACAACAGGTAGGGTTTATTGGCTCAACTCTCCAAACTTAGCAATACCGGCTCACTCTCAAACTTACCTACTGGTTATAGTTTCCTTTCACTTAGCTCTTCCTACCGGTTACAAGACATTATTGCAACAATAACGTTATCGGTTAATTGAGATCCATGACAACATAACATATCATCAATGCAATCTTTATGCAAATGCCAACATAGTGCCTTGACTAATTTTGTGAAGACAAATGTAATGGGACTTCGGATCACACATGAGATCTGAGAGAAGCTTGAAATCCTGTATGAAGGTGATAATCAAGTGAAAGTTGCAGAGTTTGAAAGGAAAGTATGAAATATTGAAGATGAGAGATGATTAGAACATACACTCATACATGGATAAGGTAAATGCACTTGTCCTTGGTATCAGATATGCCGGTAGAAAGATTGAAGAGGATGAGATTGTTGGTAAGGTGCTGAGATATTTGCTTCTTCTTACAAACATAAGGTTGCCACCATTGATGAGATTCAGAGTATGACCGCAGTAAGAAGAGGGGAAACTTGCTACATTTGAGCTGAGCGAATTTGGAGAATGACATGGAAAGTTTGAGACAATATTTAAAGAATCAAAATATGTGTCCGGTAATCAGAAATATGATCCCGATGAGTGCAGGATATCCAGATATGAAAGAGAAAGAAGAGAGATAACAGAGAAAGAAAGAGAACTTGATGAGCTTGAAGCATTGATTTCCCAAAGATTGCCTAAAGGTGCCAACAAGTATGATGGAAATTTTCCTTTGGAATATTTTTGTTGTAATAAGATATGAGATTTTGCTTCTAGATGACCAGAGAGAATGGATAATTATGAACGATATGAGAAAATTGATAAGCATGATAGATATGAGAAGTATGAAAAGTATAAGAAGCCCTATAAGTGTAACCAGAAGTTTAGGAACTAGAGGAATTGTTATTATGCTATAGATATAGGTGTTACACATGATGAATATGAAGGAGATGAAATTGTGTTTATTTCCATTAAAGAGGATAGACTTGTACCTAGTGATTCCGCTATTTGTTCTGTTGAAGAGAGAGCATTGGCTGCTAAGGTAGAAGAGAAAGATGACTGGGTGATCGAAAACAATTATTCACATCGTATGACCGGTGACAAAATCAAATTTGTAAGAATGGAAAGATATGATGATGGAATAGTTATATTTGGAGATGACAATGCTTGTTTAATCCATGGGAGAGGTTCTCTTTCTTTTGATGGTAAGAATAACACTGATGATGTCTTGTATGTTGAAGGTTTGAAGCATAATATTTTAAGTGTTGGACAAATGGTTGATAAGGGTTATGATTTACAATTCAAGAATGGTAAATACAAGATCTTGAATGCCTCCGATATAGAGATTGCATCCAAAACTAAGATTGAAGGTAACATTTTTCATTTGAATGCTAATGAGAAAAGGTGTTTGAAATCTAAGATAGATTATATTTGGTTGTGGCATAGGAGAATGTGCCATGTAAAATTTGATTCGTTAATCAAGATCAGTTCTATGCAAGCTATTAGAGATCTACCTAAGATTGTTAACCTGTTAATCCGGTATGTAAGGAATGCCGGTTGGGTAAGCAAACACAAATTTATTTCAAGAACAAACAATATACATTTGATGGACTGCTAGATCTTGTGCATACTGACATGTGTGGACCTACAAATATCATAAGTGTGAAGGGTGATAGATACTTTATGCTGCTAATTGATCATTATTTTAGGATGATGTGGGTTATCTTTTTGAAAGGAAAATTAGAAGCATTTGAGAAATTTAAGATATTCAATGCTAAAGTTGAAACTGAGTCTGGATTGAAGTTGAAGTGTCTGAGATCTGATAGAGGTGGAGAATTTTGTTCTGGTGAATTCAATTCTTTCTGTGAGGAACATGGAATCAGAAGACAACTATCTGCTCCTAGGAATCCACAACAGAATGGGATTGTTGAAAGGAAGAACCATACTATTTTGGATGCTACAAGAACCAAGTTGATTGAAGGAAATGTTCCAAAGGTCTACTAGAGAGAAGTTATTAGCATTGCAGTCTATACATTTAACAAAGTTTATACCAAAGATGATACCGGTAAGACCCCTTATGAGATTTGGTTTGGTCATGTTCGGACTGTGAAATATTTCAAATATTTTGGTAGCAAATGTTATATCAAGAGAGATGAAGACATTTGAAAGTTTGATGCTAGAAGTGATGAAGGTATCTTTCTGGAATATTCTACAAAGAGAAAAGCCTAGTGGTGCTATAATAAGCGATTGAGAAAGATAGTTGAAAGTGCAAATGTGAGAGTGGATGAGAACCTTGGGAAGGAGATCAGAGCTTATGATGATGGTCAACATGTTGTTTTAGCTCCTATTCTACCTGAAGAGCCTAAGAAAAATGATCTGGTAGAGGCCGTTAATCTAGATGTTGCTACTGCTGGTAATGATGTGTAGGAACCTAGATATCATTCATTCAGAAGACTCCAAGGTATGTAGGATTGAATCATTCTAAGAATCAAATTACTGGTGACAAGAATAAAGGTGTGATGACTAGAAGAAGGTTAGATGTAGAAGAAGTATTCTTAATTTCCAAAGTTGAACCTAAAGATGTTGCTGAAGCCTGTAAAGATGAAAATTGGATGAGAGCTATGGAAGAATAGCTAGATCAAATTGATAAAAACAACACTTGGGAACTTGTGCCTAGACCTAAGGAGAAAAATGTTATTGATACTAAATGGGTATTTAGAAACAAATTGAATGAAGCCGGTGAAGTAGTCACTAATAAAGCTAGACTGGTCTACAAAGGATATTCACAATAAGAAGGGATTGATTATGAGGAAACTTTTGCTTCGGTTGCCATAATTGAAGTTGTTAGACTATTGATTGCTTATACTTCTTATAAAGATTTTAAGTTATATCAGATGGATGCCAAATCTTCATTTTTTTTATGGTGATCTAAAAGAAGATGTTTACATTGAACAACATGATGGATTTTCCCACTTGGAAGATGGAGACATGGTATGCAAGTTGAAGAAAGAACTTTATGGATTAAAACAAGCTCCTAGAGCTTGGTATGCTTTGATTAGACAAATATTTGTTGAAATTGGGATTTTCTAAAGGTGTTGCTGATAGTAACTGTACTTTAAAATTTAAAATGATAACATTCTGGCTATTGAAGTCCTTGTTGATGATAATATTTTTGGTGGTGATGATGATATGAGTATGAAGTTCGCCGGTGACATGCAAAAATAATTTGAGATGTCTATGATTGGTGAGATGAATTTTTTCTTAGGTTTGCAGATTGCACAAACATAGAAAGGTATATTCATAGAACAAACTAAGTATGTGAAGGAATTGATGAAGAAGTTTGGATTTGATGACTCCAAACCGATTGGAACTCCTATGGTGACTAGTTGTAAATTTTCTAAAAATGATGAATCTCCTAAAGCTAATTAGAGATTGTACAGATCTGTGGTTGGTGGGCTGCTATATCTTACTCACACTAGGCTTGACATTATGCATGATGTGTGTATGTCTGCTAGATATCAAGGTGATACAAAAGAGAGTCATGTCACTGCTGTTAAGAGGATATTCAGATATCTAAAGGAAACTATGGATTATGGTTTATGGTATCCAAAGAATGATGATTTCATGTTGTGTGCTTACACTAATGCAGATTGGGTTGGTGATGTAGATGACCAGAAGAGTACTACCAATGGAGCATTCTTCTTGGGTAAGAAGTTTGTTTCTTGGGCAAGTAAGAAATAAGATTCAATATCTCTATCTACTACAGAAGCTGAGTACATTGTTGCTGCTAGTAATTGCACTCAAATAGTTTGGATGAAGCAAATGTTGAAAGATATCAAAGTTATTCATGATGAACCTATTGTCATTTACTGTGAAAATTCCAATGCTATAAACATGTCAAAGAATCTAATGCAACAATCAAATACTAAGCATATATCAATCAAATATAACTACTTGAGAGAGCAAGTCAGTGAAGGGAAGGTGAAGCTGGAGTATGTATCTACAAAAGAACAAATTGTTGATATTTTCAGTAAGCCTTTGCTTGTAGATACATTTTTCTATTTGAGAGACAAGTTAGGGGTATCCACCCCTCCTGATGAGAATTAGATGCATTGAGTTGCATCGATCTGGTGGATTTCATAGCCTTATTCTTTTATCTAGATTGATGAGTTGGTGCTTCTCATCTATTGGAGTAGTCTGTTGATTTGGTTGTATGTCAAAGGGGGAGAGAGATTCATGTTTTTGGAGAGAGTCAAATCTTTGGCATTGCTATCAAAGGGGGAGAGAGATCATGTGAAAAACTATTTTATCTATCTTGATCTTAGGGTGAGTTTGTTGATGATATCTTCTTTCTTTGCATTGATTGTTTTTCACATTCATATGTTGCCATCAATTCCAAAGGTGGAGATTTTTGGATTATTGGAGGATATTGTTGGATTTAGTTGATAATTGCTGCTGCTAAAATATATTGTTGTCATTGATGTCAACATATTCCTATTATCTATTTTGGTGAGCTTGGGAAGCTTTTCTGATCCAATTTTTATAGTTTGGTTTTGTTGATCACTGTCTTGCAGAGTCCAGTATTTCCTTCGAAATATTTTGGTATGATCAGATCTTGTGCTAAGACTTTGGGATATTGTCTTGGATGATCTTGTGAATCATTATTTTAGATTGTTCATGATTAGGTGCTCCGCAAGTTATCTTTTCTCATGACAGTTGCTAATTGGTTGTATTCTTGAACTTCTAGATATTGATCGATGAAGATTTGAAAAGTGGTGTTGGTGCAGTTGTTCCAGATTATTTTGACATGTTTGCTAGTGTTTTCTAGTCGTGTCCTATTTGTTTTGATGATCCACATTGATCGTTGTACAATTTGTGGTGATTTTTATGAACCGGTGATGATTTTCATGTTATATGATATTTCTGGTGGTGAAGCGTGTTGTAGTTGGTCTAAGCAGGATTTCTAGTGTGGATGTGATAATTTTGGAATTTAAATTAGGTCCATACTATGTAATGTAAATCAAAATATTGGTCCGATGGTCGATCTTTATATCGTGCAATGCAATTTTTTATAATTGTAAGGTGAGGGTTGAGGGTTTAGCCGACCTTGTTATCAAGGTTGATGATTTGTATATATAAAGGTGAGATTCTTATGTAATTTGTGTGTTGGTATTATGTCTGCATTATCATCAAGGTATTGAGGTGAGTTTGGTTTTGTAGAGCACACAATTGTGCTTAACCAGAACTATCATCGGACATTTGTAGATGCTATCATTTCAGTTCATTCCTTCCGGATTGTAGTCTAAATCATATTGTAAGTTAGTGAGACTTCCCTGAGGGTTGTAGCCTTTCGAGAAAATATATTTTGAGAAGTGAGCTCTAGGCAGTGTGCTTGAATGCATGTGCATTCCCCATTGTAATATTTTCACATACTACTGCAAAGTATCATCTTACTATGGGTAGGTTAGCACCATAGTTTTCCCTTAACTGGGTTTTCCACGTCAAAATTCTTGGTGCTGTGTTGTTAATTTGGTTATCTGTGTATTTGACGCAGTTTATCAGTTCTTGTTTTGAAGTTTAATTTTCTAGATCCAGTGAAGACTGATTCACCCCCCCTCTGAGTCTTCCTCCTTGATTGCTGCTAACATTTGGTCCTATTAGTGTTCCTTCAATATCTAGATCTGTGTATTTTATCTCTTTCATAGATGACTATAGGAGAAGGACATTTGTATATTTCCATGGAAGTAAATCTAAAGTTGTTAGTTGCTTTAAGTAATTCAAATCCTTGGTGGAAAACTAGACTAGTAGAAACATTATGTGTTTGAGAAGTGACAATGGTATTGAGTTTTGTTCAATAGATTTTGATAGGTACTATAGGGACTATTGTATTGGAAGACACAAGACAACTCTATACACACTACAATAAAATGGAGTTACAGAGAGTGTTAGGATAACCGACGGACAACTGAGAGCGGGGGAGGTGAATCAGTTGTCAACAAATTACATCAATCAAACCACTTTACAATATTTAACCGGAGCACATAAACACTAAATACCAGAATAGTAGAAACAGATACTGGTAAGCAATAAAACTTAAGAATGAAACAAATAATCAACACAATGCAACCATACCACATAACAAAATGATTTGTACGTGGAAAACCCGATAAAGGGAAAAACCATAGTGGGAAGCCTACCTATAGTCAGATGATACTTCTGCAAAAAGCATGTGATACAATGAGGGGCTTGCACATGCAAGGAGGCACACTGCCTAAAGCGTACTGCTCATTACAAAAGAGTCTCACTGACTACAGAGAGGTTATAACCACCTCAAGATAGTTGGACAACAATCCAGAAGAATGAACTACCAGAGATAGCATCTACCATTCCTGATTACAGTCCTGGTTAAGCTCAATACCAAAGGCCTTTGACCTCTTACATAAACTAAATTGGATCTTCAATGATCGACCTACTCCTTTGCCTGAATGATATTACATTATTCTCACAGTACATTCCCTTTCCATATCCGCTATCTACAATGAGATCTTGCATCAATTTATACAAACCCTAAGGCCTAAACTAATTAGGTTGGCCACCTAAAAGATATTACAATAAGATCATTAAATAGATCCATATTACAATGATATGCCATGTCGGTTTTAGACCAAAACAACATTAACCAATCCATAAATCATCTCGGTAATGTGTAGACAACACGTTAACATGATACCGGTCCATAACCTAGATAGGTATCAGACCTAATCCGAGTCCACCACGCCAAAGTGATGTCTCCAACTAGTTGAGGCTCGATCAAGGATCATCCTGAATTCTATCTAGAAGCCACACCAACACCACTTATGCATCCTGTCAAAGATTCTCAGTAAATGCTTTTCCGGTAAAACCTTAAACCCTTGTTGGTATAGAATTACTAGAGTGTATGATGGCATTCGATCACCAATTCAATACCAACTGACCAAAACATGCTCCAAGGACATGTAACACATAAAACCAAACATACTCCATTGATCCAAACATGCAGGAAGTGTCCAACAGATAGTCTCTTTTGCCGGTAACACTAGATCTTCTGTCAATAACACTAACACTAGATCTACTGCTGGTAACTAAAACCTATTTGCCGGTAACCAACCATAATAGCTAGTGTCGACATCAATGACAAAAAATCAATGCAACACATAATCAATTCCTCCATATTGCCAATAATCTCCCCATAATTAATTCTTCCATACTGCCAACAATATCCCTCTTTGGCATTGATGGCAACAATAGATGTGAAAAAGAAAGCACCTAAGTGCCAAACATTTCTCATGAAAAACTGACTCCCCCTGAGGAGTGCAGTCCTATCTGAATCTCTCCCATAAACATTATTTTTCACATATAAGTCTCCCCCTTTGACATCAATGCCAAAGATATGGCATAGATAAAAAAATTTCGTGAATCTCAAAGCTGAATACTCCCCTTGAGTAGTAGCACCACTACATCAATCTAGAGAAAAGGATAAAGTTGATGATCCACACTGGAATGATGCACTACATAATCAGCTAAGTTTCTGTCGGAGGGGTAGATACCCCTAGCCTGTCTCTCAAATATTCAAATGATTCTTTGGATAGTAGTTTATTGAATATATTTGCAATTTGCTCTTTAGTGTTCACATAAACCAATTTGACTTCCTTTTCTTCCACCTTGTCCTTCAAAAAGTTACACTTCATTGATATGTGCTTAGTCTTAGAGTGAAATACCAAATTCTTAGACATGTCAATAGCTGCAGAGTTATCACAGTAGATAGCAAACGACTCACTACAATTTAGCTTGATATCCTTCAACATTTGCTTCATCCATAGGACTTGTGTACAATTAGTTGTTGTTGCAACATATTTAGCTTCTGCAGTAGATAAAGAACTATTTTTTGCTGATCCATGAAACCAATTTCTTTCCAAGAAAGAAAGCTCCACCAGAAGTGCTCTTCCTATCATCAGTATGTCCTGCCCAATCTGAATCTATATATGCATATAAAGTGAAGTTATCATCTCTAGAATACCATAAGCCATATTCTGTTGTTCCTTGCAAATACCAAAATATCCTCTTTACTGGATATTCATGATAATTTTCTTTAGGATTAATTTGATATCTTGAAACAATACTTACTGCATTCATAATATTTGGTCTATTCCGAGTTAGATATAACAAACCACCAATCATAGAGTTATACCTTATCAAATTTATCGGTGCAGATGTGTCTTTGATAGATAATTTCTCACTTGTCACCATAGCAGTACTTACCGGTTTGGAATTATTCATACCAAACTTCTTCAACAATTCCCTTAGATACTTAGTTTGACAGATAAAAATGCCTTTGTCAGTTTGAGTAATCTACAAACCTAAGAAAAAATTTCACCAATCATGGACATTTCAAATTCATTCTTCATATTATTATACAATTCCATGCACAATTTATCTTCTCCTCCAAAAATGATATCATAAACAAATACTTCAATAATCAGAATATCATCATCAGTGATCTTGTAATATAAATTGTTGTCAACATTGCCTTCAGTAAAACCAAGCTTTAAAAGATATTTATCCAACCTTGCATACCAAGCTCTAGGAGCTTGTTTCAATCCATATAATGCTTTCCTTAACCTACAAACCATATCTTTGTCATCTGTTAGTGAAAATCCATCATGCTGCTCAGTGTATACTTCTTCCTCAAGTTCACCATTCAAAAATGCACATTTAACATCCATTTGATAGACCTTATAGTTCTTATATGCTGCATAGGTAAGAAATAGTCTAACAGCTTCAATTCTAGCTACAGTTGCAAATGTCTCACCATAATCAATTCCTTTTATTTGAGAATATCCTTTACAAACCAGTCTAGCCTTGTTTCTTACAACTTGACCATCCTCATTTAGTTTATTTCTAAAAACCCATTTAGTTCCAATTACATTCTTATTTTTAGGCTGGGGAACTTAATTCCAAGTCTCATTCTTCTCTATCTGATTTATTTCATCTTCCACAGCCTTTAACCAATGTTTATCTTTACAAGCTTCATAACAGATGATGGTTCAACTTGAGAAATGAGATATACCTCTTCATTTTCCAGTCTCCTTCTTGTGATAACCCTCTTGTTCCTATCTCCAATGATTTGATCTTCAGAATGATTTAATCTTACATACCTTGGTGTTTTCTAAACTTTAGGTTCACTATTATGATCATCAATCACAGTTGAACTTTTTGATTGTATTGGTGTAATTGTCTTAGTGTCCTGTACTGGTTGAGGCATTGCCAGTTTAGTTATGATCATTTCCATTGCCGGTTCCCTATCATATGATACATATTGATTTCTATACTGCTCATCCACTTTCACATTTGCGCTCTCCTCAATTTTCTGCAATCTTTTGTTATAACATCTATGTGCTTTGATTTGATTTGAATATCCAACAAATATTCCTTCATCACATCTAGGATCAAACTTCCCAATTGAATCATCCCTTTTGATATAACATTTACTTCCAAAATTTTTGAAATATTTAACAGAAGGTGTATGTTCTTACCATAATTCATAAGGAGTCTTACTGGTTTCACCTTTGATATGAACTCCATTGAATGTGTAGACTGTTGTACTCACTGCTTCTTTCCAGTAGATGTGAGGCAATTTGGCTTCCATCATCATGATTCTTGTTGTATCCAAAATCGTTCTATTCTTCCTTTCCACTACTCCATTCTGTTGAGGAGTCCAAGGTGCAGATAACTGTTTCCTAATTCCATTTGTCTCACAATATCTGTTAAATTCATGAGTAGTGAACTCATCGCCTTGATATGATCTCAGACATTTGATTTTCAATCCAGTTTCAGTTTCTAGCTTTGCTTTAAAGATCTTGAATTTCTCAAAATCTTCAGATTTTTCCTTAGAAAATTCACCCACATCATTCTAGAATAATCATCAATTATTAGCATGAAATACCTATCACCTTGAAAGCTTCTGGTCCTTGCTGGACCACAAAAGTCAATATCAATTAAATCAAGCACATCATTAGATTTATCATGTATGCTCTTAAAAGAAGTTCTAACTTTCTTTCCAAATTGACATTCTTTACATACCGGATTATGAGGCTTCATAATCTTAGGTATATCTCTAACTGCCTTTGTTGAACTGATCTTAACAATACAATCAAGATTAACATGACACAACCTCTTATGCCATAGCCAACTTTCATCAATATGAGCACTCAAACATGTCTTATTACCAGTGTTTAGGTGAACGATATTACCTCCAGTCTGAGTACCGGTAGCAATCTCCAAACTAGTTTTGTTAATGATTTTGTATTTTTTATCTTTGAATTGAAGTTGGAATCCCTTGTCCACCAATTGACCAACACTTAAAATATTATGCTTTAAACCTTCTACATAATAGACATTATCAGTATTATGCTTACCATCCAGAGAAATAGTACCTCTGCCTTTGATCATACATGCTTTGTCATCTCCAAATCTCACTTGACTGCAATTGTATTCTTGAAGGGAGAGAAATTTTCTTTTATTTGGAGTCATATGATGTGAGAATCCACTATCAATTACCCATTCATCCTTATCTTCAACTTTTGCTGCTAGTGCCTTTTCTTCATTCTTAATAGCTGGTTCCGGTTCATCTTCCTTTAAGGCATAAAACACCCATTCCTTTCCATTGTCGGATCCACTAGCATAGTCTTCTATTGGTTCATCCTCAAAGTCATCACTTACTCCTTCCTCATTTGCTATGTAGCATTGTTTGTTTTTCTTGAATCTATATCTGTTCTGATTAGGCTTGAATGATTTTTTTAACTCTTTCTTTAAATCTTGCATTCCTTTCAGGACATCTAGATGCAAAATGACCAATCTTATTATATGCAAAACATTTAAAAGGTGCTTTTCCTTCATACTTACTTCCTGTCGATCCTTTAGGTACTCTTTTAGCAAATAAGGCTTCAAGTTGCTCAAATTATTCATCCTCTTTCCACATATCTTCCAATTCTTTTGCATATAGTGCTTTCCAGTCACTCTTGTCAGTAGATGATGATGATGCATGAAAATCAGGTTCAGACTTTGCAGCTCTAGAAGGTCTGAATTCTTCAAGATCAAAAGAAGATAATTTCCCAAAAAGAATCTCTATTAACTGAAGTGTTTGCCATTGTTCTCAATTCATAAATTGCAGTTGCCTTCATCTTGTAAACCGATGGAAGGGCTCTCAAGAATTTGGAAACTATTTCATCTTCACTCAGAGATCCTCCACAACATTGAATTCCCCTAGTAATCTCATTTACTCTTTCCATAAATGTAGCAATTATTTCATTGTCATCCATCTTTAAGTTCTCATATCTTACTCGGTAACCATCAAGTTTAGCAATTTTGACAGTAGGGTCACCTTCATTCAAAGTTTTCAATTTATCCCACATAACCTTTGCAGATGATTTGTCAATAAATCCCATGATATTCTGATCAGTAAGTGCACACAGGAGGGCTTCTCTAGCTATGCAATCATTCTCAATATTTTTGTCCAAGTCTGTAGGAGCAGGATTGCCAGATGCCAGATCATAAGGTGTATATCCTTTCTTAGTGATCTCCCAAATATCCTTGCCAAGACATCTAAGATGAGTCTCGATTCAAATTTTTCATATCCCATAATTTATTCCATCAAGCTTAGGGATTTCTCTTCTAAAAATAGTTTTCGGTGGATTTGTTGCCATATGATCTACCTCAAGTGGTTAAGCTTCTGCAAAAGAGGACCAAAGATCTGATACCAATTGTTAGGATAACCAGTGAACAACTGAGAGGGGTGGGGGGGGGGGGGTGAATCAGTTGTCAAAAAATTATATCAATCAAACCACTTTACAACATTTAATTGGAGCACATAAACACTGAATACCGGAATAGTACAAACAGATATTGGTAAGCAATAAAACTTAAGAATGAAATAGATAATCAACACAATGCAACCATACCGTATAACACCATGATTTGTACGTGGAAAACCCGGTAAAGGGAAAAACCACGGTGGGAAGCCTACCCATAGTCAAATGATACTTCTGTAGCAAGTATGTGATACAATGAGGGGCCTGCACATGTAGGGAGGCACGGTGCTTAGAGCGTACTACTCATTACAAAAGAGTCTCATTGACTACAGAGAGGTTATAACCACCTCAAGATAATTGGACAACAATCTGGAAGAATGAACTGCCAGAGATAGCATCTACCAAGCTTGATTACAGTCCCGGTTAAGCTCAATACCGAAGGCCTTTGACCTCTTACATAAACCCAATTCGATCTTCAATGATCAACCCACTCCTCTGCCTGAATGATATTATATTATTCGCTCATTACATTCCCTTTCCATATCCGTGATCTACAATGATATCTTACATCAATTTATACAAACCCTAAGGCCTAAACAAATTAGGTCGGCCATCTAAAAGATATTATAATAAGATCATTACATACATCCATATTACAATGATATGCCATGTCGGCTTTAGACCAAAACAATATTAACCAATGTATAAGTCATCCTGGTCCACCACGCCAAAGTGATGTCTCCAACCAGTTGAGCCTCGATCAAGGATCATCTTGAATTCCATCTAGAAGCTGCACCAACACCACTTATGTATCTTGTGAAAGATTCTCAGTAAAAGCTTTGTCGGTAAAACCTTAAACCCTTACCAGTATAGGCTTACTAGAGTGTATGATAGAATTCGATCACCAAGTCAATACTAACTAACCAAAACATGCTCCAAGAACATGTAACACATAAAACCAAACATTACTCCATTGATCCAAACATGCCGGAAGTGTCCAATAGATAGTTGCTTCTACTGGTAACACTAGATTTTCTGTCGGTAACCAAAACCCGTCTGCCAGTAACCAACCATAACAGCTAGTGTTGACATCAATGACAAAACATCAATAAAACATATAATCAATTCCTCCATATTTCCAATACTCTCCGATAATCAATTATTCCATATTGCCAACGAAGAGGAACACAATGCTGATGAAGAGAGCTAGGAGTATGTTGAGTGGTGTTGGGATTGAATAAAAGTTTTGGGTTGAAGCTATAGCCACTGCATGTTATTTAATTAAAAGATCTACTTCAACACTAGTTGAAAAGACACCCATGGAGGAATGGTTTGTTAAGAAGCCCTCATTGAGACATCTCAGAGTCTTTGGTTGTGAGGCATATGCATATGTGTCAAGTGCGAATAGATCAGAATTGGAGAAAAAAATAGTTAAGTGTATCTTCATCTGCTATAGCGTCGGTGTGAAAGGATACAAGATTTGGGATCTAGTTGTAGAGAAGGTAATCTATAGTAGAAGTGTGATCTTATCTGAGTTGAAACCTTCAATTGTTGATCTCAATAGAGAAGGAAGAGAAACAAAAAAGTGAGGTAGTTTAAGTACCATCTACTTTGATAAAAAATAAACTACACAATCTTGTGGGACCTGATGATGAGGAGATATCAAGTAGCTCTAAAAGTTTTAAAGAAGAGCAAGGACCTCAACCTCAACAATTGAGGGGTTCTACCTATGATTAGTAGTGAACTAATGGATATGGTTATTCACCTGCAAGGTATGCATCTTATTTGTTGGATTCTAGTTTCCCATTTGCTTTGATTTATAACACTAATGAGCCCAGGACTATTGCATAGGCTATAGGTATGCATGATGTAGACTCATGGATGGAAACCATGAATAAAAATGGTTGCATTGAAGAAGAATGCAACATGGGATCTAGTACCTTTTCTTAAAGGAAAAAAAACCTGTTGGATGTAAATGGGTGTTCAAGAAGAAATTGGGTCCAGATGGTAGTGTTGAGAAGTATAAAGCACAGTTGACCGCAAAGGTTTATTCTCAAGTGGAGGGAATTGATTATGGTGAAATATTCTCTCCTGTAGCTAAGTCGAGATCCATTTCAAGTGGAGGGAATTGCAACAACTTATGCCTTTGAAGTCAAGCGGATGGATGTGAAGACAAAATTCCTTCATGAAGATTTGGAGGAGGAAATTTACATGTCACAACTAGAGATTTTGTTGAGAAAGGTAAAGAGAACCTTGTTTGTAATTTGAAGAAATCTCCTAATGGTTTGAAACAATCTCCTAGAATGTCGTATCAAAAGTTTGAAACTCATGTTTTGCTTTGAGATTTATGAGATCTAAATTTGACCATTGTTTGTATTATAAATCTGAAAATGGTCTCATTCTTATCATAGTCCTATATGTGGATGATATGTTGTTTTTTGGGAATGCTAGAAGAATGATTTCTGATTTGATGTCTCAATTAACAACAAAATTTTAGATGAAATCTCTTGGTGCAGTAAGATATATTCTTCCAAAATTGGGATCATTACAGGTAGAGCTAGCTTAAAACTTTGGATGAGACAAAGTAAGCATGTTAGCTTTGTGTTGGAGAGATTTAGCTTGACAACTTGCAGACAGTTGGTTGTTCTAGTGTTATAAGGGATGAAACTTTTTTTAGAGGATTGTTCAAAATCCCCTATTGAAATGAAGGACATGTTTGGAGTACGTTGAGTGTTGTTGGCAGCTTGATGTATGTTATGGTTTGTATGAGGCCAAAAATTGCCCAAGCAGTGGGAGACATTAGTCGACATATGACTAATCTTGGTAAGGTGCATTGGGATGCAATTAAGAGTGTTTAAATATTTGAGGGGAAATTCCAAGTATTCCTTGTGTGACATTGAAAATAAAAGATCCACTAGTGGATATGTTTTCATGATGTTTGGTGGTGCTATTAGTTGGATGAGTAAGTGGTAGGTTGTACTCATTTTTTCCAGTATAGAAGCATAGTACATGACGACTACTCATCCTTGTAAGGAAGCCATTTGGATTAAGGGATTGTGTTCTGACTTTGGTTATGATGCAGGATAGATTACTATCTATTGTGATAGCTAGAGCGCTATTTATTTAGTGAAGAATCCTACTTTCTATGCTAGACCAAAGCATATTGATGTACAATTTCATTTTGTTCCTAATATGGTGGAAGATGGAAAGGTGAAGATGGAGAAAGTTGATACTTTGATGAATGTCATAGATGAACCGAGGAAGCTAGTGCACACTGATAATTTTAGATGGTGTGTAGTTCTATGGGCCTTGGGGCCTTGAACATATGACAAAGGTTTGACTCTTGACATGGCTTTAACAAGTGGGAGAGTGTTGAGATTAAGGTGTCTGAACCTTGGAATACAAACATGTTTATTTCAATAGTTTATTGTTTCATCCACTTTGAAAGTTTTCAAGTTTAAGGGACTAGTGTCATAGGTTGTTATGTTGGAACTGTGACATTTTTTTTTAAATTACTATGACGGTTATTAGTTTGGTGGAAGAGTCATGGAGAGTGATTATTTGACAATTGGTATTTATGGTGGAGGTCACTTCTGACAAGTGGTGTGAGGTAGGTGTTGCATATGGCAATGCAACTATTATGGATGAATTATGCATTGTTGCTTTGGAAGTTGCTATGTGCAACATGTCATGAGATTAACAACTTGTTGTTTATGACATCACATACCTCTTTGGTGTTGGAGTTGGTTTTGAAAACCATGGGTGCTTTCCGCTTTTGTTGAGCTCTATAAATATGTGGCTCCTTACTGTATTTTGTATGAAAGGTTGGATATCTTCTTAGAAGCTTTCATGTGTCAGATATTCTCTAGAATTCTCTATTGTTGTATTTACTCTTTAAGAGCATAGGCTCTAGGCATTGTATTTTAACCATTGGTTGTTGATGATAATACAATTGAGTTTGACTTTTAGAATATACGTTTTTCCTTGAAAGGGTTTTCCCACGTAAATATGATGCTGATAATTTATTTGTTTAAATCTGATTTTGCATATATTTATCTAATCTGTAACAGTTAAGAGTTTGTAAGAAATTTTTGCATCATCTCATGTATTAGATTTAGCATTTAAAAGCGTATTCCACACTTAAACTTCCTTTCACTACAAAACCTCAACTCTTTCGATTTCCTTTGGCATTTTGTCGAACAGATCACACTCTTGGTCGACCTTGATCTCACTAATCCTCAATCTACATAAGCATCCCCGGTAACTACTCATTCACGATGGTGAGTTTAAAGCATGAGAAAGATGGAAAAAGCCTTTGAAGGAGCCGGGGCCTCATCATTCTTTTGCAGGGGCATTTGCATCATTATCCAGTACACTACAAAGTTGTGAGCATCAAGCTAAATTTTTGTCACACTTCTTTTGGTCTGTAAGGCTTAAGGTTCTGACATACATCAAAATGACACCAACCTTTAGCTCCTGGTCCCTGACTATTGCACTTTTGCATCTGACTACAATGCATGCCAAAAACACAGTTTGATGCATGAGGACGTGATGTTCAGTATTCCAAATTTGCAGTGCTCTGTGTGGCAGATGAAGATCACGTCATATTCTGCTTTTGTGGAATGATGAATGGATGGTTAAATTATGAGTACCCAAATCTTAGAAAGTATGTCATATGATGACTGGAAGAAAATAGATAACGAGACACAAGAGACCATATAGTTGTATCTTGTAGGTTCTATCTTACATAATGTATTTAAGAAAGTCTCTAAACATATCTTATGGATTTTTTTTTTTTAGATCTATCAAAGTAAAAGTTTGGTAAATAAACTTTATATGAAGATAAAATCGCATATCTTTTAAAATGAAAGACACAGCATCTATTGTAGAGCATTTAAATTTATTGAATTTGATTATAAGTCAGTTACGGTTCATTAATATTAAGTTTGAAATGGATAACTATGGATAATTATTGTGATTTTTACTTTACTTCTTACTTAAAATATAAGAAAATTAAATCCTTTATGTAAATGGTTCAATGATAGATCCAAAGTTTGATGTATTTGTTTCTATTTTCTTATAGAGGAAATTAGAAGAAAATCCATGGATGAGTGCTCAAAAGATACATTACATGTTTGGAGAAGGCCCAAGGATAAAAATAATAAAAGGGGAACATTTTTTTTTGTTAGGAGATCTAAGTCCCAAGATTAATTTAAGATTCTAGGAAATAATAGAGTTAAGTGTTTGAACCATGGAAGGTAATGGCATGTTAAGGAGTGTATAAATAAGAAGTATTATGACACTTCCATTACTTTTTTTCTAATGATGATGATGAAGATTTGTTTATTTTTGTTAATACTATTTCTAATGAATCTTAGTTAATTGTTTTAGGTTGTTCATATCATATTACCCTTCACAAGGAGTTGTTCCCTTCCTACCTTGTTTATAATGGAGAAGTATATCTGGGTGACAATAGTTCACATAAAATTGTTTATCATGGGAAGGTATACTTGTGTTCAAGTGATGAGAGGGCAAAATTATTTACGATGTTTTACGTATTTTGGGACTTGTGGAAAATTTGATTTATATATATACAAGTTGAATTATTTTAATTGCTATGATATTTAATAAGTTTGGTTGTAGGTTGGTGAGATAAAATTTGGTAGTTATTAAAGGATCTCAAGTTAAAGGTTGAAACTTTGTTTATTTTTGCTAATACTATTTCTATTGAATCTTGGTTAATTGGTCTAGATCCCTCATGTCATCTCACTCTTCACAAAGAGTGATTCCTTCCTACTTTTTTTAGGGTGGAGAAGTACATTAAGGTGACAACAATTCACATTAAATTTGTTGATCATGGATGAGAAGTTAATATTATTATTAGTGTTTTGCATAGTCTATGACTTGTGGAAAAATTGATTTATATATCCAATTTGAATGATTTTAAATTGCATGTGATATTTTATACGTTTGAATGCAGGTTGATGAGATAGAATTTAGTAGTTGTTAAAGGATTTCTAGTTAAGACTTTTTTAGTTTGATTTCCTTCACATTTTATAACTTAGCCAATGTAACTAACAATATTAAAAAAAAAAGTTTGTTGTGGCATCAATGTTTGAGTGAGATTGGTGAAAAAGGACTTCAAATCATAATTAATAAAAAATGATTCACACTTTTTGTACTTACTTTTTTGGTTAGTTTGAATTATGTGAACATTGTGCGTGTGATAAGCACAACAAATCTCCATTTGCTATCAAAAGTTATAGAAACAAGATGTTATTAGAAAACATGAATTTTGATGTGTTTGGTCTAATTAATATGGGTTCTTTGGAAACATATTTGTATATGTTTCATTGATAATCCCTGCCTTTGAATCCAGCCAAGTTTTTGTTATGTATTTTAAATATGATTTTTTTTTAAGTGTAAGAAATCTAAAGTTTTGGTTGATAAACTATTAGATAATAAAATAAAAGAGTTGAGAAGTTATAGTGGTTGTAAATATTATTTCAAAGAATCTGACGAGTTTTGTAAACACATAAATATTGTGTTAAAAACATGGTTGCCATTGCACCAAAAGATCAATCTGTTAATGCCTAATACAAGTTTGCGATTTAATGAATCCACGGGAGGTGGTTAAGCCATGCCACAAACCTGAGCACTGCGCTGCACAACATAAGGAGACCAAGGGCTACCAAGGGCTCACACCTTGCAACAATCCCCCCTCCAGTGCAAGCGTGGGGGTTTGAACCCGTGACCTTGGCTCTGTTACCACTTGTTAGAAACATGGTTGTTGTTGCACCAAAAAATTGACCTATTAATGTTTGATACAACCACACGATTTAATCAATCTACAAGAGGCAGCTAAGCCATGTCATAAACTCAAGAATTGTGTTGCACAAGGAGACCAAGGGCTCACACCTTGCAACACATTGTTCACTAGAAGACAACTCTTGCATACCATAGTGAAATAATTTTGTAAATAGAATAAACCAAATCTTAACTGAAAGAGTCAAATGTATATTTAATGATACATAGTTGAATTAATGCTTTTGAGTAGAGACTATAAATACTACTATTACTCGATAGATCAATCTCATTACATGAATCTTGTTCATAAAACTCCTTCACATACAAAATCTTTTGTTTGACATTTAAAAATATTTAGTTATGAAATTTTTATTCACTTACCTTAAAAAAATCTAAGTTAGATATAGAAACATAAAAATATATCTTTGTTAATATTATAAAATATAACCTTTAAAATCCACTTATCTAAAATAGTCTATTCTAGAGAGATGATTTTCACAAAATCTAAAGAATTTTAAAATCTATCCTGTTTTGTCTAGTGCTTCCTCTTTCCACCTGGAGTGCATATAGAGGAGCGTTCATGGATTAATGCCGTCCCCATCACCCAACTTTATGTCAATCACCTAAATTCTTTGGTCATTTTCCATTCCCTCTCGACAAAGCATGCAATAATTAACGATAATTCTGTGGCCCACTTGGGTTTGTTGTTTTATCCGTCGAGGATAATTTACAGATCATGTGTTTGAAGTGGGTCTTATTGGTTTTTCTATTCTTGAGATTTAAAAGGATTGGAATAGCAAGCAGGAACACCAGATTTTGGTGGGGGCAAAGGAAACTTTTGATGAAGGTGATCAGTATGGAGCTCAAATTTGTTTTTGTTCTGCTGCTACTTACTGTGTATGTCTCAGGTGAGTGGTTTTGTTTCATGTAGTTCACTGCTGGATAAGATTAATGGCTTTTTGGGTGGCTTTCTTTGGACTAACATCAACCTGGGTGTCATTTAAAATTGTGAAAAAAAAATAGAATATAAGCAAACACTTCATTTCATTTGGTGTTATCAAGAGTCTGGACTGGTTTATAACTATAAATTATCTTAAAGCAGTGTATTTTGCATCTCTGATTACAGATTATGGCACTTGCTATTACACCACAGGTTCAAGGTATGCAGTTAATGATGTGAAGACTCTTTTATGTTGCGATTGATTCTTATATTTTTATTGATTTTTTCTTAAATAACATATTTTATGATTTGATTTGTTTAGTTGATTCGTTTAAAATCATATTAATAGACATATTTTAAGTTTTGATTTGTTTAAATGATTCATCTGAAATCACATTAATAGGTATCATCTATTAATAGAATGACTCATCTGAAATCACATTAATAGATGACACGTATTAATGTGATTTCAAATGAACTATCTAAACAGATCAAAACTTAAAGTATGCTGTTTAAATCTGACCCACCTATGATCTCAATTTTTTATTTTGTCTTATTTGAAAAAAAATTCTATTAACATCACTATGAATTCTTCGCAGCACTGGTACTTCTACAGCCCATGATACTACTCCAGTAACTCCTATCACAGTTCCAACGTACGATTTCACAGCTCCATTAAATCGATTCTTATATTTTTATGAATTTTTCTTTATACAGTATATTCTCAAGTTTGATGATTATAGACGGTTCAACTAAAATCATATTAAAGATACATTCTAAACTTTGATTTGTTTAGATAATTCATTGTGATTTCAGATGAACTACTTAAAAAATTAAAACTTAAAATATACTATTTAAATTAGACGAAATTCTATATAACACCACTATGAATTCTTCGCAGCACAGGTACTCCTCCAATCTCTGTTACTCCGGTAACTCCTATTACTATTCCAATGTATAATTCTAGAGCTCCATCAGGTGGCATCACTGAAGGCATCGACAATCCATTATACAGCGGTTCTTCTTCATCATTTACATACCTGGATTCATCACTTACGTTCCTCATAGCTGCAAGTTTGGCTATAATACTTGCATAAAAATGGTTCACTGACTATGGCTTCTGATCACAGGATCTTATTTCATACAAGAACAAATAAAACCAGGATGCTTGTAATGGGTTTATAATGAGAAAGTAAATATTCCTCAATTCTCGTTTCTATCTGTGCACCGTTTTGTTGAATTCTTCTTAAAAGAATAGGTGATGGGCAAATGTGACATTTCAATCTTTTTGCAAAACAGCTGGAAGTGGGTTTTCAGCTTTAAAAAAAGCTGACCCAGCATTAATGGTGGACTGAGCATTAATGGCACATCATTCTTTGAATGTAATTTATATATCATGGAAGGCATATCCATCATGTTACTGATTGCCTCAACGTTGCCGACGTTGGTGTGCACTGATCAAAATATTGTTCTTAAAATCTTTTGGACACGTGAACTATGGACTTATGCTATTTGTAATTTGAGTTATTTACTAAATATTTGTTTATCGAGGTAAAAGGATTATCTTAGTGTCTAGAAGACGATACTGAAAAGATTGTGATAGATGATTTGATCTTCAAAATTTGAAGGCGGATACTGATCAAAAAAATAAATTTGAGGTAGATGTGATTTGATTAGATTGAGACGATTGTGTGAAATCTATACTTAAAATGTGAATTTAAATCAATCTTGTATCTATGATGTTATCTATCATTTTATTTTGTAATTTAATGACTTTTTTATTAATACATAATTTTAATGATGATTCAATATCTAAATTTTCTATTCATATATAATTTTTGAACAAAATGTTGAAATAGAGAATTTATATTAAACAAAAACCAAAACCTAAACAATTGAGGCTTGGATTAGGTTTCAATTTTTTATTTGCAATAAACATCTATCTTAAAGTTTTAAGATGTCTAACTCATGGTGATAAATAATAAAGTGAATAATAGTGAATTGACCAATATTGAAGGACCCAAAATAACCAAATATAAGAGATATAAATATCAAAAATAGAAAAATGGTGTCGTATAGCCACTAATTTCTTTTCTGTGATGACCTAATTTCTTTCAAGATTATGATGTAATGAGGTGTGATGTAATAGATGTCAAAGTTCCCTCATACAAGAGACAAGGTTTCACTATTTGTTGATGTAAGGACTACAGTGATCAATGCAAGTTGTCAAGTTATGATTGCTGAGCAATTCCTTTTTATATTAGGTATGACAAAGTTGTGGGATCCAGGGATGATTGAAATGACACAAGAGTGATGTCCTTTTATACTTGTTTGGGGTACACAATCTGAAACCTTTGGAGTGTAAAATAATGAGTAATGGCACAAGAGTGAAATCCTTTTATGCTTGTTTGAGGCACACAATCTGAAAGCTTTGGAGTATAAAATAATGAATAATGGATCGTTGGGATGGATTCAATTGAACCCATGATTAAATTTGACATTACAACTATAATCTTGACTTCACTAAGACCACATTTGTAATTTTAAATCTAGAAGAGGAATTTTTGTTATTATATATGTGAATGTACCATGTAGAGATAAGATGTTTTTTAGTGTTAATCTAGAAAGGGGTCAATCAGAGTTCCATCAATTGATATCATATTTTCTAGGGAAATATATTTAGGAAACCCACATAAATTAGTGTAAAATAGAAGGTAAGTACTTTGCACTTATATTTTTCCTTCACTTTGGTGTGCATGTAAATCTACTTGAGTAAGATAATTTCTAATTTCTAACAAAGCTAGTTATAATAGATTTGAAAACTCTCTACATTTTGTGAAAATCATCTTTTGAATAGATTATTTGTTGCCAACATTCCAGATCAAACTCTTATCTATCATCACGACATAAGACAAGAGAAGAGAAGATCATAGAGTTTCATAGAGTTTGATCTGAAACTTTTGCAACAAAAAATGTACATGATCTAATACAAAAGAAGAAAAAAATTTGAAAATTATGATTTATCATCAAGACATAAAACAAAAGAAGAGAAGATCATAAAATTTGATCTTAAATGTTAACAATGAAAAATCTATATGATGTAATACAGAAGAAGAAAAAATATGAAATTATTAAATATAAAAAATTCATAAATTTAAAATAATCTTTTCTACAGATATGATGTTCACCAAATTTAGAGAATTCTCACATCTATCCTGTTTTGTCGAGTGCTTCCGCTTTCCAATTGGACCGCATATAGAGGAGTGTGCATTCTTTGTTCTTTTTCAATTCCCACTCCACAAAGAATGTAGTAATTAACGATAATTATGTGGCTCACTTGGGCTTGCCTTTTTGTACGTCGAGGATAATTTACAGATCGTGTGTTTGAAGTGGGTCTTATTGGGTTTTCTGTTCTTGAGATTTAAAAGGATTGGAATGATAAACATGAAATCAAATTTATGGTGGGGGAAAATCAAGGTTATGATGAAGATGAGTATGGAGCTATATTAAAATTGATTGATATTCTTCAATTAGTTAGTAACAAGTGTTTATTTATTTTTCTTATTGGATGATTAATTTCATTATTCAAAGTTTCTTAATATAGATATCAAACCCTGCTACTATTTCAGTTTTAAGGGAGAAGGGTTTATGTATGTTACCAAAGCGCTTAGACACCAAATACAATAGGTTCCCTCAAAGTTCACAGATCCAAGCCCTTACCTATCTTGGGTCTATACCCTCAAGGCTTATGGGTCATTGATCCCCACCCTATCATGGGACTTAACCTATTGCTTGGATTTAGACTGGTCCTCTTTGCAACATCTTATTACCATCTTCTTAAATACTAACAATAATAACTTGATTCAAATTATAAATATGCTAACTTCTCATGTATTATGATTATATATGAAATTTAAGTATGTCTGTCATACATATTGCAATCTATATTAATATTACTACTAAATTCTGCATAACAACATTATCGGGCTTCATATATTAAGCATACATATTCAACACACCCCCATGCATACCACCAAGCAGAAAGATGCTATTGATTGTAACTTAATAACAGTTCCGATCTGATCCAATCCATGGTGATGTTGTTGGATACTTTGATTCCTTTCCAAGTTATATCTCTCAATGTGATGGAAAGGTCACACCTCTTCATCATCCATGCCCTTTGGCAAGAGACACACCATTTCACCATTAGCACCCTTTGAAGGAGTGCAACTCTTTATTATTTTTGCCCTTTGAAAAGGACATAACCTTTCATAACCAGGTCTGCATTTATTTAATTCAGATGTGCACTTTTCATTTCCAAATTATCCCCCCTTTCAAATGAGGTTCTCATCTCCCCTTTATATCTCATTATTGAGGGAATCACAACTTTTCCTTCCATGTGTTTTGACCATTCATTAACTTTAATCAAATTTTAATTATACTCTTTTATATTTTAATTTAATTTTTATATTTATTCTTTATTATTATTATTATTATTATTATTTATTAAAGTATATTTCAAAGTAGGAACATTACAAGTCTAGACTGGTTTATACTTGAAGGTTACTAAAAATTATCTGACATTATCTATTTTGCATCTCCGATTATAGTTACACCACAGGCTCAAGGTATGCAGTTAATAATGTGATTACAGATTATGACACTTTCTATTACATCACAGCCTCAAGGATGCACTTAATAATGTGAGGACCTATTTATATTTGTATTCTTTTTAAATAATATATTTTAAGATTTGATTTGTTTTGTTGATTCATCTAAAATCATATTAACAGACATATTTAAGTTGTGATTTATTTAGATAGTTCATCTGAAATTATGTGATTAGCTATCATCTATTACTATTATAACTCATTTGAAATCACATTAATAGATGCTACCTATTATCTATTAATCATTAAAAAACGCATCGCAAAAATCCATTTTTTATTTACTTTGTTTTGTGAGATGACATCTGTTGAATATTCTAGACAACTGAGAGGGGGTGGGTGAATCAATTGTACATTAAAACATTTATTTTCCCACAAAAACAGATCCAGTAAACAAATCTCAGATTACTTAACCAGAAGCAAATATTAACATGAAAGATCACACACATGAAACACCATATATGACGTGGAAAACCCAAGAAGGGAAAAACCATGGAGAATGTTAGTTCTCAATAGAAAACATTTGTTAGGGTGACACCGGTTAAGGTGATTTTTAAAAGATGACTCACTCCTAGAAATGCTCATTGCCCAACTAAAATTGCAAGAAAAAGAAAGAAGGGCTCATTTCCCAAAAGAAGAAGAAAGAAAGAAAGAATCAACCACTGAAGCACACGATTGACTTATCGGAAGAAACCTTAGGCTCAAGGCCACCAGTACCAAACAACATCAACACACCACCATACTGATCATCGACAACCAAACATAACTTCATTCTTTTCAATCCAATTCCTCTCTATATCTTTCTATCTTTTTCTTTATATTCTTCATTACAATCATTCTTCATTTATATTGATCTCTGAAATAGAATTTTCAATTCGACCAAGGAGATAAAGAAACACAATTCAAAATAGGTCTTCACTAAGCATTCCCACAGTGGAAAGGAATGAGAAGTGGACCACACCATAATGTAACGATACGCTATCCAAAAGATGCAATCACCAGAGCAAAATAAAATTTGGTATTAACCAAACTCGAATTGATCATATCCAAAACCACATTCTGAGAGCATACAGACACATGCCGAATCCAAAAATCAAATATACACACATGAATAACATAAATCTGAAATCTCATCAACAAAAGTGGAAATGCGGAGGAATGCAGAGCACTACAACTTTTGTCCAAAATACGAGACAAATATCTTAGGGCAATCAATATCCAACAATATATCAACACATCATGAACACATTTGCAACATATCAACAATACAAAACAAAACCAAATACTAAAGCACAAAATCAGTATGTTGACATCAATGACAACCATATTGACACATCAAACATCTTCACATATGCAATAAAATCCAGAGCTCAGAGGTAGTGAAACATTTTTATGCAAGTATTACAACCAAACTTACACCTATGAGGAGTGTAAGTGATGATCTCATATATGTAAATGATGATGAAGAGCCACTAGTGGAACCATGTGATGGAGTTGGTAGGATTTTATTTAATAAAGCTGAATCAGTTAGATAACATATAAAATCCATGAGTTAGTAGAAATTTAAAATGGATGCTCCCGCTCCCACTCTACATGGTTCCAACAATCGTCCTGCTTCCTCTGACCTGCCATTGCTCCTGCTTGTGCCTTCTGCCTAGCCGATGGACCCTAGCGTTGTTGACTGTGGACTGGGTGATGTCTCCCCTCCTCCTATTAGCATTGCTAGGTTTGGGTGTGATGTTTTTCGTGCACTCTTTCTGTCTAGTCTCTATTCTAGTGATTCCTCTAGGCTGGGTGCCGCTTCTGCGTGCCTTCTGCTAGGGATGTCAGGATCACTTGCTTTTCTGTTGAGGGTGTTTTCGTGTGTAGTGGAGCTGTTTTGTTTGGTACCACTATGACTGCCAATTTTGCAAGCTCTAAGGTTTCTAGACTTTTTGTTGGTGGGTGTAACTTTGCTCGTGTGGCTAAATCTGCTTCTCATCCTGCTAAGGGGATCCACCCTTTTCCTCATGCCAAGACCTCTCCTGTGGTGGTCTGTGTCTAGAAGTTGTTGAGAATATTGATTACTACCAATACACAACGTTGGTATGTAGATTTATTGGTTTTTGGCCTTCTCTCCTGGATCTCCATCATTGGGTAAGTTTTTCTTGGAGACCTTTGGTTGCCTGTAGTATTGATTTTTTCCCTTGTGCTAAAGGTTTTTTCATTATTGCTTTTGCTTCTTCCCATGATCCTGATTTGGTGTTGGGCAATCTGTGGGCTTGGGGAGATCACTCTCTCTCTACTAAACCCTAGACAACTTCCTTTAACCCCCTCACTGAACCACTCAATGTGCATCCGATTTGGGTTCGCCTACCTAATCTTCCTCTTCATTTTGGGAGCATTCCTGTTATGAGGCCATTGGTAACTCTATTGGCCAATTCTTGAAGGTTGATGATGCCACATCCTCCATGGGTCGTTCTACCTTTGCCCATATTTTAATCGACATTGACATTTCCAAGCCTCTCCCTGGGGATGTGGTTCTTGTGGTTGGGGACAGGCCTTGGACTCAATCATTGGACTAGGAGGGCCTTCCATTTCTGTGCTGAAGGTGCTTCTCTATGAGTCAATTTTCTTCAGATTGTTCTCTCTCTCAACACAAAGAATCTATCACTTGGTGGAAGGACGCTACTGCTGATCATTTGATGGTCAATGCTACTAATATTGATGACTCATCTTGAGTGGACTCCTCCTCCTCCCAGAATGAGGTAGTGCCTCTCATTGCTATTGAATCTCCCGTTGAACCTTTCGGTGCTACTAAATCGACCTCCTCTGGCTCTATGATTGTTGCTCCTATTCTACATCATTGATCCACTCCTGCTGAATCTGCTCTTGATGTTGTTCTATTGTAGCAACCAACTGATGTTTATTGCAGTATCTTGCTACTATTTTGCTACAGCAACAACTTGCTGATGTTGACTGTAACTCTACGGGGCCCTCCCTACCCAATCCTTCTTTTTGTTGATGTTTACTGCAACAACCTGTTGCCATTCTGCTGCAACAACAGCCTGCTGATGTTGACTATAACTTTACAGGGCCCTCCCTACCCAATCCTTCTTTTGACGGTCTTAATGATAGTATTGCCTGGACCATGATTTGTCACAGGTAGAAGGGAAAATCTTCCCTTCTCCCCCAAATTTTCCTTGGCTCATATGATTCTCCTCATCTTTGAGCTAGGTTTTGAGTTGTTGTTGGTTTGATAGGTTTTTTCACCTATCACCCATGTTTTGTTGTTTTCTTTACTATCTTTGGGATGTGTTTTTAAGGGTCAACACTCTTGTCTATTGTTTTTGTAATGTTGATATTTTTAGATATGTTAAGGGTTAGTGCCCTAATTAACACTGCTTTAATAATCAAAAACATATAAAATCCATCCCTTAATTACAATAGGCATACCATATCCAACTAACATAATATATATTACTCTTGAGAGAGAGTTCTATAAGAATCTATAATTGTTAGTAATCCCCATCAATCTGAATTCAAAACACACTCTAGTAATATTTTTAATTCTAACTTATCACTTCTACGGGTGATATCCAAATAGCACAAATGTTAATAATTTCAACCTCAATATAATGTAAATCATTTTCACCTAAAATCACTAATATTAATAAATAGAACTGATATGAATGACTAATAGATGTTGAGTTGATAATTTAGATTGTTTGAGGCGATTTTCAGAGTTAAATGTATCTATAGATTCATAACCTCATATGTCTGGGGCTTCCTTTTGATGGAACCTGCATCTTCCTCCTCAGTGCGTGCTCATGGTCCCCTAGTCCCCTATCTTAGAGTTTTCAATATATACCCAAATGATAAAGTATGCATTTGATACATCTAAGGCTTGAGACCATTACAATGACATCTCAGTCATTTATAAACAAAGGAAGTTCAATCCTAATACTGAAAATAGAACAACTAGCTACCATCGAAACACTGGGTGAACTCACAATAATGGTTCCCACTTTTTTGCCACTTTTGACACTGAGATGTACATTTTTAAAATAATCTTCAACTTCCGAGAACTATAACTTTTAAACTATTAAAAATTTGAAGATGATGTAAATTAGTGATTTCTAGCATTTTGTTTGTAGATTCTATATACATTTTTTTCAAATTTTTTTGAAAGGTTTTTAAAAAAATTTTCCATCTCCCTCGAAAAGTAGTTTTTTACAACAAACTACATTTTTTAAGAGTGATGTGCCTTCCGTAAGGCATAACTTTTTTTCTATAAATGATAAAAACTCAATTCTTTCGAATTTTGGTTTGTAACATCAATATCCAGGGCATGCATTTGGTTTTATAGTGACATGTTCAATATTTTTCATTTTATAAAGTTTTGAAGTCCGACTAGTCATAATTCAAACATAGGTTTACGTTTGAACACATAACTTGTTCTATATAAATCGAAATTCAATTTTTTTTTTTTTGTTAGAAAGAAGACATCAATACCAAGGGCATAGATATTTTTCAAAATTTTTTTGAATTAGTTTCTTATTTTTCCCAATGCGTTGAACAGAGAAGTTCATGTTCGGTTAAAAACCAACTTTTAATAAAATTAAAAAATCAAGAACATAATAAATTCAAAATATAACAAAATTATATCCGTTGGAAAGCTTGTTTCGAGTACTACCATCTAATATTTTTGGGTTATGAAGATTATTTCATTCGTGTACTGAACCAGAGCTCCGAAGTCATTAATTCTTCAGAACTCTGAAATTTTTTGGGAGAAACTTCCAATTTTGGGGTTTCGATCGAACACATGTTCGATCGGATTGGGTTCGCTCGAACCAAAGTGGGTTCGAGCGAACCCCCATTCGCTCGAACCCACGAGCTAAATTTCGGCACACATTTTTTGGTAACTGCCATGTTCGAGCGAACCCAACAATTTTTAACTGTCGGCTTTCGTTCGAACACGGGCCGACGCATTTTTTGTTTTTTTTTTCATTTGTGGAATCGTATAAATATCTATAATTTTTTTTGGCTTTTTATCACTCAAATGATTAAAATAATTCGCACTTTTGGATGAGAGAAGATATTTGAAAATTATTTTGAAAGCGAATAATTTGAAGGTTTTTTGTAAAAGCATGGGGAACAAGAAGAGAAGGCAAAATAAGACTGCAAGGAATTATTCTCCCGAAATGGAAGAAAGATATCGAGAACAAAGAAGACAAAGATTTCATGATGCAAGTATGTATTTTTAATTTTATTTCTATTTAATTTAATATGTATTACGTATCAATTAATTAGAATTCAATATTTTTTATCTAATATTTTTAATAGGATTAAAAATAATTTTGTTTTAATTGGAAAACATAATTAATTTGAGATAATACATGTGTATTTGCAAATTTCAATTTCCATCAACTTGCTTGTTGTGTAATTGCATTTTTCTCCTATATAATTAAGTTCATTTATAATAGATAAGACCTATTATGTCATAATTTTTAGGTTCTAAATTATATATATTGAATATTTAATCTACATGTACAAGTAATTTCATGTGATAGGTCCTTTAATATCACATAATATATTTGTCTTAAGGGTAGTTAAGCATATTAATTTTGTGAAATGTTTTTTCAAATGTGGTCATATTGATTTTAATAATAAGGCCTATTAGGACTATTACATTGATTATAGTTCTTAAATGTGACATAAATTTATAACAAAGAAGATATTTAATTTAATATGTATTACGTATCAATTAATTAGAATTCAATATTTTTTATCTAATATTTTTAATAGGATTAAAAATAATTTTGTTTTAATTGGAAAACATAATTAATTTGAGATAATACATGTGTATTTGCAAATTTCAATTTCCATCAACTTGCTTGTTGTGTAATTGCATTTTTCTCCTATATAATTAAGTTCATTTATAATAGATAAGACCTATTATGTCATAATTTTTAGGTTCTAAATTATATATATTGAATATTTAATCTACATGTACAAGTAATTTCATGTGATAGGTCCTTTAATATCACATAATATATTTGTCTTAAGGGTAGTTAAGTATATTAATTTTGTGAAATGTTTTTTCAAATGTGGTCATATTGATTTTAATAATAAGGCCTATTAGGACTATTACATTGATTATAGTTCTTAAATGTGACATAAATTTATAACAAAGAAGATATTTAATTTAATATGTATTACGTATCAATTAATTAGAATTCAATATTTTTTATCTAATATTTTTAATAGGATTAAAAATAATTTTGTTTTAATTGGAAAACATAATTAATTTGAGATAATACATGTGTATTTGCAAATTTCAATTTCCATCAACTTGCTTGTTGTGTAATTGCATTTTTCTCCTATTAAACATGTTGAATAATTTAGGTGAACTATTTATATTCAACTTCACATACATGCAAAAACATTTCAGATTAGGAGGTCTATTATGCAATAATAGGTCTTAAATATACTCACATGTGACAAATTATAGTCCACTTACATTATGGTCCATAACAAATTAATATGAGGTCACCTAAGTTATCGTATGCATGCATCAAAATATTTGTACTTTTAATTTTCAAAATTGGAATTTCTAATTTATCAAAATTTTATTTTATGTGTTAAATTAGTGCTCAAAATTAGAGATTGAACTTTAATCCTAACCTGAGAACAAATTGAACTTTAAACCTAAACAAGTAATTTAATTAGAGTTATAACAATAAGGTCTTAAAAAAGTATTTAAATTTAATAAACCAAATTGAATGGGCTTTAATTTTAACATGTAAAGCTTTAAGCCAAATTCACCCCTATTCTTAATCCTAATTGAATAATCTCTGATTAATTCAAGAACCTTACACAAACTCTTAAATTATGTGCAGAACGGGCAAATGAACCTGTTGAAGAACACAATATAGTTGATGAACATAGGGAGGAGATTGTCCAAGTTGAACCAATGGAGACCTTTGAAGGAGAGGGGTCAGGCTCCTTACCTCCTACCACTGATATGGATGAGCATATTGTGGATCTAGCTAAACAGGTGAAGAGAAATATTTCTTATAAAAATTTAGATCATTTACTTGAAATGGATGTGGATGAGTTGAAACGTCTCAGTGAAGAACCTAGACATACTAAAAGGAGGTCAATGAATAAAAGTGCAAAAGAAATAATGTCGCATTTCAACAATCTTGATACTACACTAGAAAAAGCTCAATTGTTATCAATTGTACTTACTCATAAAGACTTAATAGATCCAATGAAATTGTTGGGTATAGATACAACAAATCAAAAGAGGAAATATTCTCAGCTACAAAAATCTATTGTTGATAATGTTAAGAAAGGTTTGGTGAACATTGGTAAAAAATCTCAAAAACTAGATAAGACCATTTCAAGAAGAGTGATGTTGACATCTTTAGTAAATGAAAGATTGCCTCAAAAAAGACAAATCTCTTCACTGTCATCTGAGTTTGGTTTTAGTAGAAGGACAATATCTAAATATGTTAAAAGGAGAAAGATTTTGGATGATACTACCTCAGAAGGGAATTGGGCAATTATGTGTAGAGCTCCTCGTTCTGATAGAATTGAAGATGTTGTTAGGAACTTTGTGACAAGTTTTTGGAATGATAATACTCGCCCTTCATCAAATAGTAGAGATGTTATCAAGCAAAGGATTGGTCCTGATCGTTATGATCTCCATGTAAAACATTGGCTAGACACAACAAAACATGAATTGTATGTATTGTTTACTAAAACAAACCCTCATATAAAGATTGGACAAACCATGTTTGAACGGTTAAGGCCATATTATGTGAAGTTAAACAAAGTTTTCGAAACTTGTTGTTGTCGTTATCACATCGAATTTGACTTGTACTATCAGGTGTTTCGAAAGATTAGAGAAGATAATGATGGTTATGAAAATGCTCCTCCTAAACGAACAAGTCAATTCATAGCATCCATCTTATGTGATAAATCAGATGATAATGCAACCGGTCAAATAAATTGCATAAGAGGAATTTGTGGAACATGCGGGGACTTGGCTAAATTGCCTTTGAGAGATGAAGATACTGACATGAGGAAGATGGTAAATTGCAAGAGTTATAAGTACAAAAAAATTGAAACAAAATTTGGAAAGGAATCTACAAGACTAGATTATGTAGAAGAAGAAATACCTATTGGAACATTTATGGAAAATTTTCGTAAGTTGATAAAACCATACATATGCCATGGTTTTTTTGCCAAGTGGCAAGCAGAACAATTTAAAAGATTAAGAGACACTTTCCCACTTGGAACTATTTTATCTGTAGTTGACTTCACAGAGAATTACTCTTTTGTGCATCAAAAAGAGATTCAATCAGAGTATTATTTTTCAAAGCAAATCACTATTTTCGTGCATGTGTGTTATCGACATGCACAGATGAATTTAGATGGTGTTGATAGTACATTTGAAAATCGTGTCATTAAGAAAGAGTACCACTTCTATATCAGTGATGATAAGGAGCATGACACACTTTTTGTACAACATTGCTTTAAGAAGTTTTTTGAATATTTGAAAGATAGAGGCATAACAATAGTTAAACATTTTGTTTGGTCTGATGGATGTGCAGCACAATTCAAATCTTCGAGGCCATTTTATGCACTATGTAGATATCATCGAAATGACAAAATACCACATGTTTGGAGTTTTTTTGAGAGTGGTCATGGAAAGGGTGAACATGATGGTGCAGGAGCTTGTATCAAACGTGCTATAAGAAAGCATCAAATAAAGTACACAGGAGAACGTATAGAAAATGCACATGATGTTGTTGAATGGTGTAAGAAACACTTTGAACAACCTAATTATCCTGGGGAATCATCATCAAGAACATATAAGCCCATTCCATATAGAGTGTTTTGGGAGATAACCGGTACGTGTTCTCTTTTAGTATTTTATTCTATTTTTTTTTAATTTAACAACTTGATCTACATGTATGTATTCTTGTACACATGTACATTTTACAGATGTGGATAGAAAATCAATGCATGGATGCAAGAGTGTGGAGAGGACAAGATCTTTGCATTGTGTCATGAGTACAGATAATCGCCCATGGACATTATACACTAGAGATTATTCATGTTTTTGTTCTGAATGCATTTTCGAAAACTATGTTGATTGCAAGAACCAAGAGCTTGGATATGTTAGTGAATGGAAAATGGTGCCACTAGATGTTTCTGACACATACGAGGATTCAAATGAGGATGAAAACTTTGAAGACATTCCTTTGATTTCTGGTGATTACGATCATATTTCAGGATTGATTAAAAAAGGTATGTATGTACATGATGTACACATGTAAACATTTCCTTAAAAATGACATATAACTTAGAATTTATTTAACTTGTGTCAAATTGCAGGAGATATTTTTGCAGTCATAGCAGAAGATGGAAATATAGAAGGTGTTAGTTATTATTTATTGCGTTGCACAGAAGAGAGAAAGAAGTTATCAAAATCTGAGATGAGTGATGGAATGTCATTTCCCATAGGTTTGAGTTCTGATTTGAATATGTACATACATACAAATCGCTTGTGTGAATTTTTTTAATTTCTCATGTTTCTTATATACATGTACATGCAGGATCAGTTGTAGTGCAAGGGACATATTTCAAACAAGTTAAAATTGTTCAACATGGGATTCATTTCACTGAATACCAAATTGATAACAAGGTATATCAGTATAGTCACTTGGTCATTGCTGTTGGCCTAATTCTTCAAACAGTTCCACGTCGAGGGCGGACTCAAAAGTGGAGACTAGATAGTGAAGATCATGACAAAATATTAAGTGTTATTGAAGAGCGTTGTGAACCACTTGATGTGGTATGAACTATATATACATAATTTAGTAATCCACTTGAATTGAATTTTAATGTAAAAGTTCAAGATAAATTCTAGATCTCAAGTAACTTGTTTTGAAACTATTTAGGATAAATATTTTTTTAAGTTTATTTATACATTATATCAAATTAGGATGTATTTAAATGTGCACGTGTTTAATTGTATGTAATTGTATTTGTATTTAATTAAAAAATGCATATTTAAATTAGAATGTAATATGTACATTTGTAAAATTGATATATTTAATATGGAATTAGGACATGTACATGTTGTGAACTATTTAACTACAATATACATACCTAGAAGCTCACATACCTACAAATATACATACCTATGTAATATACATGTACTGGATGTGAACTATTCAATACATGACCTATCTTAGTTTAGTTTGTTCATTTCATACATACTCTTTTGTTTGAAAATCAAACATGTATAATTGAATACATTTAAATCAAGTTTGTTTGAAAATCAAACATGTATTTAAATCTAATCTAATCAAACATGTATAAATCTAATATAATCAAACATGTATAATAGATGATCAAACACAAACCAGGTATACAGAATAATCTAGAGTCTAAACAAGTCGTTGTACATGCATGAAATATACAATCTAATCAAACATGAATTTAAATCTAATCTTTAATCAAACATGTGTATAAATCTAATATAATCAAACATGTATAATAGATCAATCAAACACAAACCAGGTATAAAGTATAATCTAGAGTCTAAACAAGTCGTTGTACATGCATGAAATATACAATCTAATCTTGAACATGAATTTAAATCTAATCTTTAATCAAACATGTGTATAAATCTAATATAATCAAACATGTATAATAGATCTTGATCAAACACAAACCAGGTATAAAGTATAATCTAGAGTCTAAACAAGTCGTTGTACACATGCATGAAATATACAATCTAATCAATCATGTATTTAAATCTAATTTAATCAAACATCATGTACATAAATCTAGAATATAATCAAACATGTGTATAAATATAATATAATCAAACATGTATAAAACTTATAACATGTATAATCTATAGTCTAAACTCCATGTATAAAGTATAATCTAGCTCTAGTCAAACACAAACCAGGTATAAAGTATAATCTAGAGTCTAAACTCCATGTATAAAGTATAAAGTATAATCCAGAGTCAAACATAAACCAGGTATAAAGTATAATCTAGAGTCTAAACTCCATGTACGTGCATGAATATATATATAATATGAAAGTATATAAAAAGATAAATGTAAATGAGCTATAAAGTCTGGAGCAAATCAACACTAGGGATCATCATGTCGGCTACGAACTGAGCGACCATCTGAGGGGGAGTCCTGCAAAAGTAGAATTTATTTAAATATTAAATATAATATATATAGATCTCTCTAGACGTGCATGTACATCAAATATATATATACCAAAAACCATAACTAACCTGTACACTAATGTCAGCATCTAAAGAATCTCTCCTACGCACATGCTCAGAGCTCAAGGAAGGAGTGACATGAGCTAACTGTCAATTTAAGGATTAGTCCACAATCAACTTAAATGATCTACAAATTAAAACTTAGAAAGTTCTAGATTATTTAAATTAAACATGAGATCTATATATATATATAGATTTATTAGGTACAAATTTGCAATGTAAGTATACATATCTTCTAAAATTTTAAACGCACATGTACATGTACATACCTGTGTATCACCTGGAGTAGGCTGTATAGTAGACTGATCCTGTCCCGTAATCATATCAACAACATCACTCGTGCCAGCATATCTCTCTCTAGCTATACATATCACTGAGGAGTGCAAGGGGCTAACTAGATGAGTGGGCATCGTGGATGAAGTGTCTGACTGTAGTAGCATGTCCATAAATCCAGTATGGCTCAAATCTCTCAGCTGATCCTCAAATGAGTCCAAACCCTCATCTGTGATATGTACCTGATTAGCTCGTATCTCCTCACATGAATCCAACCGGCCCTCATCTGTGATATGGAGCTCATCAGCTCGTAGCTCCTCCTCTGCAGCAACAGAGTGATCTGTAGGTGGGTCAGTGCCTGGAGCATGCGTAGAGTGATGAGAATGCTGTGACTGCCTCGGGGTATGCGTCGATGCCGCTGTAGCCTGAACATCTCTGAGAATCTCCTCTCTAACATCACCCAATGGTATCCCAAGTCGAGATGAAATAAAACTATAAGCATGTAGTAGGTCCTCGACTAAATACTGCGACATCTGTACATGTCTACTACCTCTGACTATAGCTGCTACCTCATCTGGGGAGGGGATGCCAACAGAAATATACCGATCATCTGAATCTGAAGCCCCCCCATGACTAGAAGATGCATGATCTATGGATGACCGTGAACGTGGTCGAGTCATCATATATCTGCCCACCCTGTCAGAAGATATGGTGGCTGCTGCTGATGCAATATGTCCAATCCTATCAATTGCTTCTCTCTGAGAAGCAATCACAACGTGATCTGCTATGGGTGCCATGGCTGGGACTACTGCAGGAAATCTCTGGCCAACAAGGTCCCTGTGTCTAGGCGGAGCTCTATCACGCCTATGGTATGCATCTCTATCAGCAATCCTGCCCCTCCCCTGTCCATAATATCCCAGAATATCAAGGTAGTTTCGTTTCATCTGACAATGAACCTCAGCAAATACCTGCTGTGCAAAGTATAATTGAATCTGGTCGTTATTAGGATAACGACCATGGGCTGCTAAGAATCGTGGGTAAATCAGTGACGCAACCTGTGGGTCAATACATCTGGTAACCTGATATCCCCTCACCTTACTCTTCTCCTGATATTGTGGGAAGCATCTCTCCTTGATGGTCTCCTTCGAGACCACCCCCACCACATCAGCAAAAGAATGAGGACCCCTCACCTCACTCCTCAACTATCTATATATATCCTCTATAACCTCAGGTGAGAATGAGGTATGAGATACTAAGCGGTCCCTCAATGTCTGCAAACTGTCAAAAATGGACGTGCACGTACTCTTGTACACGCCATCAGTACGAGGGTCATCTAGTATGGCCCTCAACCTATGCAGCTCTCGATCACTGTAATGAAAAATAGTGGCAATATCGGGCAAGGGGGGATCCTGCTGTGGAGGATCCTGCTATGGTGGCTCCTGATGTGGAGCCTGTGCAGGTGGATCCTGATCAGGAGCCTGTGAAGGTGGATCCTGATCAGGAGCCTGCGAAGGTATATCCTGGGATGCCATCTATCTAGGTACATGTCATAAAGTTAAAATAAATACGTAAGCAGAGAGAGAGAGATCATTTTCATGAGAGAGAGAGAGAGAGAGAGAGAGAGAGAGAGAGAGAGAGAGAGAGAGAGATTATATACATATAAATCTTCATGACAGAGAGAGAGAGATCATTTTCATTTTCAAAAAATACATGTAAAAATTTCAAATATTTCAGTGAGAGAGAGAGAGAGTTCATATATTTCAGATCTAGAGATAACATATATTTCAGAGAGATAGAGAGATCTAATGTACATGTACATATTTAAATCTTTGACATACATAAAAAATTCAAGAATAGAGAGATCTAACACGTCATATGTATGTTAGGACACTATATGATCCTAAGGGGAATGTCATATGTATAGTAGGATGTTATAAGGGGTCATATGTGGGTCTAACCACATATGACCCCTTAGGACACTATATGATCCTAAGGGGAATGTCATATGTACAGTAGGATGTTATAAGTGGTCATATGTGGGTCTAACCACATATGACCCCTTAGGACACTATATGATCCTAAGGGGAATGTCATATGTACAGTAGGATGTTATAAGGGGTCACGCATGTGTTAATGCATGTTGACCCCTTAGGACCACATACGACCCCTTAAGATAGTATGTGATGGACTAAGGGGTATGTCGTTCACACTAGGATTCTATAAAGGGTCACGCATGTGTTAATGCATGCGTGAGCCCTTAGGACCACATATTCAACCCCTTAGGACACATAGGAAATTTCATATGTACAGTAGGATGTTATTAGGGGTCATGTGTGACCTACTAAGGGGTCACGTATGTGTCAATGCATGCGTGGCCCCCTAGGACCACATATGACCCCTTAAGACGCTATGTGATGAACTAAGGGGTATGTCGTTCACACTAGGATTTTATAAGGGGTCATATGTGGTTATAGGATTTTATAAGGGGTCATATGTGGGTCTAACCACATATGACCCCTTAGGACACTATATGATCCTAAGGGGAATGTCATATGTACAATAGGATGTTATAAGGGGTCACACATGTGTTAATGCATGTGTGAGCCCTTAGGACCACATATTCAACCCCTTAGGACACATAGGAAATGTCATATGTACAGTAGGATGTTATTAGGGGTCATACATGTGACCTACTAAGGGGTCACGTATGTGTCAATGCATGCGTGGCCCCTAGGACCACATACGACCCTTAAGACGCTATGTGATGAACTAAAGGGTATGTCATTCACACTAGGATTTTATAAGGGGTCATATGTGGGTCTAACCACATATGACCCCTTAGGACACTATATGATCCTAAGGGTAATGTCATATGTACAGTAGGATGTTATAAGGGGTCATATGTGACCTACTAAGGGGTCACACATGTGTTAATGCATGCGTGACCCCTTAGGACAACATATGACCCCTTAGGACACTATATGATCCTAAGGGGAATGTCATATGTACAGTAGGATGTTATAAGGGGTCATATGTGACCTACTAAGGGGTCACACATGTGTTAATGCATGCGTGACCCCTTAGGACAACATAGGACCCCTTAAGACACTATGTGATGGACTAAGGGTATGTCGTTCACACTAGGATTTTATAAGGGGTCATATGCAGTTCTAAGGGGTCATGCATATGTTATAACAAATGCATGACCCCTCAGAACCACATATGACCCCTTATGACACTATGTGATCCTAAGGGGAATGTCATATGTATAGTAGGATGTTATAAGGGGTCCTATGTGACCTACTAAGGTGTCACGCATGTGTCAATGCATGCGTGGCCCCTTAGGACCACATATGACCCCTTAAGACGCTATGTGATGGGCTAAGGGGTATGTCGTTCACACTAGGATTTTATAAGGGGTCATATGTGGTTATAGGATTTTATAAGGGGTCATATGTGGGTCTAACCACATATGACCCCTTAGGACACTATATGATCCTAAGGGGAATGTCATATGTACAGTAGGATGTTATAAGGGGGTCACGCATGTGTTAATGCATGTTGACCCCTTAGGACCACATACGACCCCTTAAGATAGTATGTGATGGACTAAGGGGTATGTCGTTCACACTAGGATTCTATAAGGGGTCACGCATGTGTTAATGCATGCGTGAGCCCTTAGGACCACATATTCAACCCCTTAGGACACATAGGAAATGTCATATGTATAGTAGGATGTTATTAGGGGTCATACATGTGACCTACTAAGGGGTCACGTATGTGTCAATGCATGCATGGCCCCTAGGACCACATACGACCCTTAAGACGCTATGTGATGAACTAAAGGGTATGTCGTTCACACTAGGATTTTATAAGGGGTCATATGTGGTTATAGAAATTTATAAGGGGTCATATGTGGGTCTAACCACATATGACCCCTTAGGACACTATATGATCCTAAGGGGAATGTCATATGTACAGTAGGATGTTATAAGGGGTCATATGTGACCTACTAAGGGGTCACACATGTGTTAATGCATGCGTGACCCCTTAGGACAACATAGGACCCCTTAAGACACTATGTGATGGACTAAGGGGTATGTCGTTCACACTAGGATTTTATAAGGGGTCATATGCAGTTCTAAGGGGTCATGCATATGTTATAACAATGCATGACCCCTCAGAACCACATATGACCCCTTATGACACTATGTGATCCTAAGGGGAATGTCATATGTATAGTAGGATGTTATAAGGGGTCCTATGTGACCTACTAAGGTGTCACGCATGTGTCAATGCATGCGTGGCCCCTTAGGACCACATATGACCCCTTAAGACGCTATGTGATGGGCTAAGGGGTATGTCGTTCACACTAGGATTTTATAAGGGGTCATATGTGGTTATAGGATTTTATAAGGGGTCATATGTGGTTATAGGATTTTATAAGGGGTCATATGTGGGTAGACCCACATATGACCCCTTAGGACACTATATGATCCTAAGGGGAATGTCATATGTACAGTAGGATGTTATAAGGGGGTCACGCATGTGTTAATGCATGTTGACCCCTTAGGACCACATACGACCCCTTAAGATAGTATGTGATGGACTAAGGGGTATGTCGTTCACACTAGGATTCTATAAGGGGTCACGCATGTGTTAATGCATGCGTGAGCCCTTAGGACCACATATTCAACCCCTTAGGACACATAGGAAATGTCATATGTACAGTAGGATGTTATTAGGGGTCATACATGTGACCTACAAAGGGGTCACGTATGTGTCAATGCATGCGTGGCCCCTAGGACCACATACGACCCTTAAGACGCTATGTGATGAACTAAAGGGTATGTCGTTCACACTAGGATTTTATAAGGGGTCATATGTGGTTATAGGATTTTATAAGGGGTCATATGTGGGTCTAACCACATATGACCCCTTAGGACACTATATGATCCTAAGGGGAATGTCATATGTACAGTAGGATGTTATAAGGGGTCATATGTGACCTACTAAGGGGTCACACATGTGTTAATGCATGCGTGACCCCTTAGGACAACATAGGACCCCTTAAGACACTATGTGATGGACTAAGGGGTATGTCATTCACACTAGGATTTTATAAGGGGTCATATGCAGTTCTAAGGGGTCATGCATATGTTATAACAAATGCATGACCCCTCAGAACCACATATGACCCCTTATGACACTATGTGATCCTAAGGGGAATGTCATATGTATAGTAGGATGTTATAAGGGGTCCTATATGACCTACTAAGGTGTCACGCATGTGTTAAAGCATGCGTGACCCCTTAGGACCACATACGACCCCTTAAGACGCTATGTGATGGGTTTTGGGATATGTCATTCACACTAAGATTGATTTTATAAAGGGTCATATGCGATTTTAATGGGTCATGTATGTGTTAAGACACTATTTGATGGACTAAGGGGTATGTCATTCACCCTACAATTTTATAAGGGGTCATATGCGATTCTAAGGGGTCCCGCATGTGTTATAACACGTGTGACCCCTTAGAACCACGTATGACCCCTTAGGACACTAGATGTGATCCTAAAGGGAATGTCATACATGTACACTATTATATTATATGTGATCCTCTATGACCTCCTAAGAGAACGTATAGTGTCATATGTGGTCTTAAGGGGTCATGTTGTGCGTGTAATAGGATGTGAAAATAGGTCACATTGTAGAGGAAATTTATTTTGTCTAATTTGTTTAAATTTGGTATCTAAATTTTCTAATGTTTATTTAAATTAATTTTTTTAACGTTTTTCTTTTTTTGCTAATGTTTTTCTAAGACCTGATTTACTACAGGGTAGTTTTCTATGTTTTTCATAACAATTTTTTAAAATGTTGAAAAAAATATACATCTATACAATTACGTAATTTTAAAAACAAATTTACACATTTCAATCAAAATATTAAATTATCAAACATTTTTCTAAAATAATGAAAAACAATAAATTATCAAACATTTTTCTAAAATGTTCAAAACCAATAACTATATATAATTATTTAATTAAAAAATTAAATTAACAAATAAATTATTTACAAATTTAATAAAAAAAGACATTATTAAACCAAACAAAGGGTTATTTTGTGCACCTGATATAACAAGGGTCGAAAACTGAAATAAGAAAGATGCTAACTGCTGCAGACAAGGCTCGATGACGTGATGCTGACAACTGGTTCGATCCAACCCCCACCAGACAGAAAAAGTCAAATGTAACAATGACCTTTTAACTGTCATTTTCGATATTTATAAAATTTTAAAAAAAACCCTAACTGCCAAGGGTTCGAGCGAATGGGGGGTTCGAGCGAACGCATTAAAATATCGATATTTAATGGGTTCGCTCGAACCCAGCTGAACCGTTTGGTTCGCTCGGACTCCCAGGGGCAGTCCGAGCGAACATTTGTGTTTCGCTCGAACATTGTCAAATCCGAAATTCCCACTTTTGCCAAATTCTTTTGTTGGCAAAAGTGGGAACCAGTTTTGTGAATTCACCCCACTCATATTATAGTTTTTGAGAAACCAGATATTTGGGTTTGGTTCACCATACAACAAGATCAGATTCAAGATGATTTGATCAAACTTCAAGAAGAATTCAAGAAAAGGTAATGACAAAAGATCTCACTAAGCTAAAAAGAGACTTCTCCTGCAGATTGCTGCTCTGAAAAGATGAAACCGACAAAGAAATTCAACCAATAGGGCTTAGAAATTATATACAGTGACATTTCAGATCACTGCCCTCTCTTGATTGTCTTTGAAAATCAATCCTCTGCTGGCCTCTGTTTCTTCAACAATGATTAGTTTGTAAATCGATAGTTTATTCAACAATGAATGAGCTGTGTGTCTTTTGTTTGCCCCAATTGGTATTGAAGTTCGCTACCAGTGACATCGTGTTTATCGTTGTGTCTTTATGGGTCAACCTTAAACTGTATATTAAGCAACATATTAAGTCTAGTAAATCAATTTGAATGTTTAAAACTTTTAAGTTTAAAAATCAAAGTTTAATGTATGTGATTTAAGCATCAGTCTTGATGATGTTTGGTATTATTTTTGACTTAAAGCATTCAAATTTCCTACTTTCTGTTGTACGGTATGCCATTCCAAAATATAGGAAATTTTAGATCTTCTCATCAAAGGTATTATCCAGATGCAGCAGCCTAGGTGTCCAAATGAAGCAGGTGTTTATATAGTTCCTATGCATGTGCACCATGTTCTTATCTTCACTTAGCATGATGATAATGTCATCAACAAATATATCACTACAAATGTCAAGGATAATATATTGTTAAATATGATCCCATTTGCCCAGCCTTCGGCTAACCCTAGGGAGGAGGTTAAACCTAAATCTCCAAGACATAAAATCCTTAAGAAAAATGATGATTCATGTTCTATTCTAGTTAAGGATCCTATTTTTATTAATCTTGATGAAGAGATGGATGAAAATGATGTTCATGCTAACAATGTTGATTCAAGTGATGAATATGAATATGTTGATGTTGACAATGATTTATCTAAACAATTTTCACAAGCATTAATCCTATCTCCAGTTAACATACAAAGTAATCCATCATTAGAGTATGGTCCTTGTTCGGAACTTGTGATAGCTCCATCTACTGTGCTCCACATTTCTCCTCTTTCATATTGTCCACCTTCCTAAAACAATGTTCAACGAGATGGGGAGGTGGATGACTTGGTTGATTAGCTTGATTCGTTCCATAGATCCTCTCTCTCTCTTTCTTCTTCGTAACCTTCTTCTATTTGTTTCTCAATTCTTCTATTTTTGTTCCTAGTGTTGTCTACTTGAGGACGATGCAAAGTGTTGAGATCTCTTTTGGTCTCTCCCATGTTGACTCAAAAGACACATTTGCCCTTCTTCCATAGTGGTTTTACTTTCTTTGGGGAACGAGGACAATTAAATGCAAATATATATATGATATACATTATTTATAATAAGAGCATACATACCCTAGAGTTTAGTAGAACCCTTATGTGTTTTGTGTCTTGTGATCATTATCCTTTGATTAATTCCTTCTTGGGGGCATATCATTGTGATAACGTGCTTCTCTTTTGGATAAATGTCTACTACCTTAAAGCAATTGCTCTCGATACACAGTCTATTTAATGTGGTGGTGTACACTCCACTCAATGTTTCTCTCTTTGCATATCTCGATGCTTAAATTACTTTGAAAACTTTGTCTTTTGCTTTTTAATTTTGGTATTTTTATTTTGATGACTCATAGTAAGTGAACCTTACTAGGCTTGTAGGCGTGGCTCTCTTTCTCTTATGATATCCTTGTAGTGTCATAAAATTGTGACCCTAGCTATATATGACTACATTAGGGTCCTCACGCATGTGAACTCAAATCCTCTAGCTTGATCGGAGACCAAAGAGTGCTCAGCTTGTGAAAACAACTTCTTCCTTGGGCTCTGCATCACCCGACTACAATCTGCATTGGAGAAAGGGGTAGGAAATGGGCATGGCACCCTTGTCCTCCTAGGACAGGGGCGTGGCACCCTTGTCCCTACCCTAGTTTAGGGCAGGATCCTTCCTAGAGCATGTCTTGTGGGTTGTGCCTCGGGCAGGAAACCTCCCCGATGTCGACCTGTGACGAAATTCAAATCCACCAACATGTATTTAAGGGGTATTCCTTCTCTCATTTGCATAATTGGAATTTTGATAAGGTCATGATGCATAAGCGATCAAGAATTCAAGAGCATTCAAGCATTCTTTTCCAGGATTGAACATTCTCAAGTTTCCCTTCAAGGCTAGGTGTTGCATTCAAGTCAAGGATTCAACCATTGAAGAGGAGATTGATTTCAACATACAATTTCACACAAGCATTTCTATCAACATTGCTACTACAACCTCCCTTGAGGTGATTTACAATTCAGTCTTTCATTTACATCTACTTGCAAGTACTTTCTTTCATTACTTGGTTAATTCCAAAATTGGGGTTTGACCTAAAGGCAAACCCCCAATCCCAACACATTTCCCTCTCTTTTCTCTGTGTAAGTTGTAGGTGCACAACTGTACTTTTGGATTCGGGCTTCATTTGCAGAGGTGGAAAAACCCTTTTCATTTCGTGGATTTTTCAGAGGATCGTGTACATTTCCACCACAGTTTAGACAATTTTTTGTCAAATTTGCAGGGCGCTTCATCTCGACATTTTACTGCCAAATCCAGGTGCACAACTTCATCCCATATTCCGATCTCAAGTTATAATCGATTCTTTTTCACTTTTGCACTACATAATCTAATCAATTCCTTTCCAAATCAAACAAAGGAAGAAGGGATCATCCTAACACTCTCAATTCATTCAGAATTCAATCTATCATCTTTGTGTGGAGATTGAATCTAGTGAATTATCCCTTATCTTCCTAATGTAATGGTGAAAAGTGCTTGAAGGATAATGAATAGTGAAACTCTCATCTCTCTTTGAGGGAAAGGGTAGTTTTCATCTTGATCTATCACTCATCATTTTCCCACCATTACATTTTGGTGACCTAACGTCTTGCATGCTTTCCTTTGAACAACATTACATATTTTTCATTTAGAAGTTTCAAATTTCTGCAAACTTAGTGGTTAAATCATTAAAAACCCTATTTTTTAAAATGAAAATTGAACTTGTGATTTGTAAAAATTGTTGATGGTTATCTTAGATCTGAAAATTGCTTTGTTTGTCATATTCAATTTCCTCATTGTCTTGTTCAATTTGCAATAAAATTTACAAAATTAAGAGGCTACTTGTAAAAACCCTAATTTCCAAAGATCATCTTGAACTTGTGCAAAAAATTGGCTTTCCATTTAAATTTCAGATTTCTGCTTGTTCTCAAATTTGTTTTCAATTCTACAATTCAAATTTTCAATTTCCCCACTTTTTCCCCAAATTCAAATTTCAAAATTAAGTGGTTAGGTCATCAAACCCTAATCTTTAAAATTAGATTTTGTGTGAATTATAAATCAATCATTTACATTCAGATTTCTAAACATTTTCCAAGGTGTCCCTATCTATTAGGTTTTACCTTTTTTAGAATTGCAATTCAATTCCGCTTTTTCTTCAAAACCTTAATAGGGTCCTATTTTCACATTTGCGCCTTCATTTCACCCATCTAAAGATCGTAAAATTCGCTAATTTTTTGGGGTTAGCTTTAAAACCATCGTAATATCCATCCCTAAAAGTTTTGAAAAGAGTTGGTCGGACTATGTGCGTTCCCGCCACGATCCTCGACTTTTTCCCAAAATTTTAGGAGATTGTTATGACTGTATTTATTACCTTAAATCTAGAAGATTGGCTAATTTTATCAATTTTTTATCCCTCTAGAATCGGAAATACCTTCAAAATTCAACATTTCAACTTTCAAGAAGATTTTAAAAATTAAGAGGTTAATTATAGTCTGCCCTAATTTTACAAATTCTGATTTAAAATTAAGTGGTATTCCCTTGGCCCTAATTTTAAAATCCCAATTTCTTTCATTTTTTGGAAATTGTGTCTTTCCCTAAATATCCAACAAAGTTCAAATTGTGTAATCATTATTTTCTTAAATTTTGCATTACTCAATTTTGTAAGTTTTGTTCTACAATTCAAAATTCAAATTTTCCCTCTAGTGCATGAGTTTTACCACTATTAGTCCTACCTATCCTATCCCCGTTAGACGAAGCATTAGAATTAAGGCTTGCCAAGCTTTAATTACCAAGGAGATGGAGCCTAATTTGGGTGACTTCTTTAATGAGGATCATGCTAATTCTTCTCATCCTAACCATGTGCCTATTCACCCCATTGATGGATCCCATGATGAAGAAGAAGTTTTAACTAGGGTTTCTTTAGATCAACTATCTACTTTGGACAATCAATTTGATAGCTTTCAACAATGGATGTCCCAAGAATACCTTAATATTGAAGCTCTTCCGGTAATTGAAGGTCTTAAGCACATGCTTCAAAGTGATAAAAATGGTATTGATATATTGTGCAACATTGCACATATTGTTGATTCTAATGTCATCCCTATCAAGAGTTATCCCAAAACCCTAGGTTACTCACAACCTTCAACACAAGTCAATTCCTCTATTCCTTTAACCAATCCTCTGACTAGTATTCCTAATTTCACATCTAATATCATGGCTACTTCAACTCAAAATGTCATTCCTACAACCATAGGTCATTGGGGAAATCCCTCTTCTTCATTTAATCCTCCATTGTTACCTATGTCTTCCATGAGTATTCCTACTATTCCTCAACCAATCAGTGTGACACAAGGGGGCAATTCCTTCAACAACTTTATTCCTCCTTTAAGTGTCCCTTTTCCTACCCAATCATCACCTATGCCTACTTATCATAATGTTCCACCACCTTATTCTTACTCCATGCCTTCTTTCAACAATATCACACCACCTTCTCAATCACCTATGTCTAACATGAATTCTTCTACCGAAATGACAATTAACAATCTTGCTCAAACTGTGTCTTCCTTACAACAAAAATTTGTTTCTATGAGTCAATCCAAGTTTAGTGTGCCCACCTTTGATGTTGCGAGCCCACTTTCTCTTGATATCATTAAAGTCTTGACACCTAAACATGTTGAGTTCCCTCAATTGGAACTATATAATGGAAAAAGTGATCCTCTTATGCATGTCAAAACTTTTGAAACCTTGCGTATTGATTTTTCTTATGATCAACGATTGCTTGCAAAACTATTTACAAGAACACTAAGAGACAAGGCTTTACAATGGTATTTCTCTCTACCTTCCTATTCTATCACTTCCTTTCAACAACTAGCAAATTCTTTCATCTAACAATTTCAAAACAACATTGGTCCTAAAATCACTTTGACTGATTTAATGCATTGTAAACAAGGTGTTAAAGAGAAAGTGACTGATTTCATTGGTAGATATAAGCATTTGTGTGCTCAAATTTCTTTTCATGTGCCTAATAATGATATTCAAATAATTTTCATTTCTAATTTACAAAAAGATATCAGGGAAAAGCTTCTTTTGTCTGAGTTTACTTCCTTTTCATAATTGTGTGCAATACTCCACAATTATCAACTGGTTGTGAATCAAATGGAGCAATCCTCTCCTATGGTTCTGAGTGATAAAGGAGAGAGTGTTCAACAACCATTTGCGAAGTTCAAACCAAGAAAAAGCTTCATCAAGTTCATTGATCCAATCAACAACAACCATGTGAATGCTACAACAAGTGTGTATCCTATTTCTAAATTTTTCCAAAGAGAAAGATGATTTACTCCTTTGAATGAATCTTTGCATAGTATTATGTCTCATTTATTGCATATAAATATTATCAAACTTCGTCCTATAAAACAAGTTGATCCTTCCAAACTTGCACTCCTTATTTTGATAACAATTCCTTTTGCCAATTTCATTGTCAACTTGGTCATGATACTGAGAAATATTTTGCATTGAAAACTAAGGTTCAAGACTTGATTGATAATAATACTATATCTGTGGAAGGTGTGAATGATAAAGGGAATAAATCAGTTTCTCCTCTTAATCAAAATATTAAGATTTTCATTGATCCCTTGCCATCTCATACCTCTAACATTATTGAGATTGTGCCCGATTCTCTCACTTCTAAAGCATTCGTTTGTAAGGCTCCAAATTTGGTTAATATGGTAGAAACACAAGATAAGCCTAAAGATCCTCATATTACATTTTACCCTAGTGAGACCATTAGAGCACCTGATGGCCCTTTATACATAGTTGCAAAGGTTAAGGATATCCCTTGCTGTGGTGCCCTAATTGATCCTTCTTTCATGGTTACTGTCATAACTGAAGAGTATCTTTTCACTTTACGATTGTATAAACCACTATATGATGCTTCTAATGTAGTTGTGAAGCTATTTTATGGTTTCTCTTGTCCTACCATTGGTTCTATCACCCTTCCTATTGAATTCCATACTAAATCCATGGATGTTGACTTTTTTTTATTATACCTTCCTCTAACAAATTTTGTGTGAAGTTGGGCTATCCTTGTCTATCTTCCGTGAAGGCTATTGCTTCTCCAATCCACAAGTGTCTTAAATTCACTCACAATAGAGAAATCATAACTGTGAACTATAGCTTATTTTGTCCATCCGAAAGAAGCCCTGGTGTTCCTATTGATGTCTTTTGGCCTAAAGAATTTCAATCTCTTCCATCAAGGAGCGATGCTCTTTTTCAATCTTATAAAAAATGGAAGAACGATATGATCTTATCCTTAAGTCAACCTAGATCTCCAACACTTAACATTCCTATTATTCTTCAAGGTGAGGTTCTTCCCCTCTTGGATAGAACTAATTTCCCTCCTAAGGAAAATTGTCCACCTACTCCTATGGATGTGACTTTACCTTCTCTTAAGGAGAAAACCAATATTATTCCTAAGGTTAGACCTATTCCTCCTCCCCATGATGGACTTGGTCTCCTTCCTACACCTAATATTCCTCCTTTCTATGGTGCAGTTCCACCTTCTTCCTCTTATCGAGAGAAGAGGCCTGCCTCTCCTATTGTTCAACCAAAAAGACCTTAACCTAAACCTCCCACTATAAAGGAGAAAACCATTCCTAGTTCTTCAAATTTTCCCCCTCCTTCTCATCCTTCCATTGAGACTCGACGAAATCATTGTGTGAGAGAACACTGACGAAGATGTCGTGTTTCGCTCGTGAAGTTATCCCTCAAAATACTCAGTTTCCTCAGATTCCAACAATTGACATGATTCCCTTTTCTCATAAGAAATATATTCAACCAACATCTCCAAATCATAAGTTGCATAAAACATGTGATGGTTTTACTCCTATTCGTGTTCTTTCTCCACTTTCTTTAAACTTTGATCAAGAAATCAGTGAAAATGTTATTCATAATGGAAATACAACTCCTTATGCTTCTAATAGTGGGTATGAGTATATTGATGTAGACAAACATTTATCGGATGAGTTTTCACAAAATTTAATCCTAGCCCCGAGAATCGAACAAAGTGACTTACAACATGAGCATAGTCCTTGTTTGGATCTTGTGATAGCTCCATTTCATGTGCTTGGTGTCACTCCTCTTGCATGTTTCTTGCCTTCCGAAAATAGTGATCAACAAGATCGGGAGGCGGATATCATGATAGACTAGCGATACTAGCATTGTAGCTCTTCTCTCTCTCTAATTTCCTTCTCTTTTGTGGCGACTCTTCTATGTATATCTTTGTTCTTCTATGGTTCCCTTAATGTCTACTTGGGGAAGATGCAAATTAGTATTGAGATGTTTTCTTGGTCTCTTTCATTTTGACTCAAAAGACATCCTCTCTTCCCTTTCTTTTAAGGTAGTGTCCTTCTCTGGGGAATGAAGATTATTATATGCATATACCTACATGATATACATGAGTTATCATAAAACATACTGACCCCAAGGAAAGAGACACTGCCTCGTGTGTTGTGTTAATTATCCCTGGGTTTTTACCTCGATTGGGGGATAAATCCTTGCGATAACATTCTCTCTCTCTTCTCTTTCTCTTGGTTTTATCCTACCTTAAAGTAATCTCTCCCGATAAGGTGCATGTGATTGCTTTAACGTGGGGGCATACACTTCGCTCATAGTTTTCTTCTTGTGAAACTTAGAATTACTTAGTGAACTTTGCTTTGCTTTGTAATCTTTTTATCCTTGCTTTCATGAATCATAGTGAAGGGAACTTTGCTACTTGTAGTCATGGTTCTCCCCTTCTCGATCTTCCCTTTTACTTTGTCAATCGAAGCCGTAAGATCCTAAATCCATTGGGGGCTTGGCGCATCTTGCCTCCTTGATGTGGTGAAAGTCTTTTTAATCTTGTTTCCTTTTACTTTACTGGCAGTATTGGCATACACTTATACTCCCACTAAAGTGGGGTCTAAATGTAGTGTCATAAAATTGAAACCCTAGAAATTTATGACTACATTAGGGTCCTCACGCATGTGAACTTGAATCGTCTAACCTGATTGGAGACCAGAGAGTGCTCAACTTGCAAAAACAACTTCTTCCTTGGCCTCTATATCACCCCGAGTGCATTCTTCCCTGGAGAAAGGGGTAGGACAAGGGCATGGTGCCCCTGTCCCTACCCTATTTTAGGGTAGGACCCTTCCTAGAGCAGGTCTTGTGGGTTGTGCCTCGGGCGGGAAACCTCCCCGATGTTGACCCGTGATGAAATTTAAATCCACCAACATGTATTTAAGGGGCATTCTTCCTCTCATTTGCATAACTAGAATTTTGATAAGGTCATGCTGCATAAGAGATCAAGCATTCAAGAACATTCAAGCATTCTTTTTCAACATTGATCATTCTCAAGTTTCCCTTCAAGGTTAGGTGTTGCATTTAAGTCAAGGATTCAACCATTGAAAAGGAGATTGATTTCAACATGCAATTCCACACAAGCATTTCTATCAACATTGCTACTACAACCTCCCTTGAGGTGATTTGCAATCCAGTCTTTCATTTACATCTACTTGCAAGTACTTTCTTTCATTACTTGATTAATTCCAAAATTTGGGTTTGACCTAAAGGCAAACCCCCAATCCCAACACATTTCCCTCTCTTTTTTGTGTGTAGGTTGTAGGTGCACAACTGTACTTTTGGATTTGGGCTTCATTTGTAGAGGCAGGAAAAGCCTTTTCATTTCGTGGATTTTTCAGAGGACCATATACATTCTTGCCATGGTCTGGACAACTTTTTTTCAAATTCGCAGGGTGACTTCGTCGTGATATTTTACTGCCAAATCCAGGTGCACAACTTCATCCCATATTCCGATCTCAAGTTATAATAGATTCTTTGTCACTTTTGCACTACATAATCTAGTAAGTTCATTTCCAAATCAAACAAAGGAAGAAGGGATCATCCTAACATTCTTAATTCATTTAGAATTCAATCTATCATATTTGTGTGTAGATTGAATCTAGTGAATTATCCCTTATCTTCCTAATATAATGGTGAAAAGTGCTTGAAGAATAATCAATAGTGAAACTCTCATCTCTCTTTAAGGGAAAGGGTAGTTTTCCTCTTGATCTATCACTCGTCATTTTCCCACCATTACAGTCCCTTTTATCTTGATCTTGAAGTTGTAAGATACCTAAAGTCCATTGGGGGCTTGGTGTGTCTTACCCTCTTAGCATCTTGATGGAAGCCTTTCAATGTGAACCTTTATAATTTACCAAGATTATGTTTAACCTCATACCCTCACTAAAGTGTGGACTAAATGAAGTGTCCTAAATCGCACTCCCTTATAATTTTGACCACATTTGGGTCCTCACCTCAATGTTTGTACCCCTAGGCTTGATGAGAACCCGATTCTCCTCGTGTCATGCAAATATGACTTCGTATTGACCTCATGCATCATTTAAACCCTTTGCCCTGGCTCCAAAATTAAGTAGGACTAGGGCATGGCACCTTCATCTCCAATAGGACCAGGGCGTGGCGCCTCGGTCCTCCCAATTAGGACTAGACTTTGGGCCCTTTGGCCATTTCAAAAATTGAGTGGGAAATCTAGCCCCATGTACACTCATGCTGGAAAATTAATATATTTTTTGATTGGCAAGTATAAAAGGAGGCTTTCCCCTCCCATTTGATAATCTGACAATTATTTTTGTCAATCAATTCAAGCAATCAAGCATTCAAATTCAAGTGAGCAAGCAATCAGTCTTCTTTAAAGCATTGGAACATCAACAAGGTCAAGATTCAAGCATTGGAGTTGATGAAGCAGTCATCGATTAGGAGGGACCTCAAAGAGATCTATTTGGATCAGTCAACTAGAGTAAACACAACAAAAACACAAAGATATGATGGAGGAATATTTTATGGACTAACAATGCACACACAGTTATTAATATAGCGCGTACGAGGTACTTAGACATAGTTTTATTTGCCTAAGAGCCTCAATGACCTCAAAAGAATTTTTTGAGGGTGTTGAAGGCCCCACTGCAACTGTGTCTATACTTCTATCACTATTTTATACATAGAAGTAAGTGAATTTTTTTGTTTTTGCATGATTTCAAATGATTGAGTTGTTGTTCTTATTAGTTTTGTCAATATTATTGTGTTTGTTTAATAGTTTTGATTCAAAAAAATAATGATAAGATGCATATTTATAGTTATTTGTTTGTTTATTAACTTTTGTTTACATATATATGTAATATGATTCTATTTAGGACAACCGATATCAACCATGGGAAAGAACAAGCGAGGAACGATGGAACAACGAGAGGATAAAAAGGAAAGACAAAGGTGGCGTATGAAGAAATTACGTGACATAAGAACAATGGGAGAAGAAGGTATGTCATCCTCAACATCACAATTTGATTTACCAAACGAACATAATGCACCTAATGTAATTGAAGAAGAGACATTTGATTTACTGTATGAACCTAATGCAATTGAAGAAGATACCACATTGAATAATCAATTAAATGATGAACATACACCTTCTTTATTTGATGAATTTAATGTACATAATGCATTGATGTTAACACCTCCTAGAATTATTCATAGGAAACCAAAGTATCTAATTGACATTGATTAGAATATATTGAAGCCAATGCCTGATAAAATCAATGAATGAACTTGTAGGATAATGGTTAAAAGAATATGACAAAACTATTTTGAAAACTTAAATCAAACCGCAAGATGTCAATTAATTGTTGAAATGATTAAAAATTTGAATTTTAGAGAGACAATGAAAATTCTAGGCCTAAGATCATCTGAAAGTAACAGTGAAAGAACTATTGTGAGAAATCTATTTGATGCATATCAAGCTATTGGTTCAAAATCACATACTAAAGATTCTAATGCTACTAAAACATGTCATTACATGAACCATAATGAGCAAGAAAATAAAAAAAGATTGTTTGATAAGCAAAACAAGTAAGTCATTAAACGCTAGTAGAACAACATTAAGTAAAGTATTAAAGAGGCGGGAACAAATACAGGAACCTAACAATAATTCTCTTTGGGCATTCTCATGTAGACTACCACGCAAAGACAAGGTTTTTGTTGATGCACTAAGAACATTAATTGAAATTTTTTGGCATGACAACACAAGAGTTTCGCCCAACCAAAGAGATGTTGTTAAAAGGTGAATCGGGTCTACAAATCATGAGCCACATGCCAAACACTATTTGTATATGACTCAAACTAAATTTTATGAAAGATTCCTTCAAAAGTTTCCTCAAATAAGAATTTATCAAAGATTTTTTGAAATGAAAAAACCTTTTTATATTAAGATTAATCATGTATGCACCACGTGTTGTTGTAGGATGCATATTAAATTTTCCATGCACTATGATATTTTTCATCATATTTGTTCTACTTTGCACATTAACAATGTTTTGCAGGAATGCAATATACAAGCACCTCCTAATTCAGTAAGAGAATTTATTTCAAGTGTGCTATGTAATAGACATGATGGTTGAATTTATTATAAGATGCCTTGTTTGGAAGGTTTTTGTGCTATATGTGGTGGTTTGCAATGTTTAGCAAGATGCGTATATTTGGAGAGCACACATGAAATTGGCAGGAAACTAGTTTCTTTTGGAAAATACAAGACATCACATATGGAGTTAAAGATGGAAAAGATTTGAAGAGATGTAAGCTAGTGAAAAATGATATATGTGTAGTTGAATTTATGAAAATGTTTCAAGAGAAACTAGTTTATGAGTACATAATGCATACACATAGAGCTCCATGGTTAGATGAGCAATTCAAGTTATGTAAGGACACATTTCCTCTTGGCACCATTGTCTCTATCATTTATTTTTCTGAAAATTATACACTACAACTTCAAAATGAAGTGCAATCTATGTATAATCATTCTACACAAGTTTCTATTTTTGTATACATAGCATTCATGCATGCAGATGATAGTGTAAAGCGGAAAATCGCGATCGAACCCTAAGTGTTCCCCCCACCACTCCAAGGAGGGAGAAAGGAGGTCACTAGGGTTGACGGTTTTCACTTAGGAGAGACTTTACATTCAAAAGAGGGGTTGAAACCCACAAGATCCAATCCCACACAATGCAAGATTGGATTCTAAATGAGTTTCAAGGGTTAAGACAACAAGGCTACCCTCTTTTGTAAAGAATGTAGATAGAAGGATTGAGCTAGGAATGCATGTAAAGTGAGAAAGATTCGCTTATAAACAGAGATAGGAATATAGGATGAAGCTGCGGACCTGGAATTAGTAGTAAAATGTCAAGATGATGCTGTCCTGCAAATTTGAGCAAAAGTTGACGGGATGATGGCGCCCGGCGTGCACACGGTCCTTCGAAAAATCTGCGAAACGAAAGGGGATCTGTTCGTCTCTGCACAAGGATTCCAGATCTTCAATTACAGCCGCGTACCTGCAACCTACACACAGAAAAGAGAGGATGATTGGGGGGTTAGGGATTAGGGGTTTGCCCTTAGGTCAAACCCCAGTTTTGGAATTAACCAAGAAATGAGAATGTTGTAAATGTAAATGATTGTAATGTAAACAAGTACTGATACCTTGTTGTAAGAATGTTTGTATTCTTGCATACGAAGGTGTAAATGTTGTTGTATGTTGTATGTTGTAAGTGATCTCCTCTTCAATGGTTGAATCCTTGTCTTGAATGCAACACTTAGCCTTGAATGGAGACTTAGAATGATCAATTGCTTGAAGGAATGCTTGAATGCTTGAATGTTTGAATATCGTTTCCGCATCTTGCACACATATGTCCTTCCCTTCCTCAAAATGGGAGAGGAAATGTAGTTTATATACTTGCCAATTAGGGTTGAAAGACTGATTTTTCTGACCTTGGGCCGACATAGCAACCTTATTTTCCAATTTGCAAACTTAAAGACCCGAAGCCCCATAAGAGACCGGGCCCAAAATAGGGCCAGGGACCAGGGCGTTGGGCGCCATGGTCCCACCTCCAGGGACAACAGGGTGCAAGGAGGATCAGGCCAGGGTGCTGAAAAATGCAGTTTTTGGTGTCATGAACAAGTTCCGAGGTCTCCATTCAGGTTCAGTGTTGCATCGCCATCGTGAAGACCCAAATGTAGTTGAAATTGCAAGTGTCGCAATTTTAGGATGCTACATTTAGCCCCCACTTTAGTGGGAGTATAAGCGTACGCCCATACTTCCAGTAAAGTACAAGGAAACAACATTGAAAGGCTTTCACCATGTCAAGGAGGCAAGATACGCCAAGCCCCCAGTGGACTAAGGATCTTACGACTTCGATTGACAAAGTAAAAGGAAGATCACGAGGGAGAACCATGACTGTCAGTAGTAAGGTTCCCTCACTATGAGTCATGTAAGAGAAATACCAAAAATTTTCAAGGCAAAGCTAAGTTCGCCAAGAAATTTTCAAGTATCCTGAAGGGATAGACGGGGTGTATGCCCCCCTACGTTAAAGGGATCACACACGCCTCAACGGGGGTGATTGCTTTAAGGTAGTGATACACATAAGAAATGAGAAGGGAAAGGAGCATGTTATCACAAAGATTTAGCCCCCAAGTGTGAGATAAACCCAAGGATAATAGACACAAAACACAAAGCACGAGGTGACTTCGCTTTCCTCAGGGTGAGTATGCTGTATGATAATTCATGTATATCATATGTATGTATGCATAATTGTTCTTCATTCCCCAATCAAGGAAGGTCACCTAGAAGAAGGGAACACATGTGTCTTTTGAGTCAACATGAGAGAGACCAAAAGAGATCTTAATGCTTTGCATCGTCCTCAAGTAGACAACACTAAGGACAACAAATAGAAGAATGAGAATAACACATAGAAGAAGTAACAAAAGAGAGGAGGAGAGAGTCTGCTATGCTAATGAAACTAGTCTAGCACGTCATCCACCCCTCGATCTTGCTGATCAATATTTCGGGAAGGCAGGAAACACGCTAGAGGAGGAACATCCAACACAGCAGATGGAGCTATCACAAGATCCAAACAAGGGCTATGTTCATGTTCCAAGCCACGTTGTTCTTGTCTAGGAGCTAGGATAAGTGCTTTAGAAAATTCGTTAGATAAATGGTTATCAATATCAACAAATTCATATTCACTATCAGGAGCAAGAGAAGTAACATTTTCATCATGAATAACATTTTCATCTATATCATCATCAAGATTTATAAAAATAGGATCTTTAACTCGCACAGGATCAAAACCATCATGCATCTTACGTTTAGGAGATTTTGGAGAAAATGAAATAATGCTTGTTGAAGGTGTTTTTGGGGATTGCAAAGTTTGAGAAGCAGTTGCCTGAGCTCTAAGATGATGCTTTCGTCGGCGTTCACGCGCAGAACGATTTCATCTAGTCTTAGTAGGAAGTTGAGAAGATTGAGGAGGAGGAATGTTCTCATCCTTATCACTTGGGTGTTTGGGTTGTGGTCTCTTAGGTTGGATAATAGGAGAAGAGGAAGTTCTCTTCTCTCCATAAGAGGAAGGAGGAGGAACTGCTCCATATAAAGGAGGAATATTTGGTTTAGGAAGAAGACCAAGTCCATCATGACGAGGAGGTATAGGTCTACTTTTAGAAAGTTTATTAGACATAGACATAATCACATCCATAGGAATGGGTTGGGAATCTTCTTGAGGAAAGACATTAGTCTTATCTTTCAAAGGAAGAACTTCCTTCTCAAGAACGATAGGAATATGAAGTTTGGGTGTTCTAGGTTCACTTAGAGATAGGATCATATCTGTTTTCTACTTTTTATAAGATTTGAAAAGATGATCACTTCGCGGAGGAAGAGATTGGAATTGTTTAGGCCAAAAATAATCAATAGGAACGCTAGAAGTTCTTTCAGCTGGTTTAAAGAGACTATGATTGACAGTAACAACTTCACCATTATGGGGAAATTTCAAACATTTATGTATAGGAGAAGCAATAGATTTCATGGAAGATAGCCAAGGATAGCCTAGCTTCACACGAAATTGTTCGGATGAAGGAATAATAGCAAAGTTCACATCAAGGGATTTGTTATGGACCTCAATAGGTAATGTAATAGAACCAATTGCAGGAGAAGAAAATGCATCAAATAATTTCACAATCACATCTGTTTTGTCATAGATCACTTGATTCAATTGTAAAGTAAAGAGAAATTCTTCAGTAATAACATTAACCATGCAAGAACGATCAATAAGCACTCCACGGCAAGGTGTATTCTTGACTTTTGCAACTATATATAAAGGACCATCAGGTGCCCTGATAGTTTCATTGGAATCAAATGTGATGGAAGGTTCTTTAGGGTTTTCTTGCTGCTCTACAAAGTTAATCACATTCAGAGTCATAGACACAAGACCATCAGATGAGAAAGAGGAATCATTAGTCTCAATCACATTAGAGGTATGAGAAGGTAATGGATCAGTAAAAATCTTAAGATTTTGGTTAGGAGGAGCTACAGATGTATTGCCTTTATCATTCATACCAGAAACAGAGATAGTATTATTATCAATCAAATCTTGAATTTTACGCTTTAAAGCAAAACATTTTTCAGTATCATGCCCAGGTTGATGATGAAATTGACAAAAAGATTTGTTATCAAAATAGGGTGAATTAATCTTTGCAGGATCTATTTGCTTTATAGGAGGGAGAGTAAGCACATTTTGTTCCAATAACTTATTCATAATACTATGCAATGATTCATGCAAAGGAGTAAACTTTCTTTCTTTCTTGAAAAACTTAGAAATAGGAGGCACACCTGATGCTACATTCACATTGTTGTTGATGATGTTTTCATTGAATTTAATGGACTCTCTATTTGGTTTAAACTTCCCAAATGGTTGTTGACTACTATCACCCTTATCACTCGGAGCCATAGGATTTGCTTGTTCCATTTGACTCATAGTCAGTTGATAATTGTGAAGAGTTGCACACAACTGTTGGAAAGAAGTAAACTCAGAAAATAGAAGTTTTTCTCTAATATCTTTTTGTAAATTAGAAATAAAGATTCTTTGAATATCATTGTCAGGTACTAGAAAAGAAATTTGAGCACACAAATGCTTATATCTACTAATGAAATCAGTGACTTTTTCTTTAACACCTTGTTTACAATGCATTAAATCAATCAAAGTAACTTTAGGACTTATATTGTTTTGAAATTGTTGAATAAAAGCATTTGCAAGTTGTTCAAAAGAAGTAATAGAATAAGAAGGCAATGAGCAATACCATTGTAGGGCTTTATCTCTTAATGTTCTAGTAAACAGTTTTGCAAGCAACCTTTGGTCATAAGCAAAATCAGTACATATTGTTTGAAAGGTCTTAACATGTGTTAAAGGATCGCCCTTACCATTATAAAGCTCCAAATGCGGAATTTCAACATGTTTAGGGGGGATAGCTCGAACAATGTCAAGAGAAAGTGGGCTTGCAACATCAAATGTGGGCACACTAAACTTAGATTGATTCATAGAGGCAATTTGTTGCTGTAAAGAAGAGACAGTTTGTTCAAGATTGTTAATGGTCGCTTCAGTCGAAGAGTTCATATTAGACGTGTTAGATTGTGATGGAGGTATTATGTTATTGAAAGAAGGTATTGATTGAGAGTAAGGTGGCGGGACACTATGATAGTTAGTCATAGGAGATGATTGGAAAAGAGGGGCACTACAAGGAGGAATGGAATGGTTAAATGAATTGCCCCCTTGCGTCACATTCATTTGTGGAGATATAATAGGAACACTTATTGAAGGAATGAATGAAGAAGTTGGATTGAATGAAGGAAGAGGGTTAATTGAAGAGGAAGGATTGCCCCCATGACTGGTGATTATAGGCGGAATGTCTTGTATAGAAGTAGTCATTATGTTTGATGTAAAGGTAGGTATGCTAGTAATAGAAGTTGTCAATGGAATAGAATGATTGACTTGAGTGGGAGGTTGTGTATAACCTAAAGTTTCGGCACAACTCTTCATAGGCATCACATTCGAATCCACAATGTGTGCAATACCACGCAAAATATCAATTCCATTCTTATCACTTTGAACCATACGTTTTAGACCCTCAATTAATGAAAGAGCTTGACTATCGGATACTCTTGAGACATCCATTGTTGAAAATTATCAAATTGGTTATCCAATTTCGAAAGTTTTTCTACAGAAACCTCATGGAGAGCTTCTTCATCATTAAAAGGATTAGAGGAATTACCCGTGTCCTCGTTAAAGAGGCCATTCAAATTAGGTTCCATCTCCTCGGTAGTTAAACCTTGGAAATACTTAATTCTACGGCTTCGTCTAACGGGAATAGTGTAAGTAGGGCTTATTGTTGTAAAACACATGCACTAGAGAGGGAGAGAAGATTTTGAATTTAGAGGTAGCAAATTTCAATAAAATCAGCCAATCTCCTAGATTTAGGCTGTTAAATGCAATCATGACAATCTCCCGAAATTTCATAAAAAATGTTAGGGACCGTGGCGAACGGAGTGCACACGGTCCTCGCAACTTTTTTTGAAATTTTCAGGGATGAAAGTTATGATGATTTTAAAGCTAATTTGAAAAAATTGAGTGATTTTATGATCTGTAGATAGACCAAATTAAAGTTGCAATCTCAAAATTGAACCCTACCAAGATTGTTGAAAAATGCCAAATTTGAATTTTGAAAAAGAGATGGAAACTGAAATTTTGAATTTTATGATTTTAGAGGGAATACTATGAGCAATGCAAGCTTTGAAATTTAAAAGTTGACTCAATTTCACGCAAAATTTGATTTTGAGAGCGGAAATCAAAGTTGTTGCAATTAAACACTTAATTTCAAAAGTCACAAATTGCAAGAATTTGAATAAAGCACTGAAACTTTGAATGAATGCCAACACACTTTTCAGATTTAGGACAGTAAGAAACACAATTTTGACACAAAATTTCAATTTCAACAATTTTTGAATGATTAGGAGCCTTAATCCAAGCAATCACTAGACCAACTTTGACTTTAATTTTTAAAGTGTTAGAATTGATAAAATCAGCCAAGATTTTGGATTTTAGCAGAAAAATACAGTAAGATCTAGCTCCCGAAATTTCGAAAAAAATGTCGGGGACAATGGCGCTCGGGGTGCACATGGTCCTCGCAACTTTTTTCTAAATTTTTAGGGATGAAAGATATTATGATTTTGTTGCGGAATCCAAAGTTACAGCCGATTTGGAGATGTTTTGATCAGTGAAATTATCAGTCAAAGGTTGAACAAAGAGGGTTTTAAAAATTAGGGTTTTGACACTTAACCACTTAATTTTCAGAATTAAAGCACAAATATGAATTGATAATTTGCAATAGAAGAGTAGATCTAAAACAAGCATTAACAATTAAACATTTTACAAGCTCAATTACTAAAAAGAAAATTTAGGGTTTTTATGCAATTAACCTCTAAACTTTGCAAAATATCAAACATGGAAATGTAATCAAGGAAGCCAATTTTTCAGATCTAACCATGAATAATCAGAAAGGATGTTCACGTCGGGTTCACCAAAATGTAAAGCGGAAAATCGCGATCGAACCCTAAGTGTTCCCCCCACCACTCCAAGGAGGGAGAAAGGAGGTCACTAGGGTTGACGGTTTTCACTTAGGAGGGACTTTACATTCAAAAGAGGGGTTGAAACCCACAAGATCCAATCCCACACAATGCAAGATTGGATTCTAAATGAGTTTCAAGGGTTAAGACAACAAGGCTACCCTCTTTTGTAAAGAATGTAGATGGAAGGATTGAGCTAGGAATGCATGTAAAGTGAGAAAGATTCTCTTATAAACAGAGATAGGAATATAGGATGAAGCTGCGGACCTGGAATTTGTAGTAAAATGTCGAGACGATGTTGTCCTGCAAATTTGAGCGAAAGTTGACGGGACGATGGCGCCCAGCATGCACACGGTCCTCCGAAAAATCCGCGAAACGAAAGGGGATCTGTTCATCTCTGCACAAGGATTCTAGATCTTCAATTACAGCCGCGTACCTGCAACCTACACACAGAAAAGAGAGGACGATTGGGGGGTTAGGGATTCGGGGTTTGCCCTTGGGTCAAACCTCGGTTTTGGAATTAACCAAGAAATGAGAATGCTGTAAATGTAAATGATTGTAATGTAAACAAGTACTGATACCTTGTTGTAAGAATGTTTGTATTCTTGCATGCGAAGGTGTAAATGTTGTTGTATGTTGTATGTTGTAAGTGATCTCCTCTTCAATGGTTGAATCCTTGTCTTGAATGCAACACCTAGCCTTGAATGGAAACTTAGAATGATCAATTGCTTGAAGGAATGCTTGAATGCTTGAATGTTTGAATATTGTTTCCACATCTTGCACACATATGTCCTTCCCTTCCTCAAAATGGGAGAGGAAATGTAGTTTATATACTTGCCAATTAGGGTTGAAAGACTGATTTTTTCGACCTTGGGCCGACATAGCAACCTTATTTTCCAATTTGCAAACTTAAAGACCCGAAGCCCCATAAGAGACCGGGCCCAAAATAGGGCCAGGGACCAGGGCGTTGGGCGCCATGGTCTTGGGGGACCAGGGCGCTGGGCGCCATGGTCCCACCTCCAGGGACAGTAGGGTGCAAGGAGGATCAGGCCAGGGTGCTGAAAAATGTAGTTTTTGGTGTCATGAACAAGTTTCGGGGTCTCCATTCAGGTTTAGTGTTGCGTTGCCATCGTGAAGACCCAAATGCAATCGAAATTGCAAGTGTTGCAATTTTAGGATGCTACAGATAGCACAAAGGAGAATAGAAAGGTTGTAAGAGAGTATCACTTTTACATAAGTGATGATCGAATTCATTCATCGGAGTTTGTACAAGGATGTTTTAAAGTTTTCTATGATAGTTTAAGGGAAAGAAACATATGATACAACCGACACTTAATATGGTCAGATAATTGCACCACACAATTGAAGAATGCAAGGATGTTTTATTGGTTGACAAGGATGCATATGACAAGCGGTGTACAACATTTTTGAAATTTCACCGAGGCTAGACATGGTAAGGGAGAGCATGATGGTGCATGAGCATGTGTAAAAAGAACCCTAGCTAGAGAAGAATTGAAGTACAAAGGTGGTGTTGAGTTGATAGATGCAAAAATAATTTTGCGATGGTATGTCTACGATGGGTCCAAGTAATCCAAGTACGTCAAGGATTCATATATATTTTTGGTCGATCAGTGAATCTAACATTGAAAACTATCTATATTGTTGTACAATTGCAGGATCGAGTAACATGCACTCATTCATGAGTCCAAATTCAAGTTCATAGGTAATTTATCGAGATAGATGGTATGTTTTTGCTCTTCATGCATGTATTGTTTGTGGGAAGAATGTGAACCAAAAGAGCGGCTTGACAAATGGCCTTGTAGACCATTGATTCCCATTGATACATATCAAATTCCCAAAGCACTACGATTGAGCCAGATGGAGACATCATTGGATTTTGACTATGTATCCGACCTAGTGGATTCAGGTGATTTTTTGAGTTAATTTTTTTGCAAGTATTCTTTTTGGTTCCTTTTGTTGTACATCATACTTTATTTTTGGTATTAATTAACACTTTATAAAATGTAGGTCATGTGTATGCAGATGTTGCCGAAGAGAACAATGAAGAAGGAACAAGTTACTATTTGTGTCGTTGTGTTGAGCCAAAAAGAAAATTGACAACCACAATCACTGATAGAGAGGGTATTGAGTACCCAATAGGGTCTATTGTTGTGACAAGAACATGGCTTAGGAGATACCCTATCAAGAATTATGATGTTTGGTTGTTTGAGGACTTTGAAACACACATACGTATTCTTCTTTTCTCTAACCTTGTTGTTTCAAAAAATTATCATTTGATGAAGTATCGTGGTAGACCTCATAACAAGATTTTATGGAAAGTTCGTGAATCTGACCATGAGGCAATACTTGACACAGTATGGGTTAGAGCCGATCCTGAAGGCTCACTTGATTGATTCTACAGTTCAGAGTAGAATGATTTTGAGAATTATGTATATATCATCGACAAATTGTTCTATATTTGGTTTTTGTATATATAAATGCCCATGAGCTGATTTTTACATGTTTAGGGGCATAATTTTGTATATTTAAATGGCAATGAGCTGATTTGTACATATGTAGATGCCAAATTTTTTATATTAAAATGGTAATGAGCTGAATCGCACATATTGTAATGTCAAATTTTGTATAAAATCCCATGAGATGATTTGTAAGAAATTTTTTTGTATATTCAAATAGCCAAGAGTTGATTTGACCATATTTTAAGGCAAATTTTTGAATAATATGTGACAATGTTTTGTGATTATTTTTTGTGTCTATGTTTTGAGTTTATGTGTTGTGATAAGGTTAATCATGAGAATTTTTGACTCTTGTATAATCATGGAGAATTATTTGAGTCATTATTGGGTCATAGGGGTCATAGATTGAGTAGAGATTGCGTCGGTAGGGTATGACTCTCGACGTTCCGGTGCTTTGGGATGCACGAGAGGAGAATGCCTAGCATAAACCTACCCACCTGGATGAGCTCGTGACATTGGATTGTGCACACAATGAACCAAATCAATTCTAGCCAATCCTACAACTTTGCATTGCATGCAACTGATGATTTTTGTAGCAGGCAAAAAAATGCTACCAATTGAAAATGGCTCCAAGTCGTCAAAAATTGAGATAGGCTATTGTAGAGGAGCCTCACGTGACCCCACAGGTTCAAATAGATCGATCATATGTATCCTATATTGGAAGTCTTCACTTCTTACATATTTGATGGTAATTAAAACCCACACAAGGGAGGTAAGTTTATCCTCACTTGAAGAAATCGGCTCTTAAAACATTAATGATTAATCCCAAGTTTAGGCCACACTAGAGATAAGAGTATTCTCACATCAATATACACATAGCTTCACCTTGTTTACTAGTCAGCCTTGAGCATTTTGGTGCCAAGATACAATATAATTTAAATGCATTTACAAGTCACATGAATAGGTCTTGACCTATCATGTCATCACAAGTTACATATATCATAAAAGTTACACCCATCACCCAAATAGGGTTAATGTAATAAAGTAAAATATCAAAATGCTAAGGTCGACAAACCACTTAGCATTTTGTGTACTAGGTTGGCCCTAAAAGGGATTCGACCTAGCTACACATCAACACTCCCTCTTAGCTAGGGAGGATTTCTTCTAAATGACCAAGTCACGTAGTGACTACCACCATGGCTACTCCCAGAGGGTGAACAAACTCATCATGGAACTTCTTCCACGATACCTACCATACCTACTCGCAGAGGGTGGGCTCACCATGCCTACTCGTAGAGAGTGAACAAGTACACTATGATACCCACCATACCTACTTGCAGAGGGTGGGTCCACCATGCCTACTTGCAGAGGGTGGAAGAGGGCTTTCACATCAACCTTCTCCTAGAGAAGGGTGCATTACCACCATGCCTATTCGCAGAGGGTGGAATGAACTCGGCAAATTTCTTCAGTGAGTTAAAGTCGTAAATACTCGCCAAACAAAAAAACTCGTGAGGTTTTGAAAACTTGTCGAGTTTTCAGCGAGTAGTATGGTGATCTTTATTTGAATTATTGTTTCTCTTGTAGGTTGTGACAATATCTTGTAAATTTTAGCAAGCAATAATTTCTGTGAAATATTAGGAGCTGCATGGTTAATTTGCAAGACACTTTTTAAATATAATTTAGTCTTGATTTAAACAATTTCATGTTCTTATCTATAGGTTGCATATGATTTAAGAGTTAATCTTGTAGCAATTTTTGAAATAAACGTTTCACTTATCAAACTTATATTCTATATTAATTTGACAGCAACTGTCAAACATGGATATTTGATTTTAAATTTTCTTTAAATGAAGACCCACTCTTCTGTATGAGAGGCAAATGTTTAACAAGTTATTTTTGCAGTAACTGGTGAACTAAAATTTTCATTCATTGAAAATCTATATTTGAATTTTGTAGTTCTTGCATGGGGAAGTGAAGATCTTGGGCAGCTGGGCTTGGGAGATGATAAAGGCCGCAATTATCCAACACCTATCAGGTCATTATTGGACAAGGACATTGTGCATATTGCAACCAATGAACTTCACACTGATTTCCTTAGGTTATACTATAGCTGCCTATTCTTATCTTCATTTGTCTAGACTAAAGGTTTTAAAAAAAGTTAAGCTGTTCTGGTCAAAATGGAAGCATTTGTATTTCATAGAACCTGTATCCAGGAAGTTTGACAGATTTTGATGGTCCTTGTGCTAGGTGAGGGAGAGCTATATATGACAGGAAATAATGATTCTGGTCAGCTAGGAGCCCGAGTTCGAGAGTCACAGTTATCTCATGTTCATATATCTGCTTTAGACACATATCGCATATCACATGTGGCTTGTGGCCAAGCTCTTACTATTGCCATAACATGTATCAATGGATTAATATTTATCTCTGGAGTACGATATGCAATTCAAGTTATGATTTGTTTCTCTGTAACACTTTTTTGATAACAAAACTAAATTTGGAATGTACTCTCATGGATAGTTTATTTAATAGTTTAGTCAGGGCTGGATTATTCAAATACACACTACTACAATGCATTAGAATTTGAAGAATTATCTTAATATAGTTGGTTGATTAGTTACATGCAGGTTTGTATTGTGTTGCTTTTGGTATAATTGCATAAATTATCTCAGTATATGTAAAAGTTGTAAAGAAAGATCATAAAATTGTGCTTGCAGTTTCTGGTTGTTCTAATAATAAAAAAGATGCTTCATTAAATTTTTATATAACAGATGTTGGAGCATTAGTGTCATGGGGTGCAACAGATCTAGGTCAGTTGGGGCATGGAGATGCTATTGGTATTGTGGATTTTATTCATCCTTGCATAGTCAAAGGGATTCGTGATTTTCATTTTGTTCGTGTAGCATGTGGTGTTGCACATTCTCTTGCACTTACATGTAGTATCTTTTTGCTTTGATTTTTTGAGGTCATCTATTATCTACTAGTCTCTATATAACTTTACATGCATTTATCAGTAGTGTTCTCCAATAACTAATCCCTCGTTTCACTGAAAACTTGAGGACAGGTAAACTTATATCCTAAGTATAGTACAATATCATAATTTTTGACAAATCCTAATATCCTAACAAACATGGTTCTCTGTATTTAGAATGCTTTTTTGTTCATATGTATCAGTGAGATAACATTCATATTTATAAGCTTGATGACATTATCTGTATTTCAATTATGCCATGATATGTGTCAATAATGATTTATGGAAGTCATTGCCCGATAGTATTGTCTTGTATATGGAGGGATAGAGTGAGAATAGGTGTTGGATCTTCTTGAAAAACAAGACAAAGAGACTAAGAGGGGGTGAATCAGTATCTTAGTAACTTTTAGTTAAATAAACACAACTAAATAGTAGACTTGAAATAATGGACACAAGAAGAACTCAAGATTTATCCCATGGAAAACCCAACTGGATAAAAAACCACGACACTGAAAACTTTCACAATTTAAGAATGGGCACCAACCCTATTACAGAATTGTGCATCTACTCACATAATAAGCACCGACTCAGTACAAAGACTGCAATCTTAATGAGCACCAACTCAAAAACACAAAGTACAAAGTCAAGAATTGAAAGACTATACGAGCTCTCTCTTTTACTTTGACATTTGTAAAAATCTCATAGCTCAGAACATAGTCATACAAATTAATAACATTTCTGCACTCTTTGAGCAAAGACCAACACACAAAAATTTTGTAATTGTCCATAATACTATTAGAATCTCATCTCCAACAGGGACTATTCCATCCTTATGAAAGAACACATTTAAGATACAGTCCGATTTTAAATCTACAGCACACTTCTCATTCCTTCTTTAAGGTTGGACATACATCCACAGGATGGACGAAGTTCACAGATGCAACTCATAACACACTAAACTAAGAATACTTTTACAAAAAGATACTTTGCAAAGACTTCTATAATAAAATAGATAAGACTCTTCAACAGAGAAGCTCTGCTTCAATGGAACTACATGATGATGACGACTGGTTCCTAATCCTGCAATTACATTCTTTCATGAACACAACACAAGGGTAGGATGAGGGAATTATCTACCTCAAATTGACACCCTGGATGCATCCGTCAACACTTGCAACACCAAAGGAAACCTAGGCAAGAGGTGGGACTAGGAGATAACATATCTCTATCAGTCGGATCAACATTTGGTTTCCTGAACATGGAGTAGGATGAGGGTGACAACATTTGCAATCCATTCCATGACAGCACAAATGTGACCCAAACACAAGGGAAAAACCGTAAGAGGTTACTTCACTAGGAGTTGCAAGCACTTCATCAACTAGAATGAAGTTTGGTCATTTTCATGCAAGGCACGGTTCTAAATGCCAATAATGGAATGTAAAGTCCCACCCTGTTCGCCACTAATTTTTTTTGCCTTTGCTCTCTGAGTAATTGTTTCAAACAATTTGCATGCTCTAATTTATGTGATGTAAAGTCCCACCCTGTTCGCCACTAATTTTTTTTGCCTTTGCTCTCTGAGTAATTGTTTCGAACAATTTGCATGCTCTAATTTATGTGACGTGTTTCAATATTTGTATGCAAGATCTATTCTCAATTGCACGTTTACTTTTCAATTTTTGTAGGATTAACTAAATATAAACTGTTCTAAAATCTATTTCTTTTAGTAAATCTGCAGAAGAAACTTCAGAATGGAACAGTCCGTCAAAGTTTGACAATTTTTTGGACTCAAGGCACTTGAGAGATTGTGTCGGTTGGGTATGACTCTCGATGTTCTGGTGCTTTGGGATGCACAAGAGGAGCATGCCAAGCATAAACCTTCCCACATGAACGCACTCGTGATATCGGAATATGCACACGACGAACCCAATCAATTCTAGTGAATCCTGCAACTTTGCATTGCATGCAACTGACATTTTTTATAGGAGGCAAAAAAATGCTACCAGTTGAAAATGGCTCTGAGTCGTCAAAACCCGAGATAGGCTATTGTAGAGGAGCCTCACACAACCCCACAGGTTCAAACGGATCGATCATATGTGTCCTGGATTGGAAGAAACGGTCCATCAAAGTTTGACCACTTTTTGGACTCGGGGCACTTGAGATATCGCATCGGTAGGGTATGACTTTCGACATTCCGATGCTTTGGGATGCATGAGAGGAGCATGCCTAACGTAAACCTGCCCACTCGGATGCGCTCGTAATGTCGGTTTGCGCACACGACAAGCAAAATTTGACCATTGCGAGCGTGAGGGTTCTCTCACACCAAACACATATTGTTGTTTATATTCATATTGTCGAATTTTGTTGTTTATATTCATATTGTTGATTACATAGGCAAATATTCATTTTAATTTATAAAAGGGCAGCCACCAAATACAACGAATACACAATAATGAACTGAATACAAGGAGTTTTGTAGGGTTAATTCAAGATTTTATAAATTTTATCAAATCATATTCCACGACTGCAATGTTTTATATCAATTTTTTTTTATGTTTATATTCATATTATTGATTACATAGGCAAATGATCAATAAAATTTATAAAAGGACAGCCACAAAATACAATGAATACAAAATAATGAACTCAGTACACATTTATTGGATCGAATATCAATATTTAAAAAGATAAAAAAAAGCATGTCTGCCAAGTCAATAAAAGTATTATAAAAATGTGGCATATGTCATGTCCAAATCGATATACAATAAAAATATAGAATATATCGACATGTATTGGTCATTCTATGACCAAAACTAACACTATATGATCCTAAACTTATGGCGGATCATCAAAATCAAGCTTCTTCGATGTAGTACGCGGCTCTGTGGATGGCTGCAAAACTACAATTCAAAAGCCAAGTTAGAATTCTTTTATAGAAAATAGTTCACAATTAACAACATAACTATGCATTTAACTATAATTCCTTTGCAATTGAAATGTAGATTACCTCATTGGCTGATCTAGGAGCTAATGTCTTTTCTCTCCTCTCCTTGTCACTCTTAGGAGTTTTCTTGAAGACATACTTAAAAGGATCCACGTTATGGTCGTACCGTGAAGGGGTCTATTGTAGATTAAATGTACAATTAATACAATGTACTGACATAAATATATCAAAAACACTTAAAAGCTATAATATATAGAACATTGACGTACCTGTCCCTGAGATGCTTCTCCAATGGACTGAGGATGGCTCACCATCGATGAAGCAACTGTCGCTATTACCTATACAAAAAATGATCAAAGATTAAATACAATTAATATAATGATAAGTATTGTAGATTAAAAATAATTAATGTAATATATCAAACAAAAGTGTACCGGATCCTGAGATACTTCTTTAGTGCACGGAGGAGGGCTTGCCATTGATGAAACAACTATGGATATTTCATGTATGAAAAAATTATAAGATTATAATTTATCACAAGTTCACATGTACACGTGCATATAATCATGAAATAAAAAAAATAAAGTAGAGATACATACCTCCACCCTCTCTTGATCCACAAGCGAATCAGGTGCATTCAACAAATCCACATAGCGCAATGGCCGTTGTACATGTAAAATAGACAAAAAAACACTAATCAATCTACAAACCCTAACTAAGACTTTATTTCAACATTTTTAAACAATTGTACAACTAAAAATGTGTTCAATTAAACCTTCTTCCCATGTTTTGGCATCTTTGAGGAATTCTCTTTCTTAGGATGAGGCCTAGATGTAGAGGGGTTACCCTAAAAAAACAAAATTAACATGAGATATTAGTACAAATAATATATTAAACATAATTTAAAAATCTAGTATAAAATGACTTGCATATTCCATCAAAACAATACATAAAAAGGGTTGTACAAAATATGATACCGTATAGCTTTGTAGGCCAAAATCGATCGCTAAGAGCGTGATGCCATCAATCTGGGACATTTGGTCCCTTGTCAACACCTACAAACCAAAAATTGGACCAAGCATTAAAGATCTAGTTAGTATATCTTGTAATATTTTTGAATTCAAAGTGTACTATTCTATTTTAACATGTTACAAAATTTATACCTCAGGCATTGAAGTTGCAGTTGTAGTAACTGGGGGAGGAGTATGGGATATTGCTGCTGCATCTTGAAATGCATATTATTTGTCTCAATTTAAATCGATCTATAAATGAAAATTCATTTATGTAATTACAAATTTAAAGTGACTGATAAATAAAATGTTATGAATTTAAATCAACACACCTCTGTCCGTCGTTGATGGGCAAACACCATGTCCATCAACTCATCTGTCAATGCGAAATCCTCAACCGTGTGGGCTTGACATCTACTCCCGCAAATCGTGCATGGATGAGCTGTGGATCCATCTGCACTGGCCACATCATCTATCCCCGAGCAACTGACACACATATGCTGAATGGGCTCTCTGTCGCCACTTGGAGAAACTAATGGCTCATCATCCAGTACAATAGGGTGTGCTAATGACGTCCCATGCTGAATGATGGCACTAGTCAATGTTGTGGCTACTTGAAGAGTTTGTAGCTCCATTGACTCTTTTAGCTCTACTGGGACAGCCTGATGCACCTTGGGTTTGGGTGCTAGGGGGCGATGATTCTCAAGGGCTACTCGTCTACGGGCTCCTGGTCTATCTTGGGCAGAGCCACCACTTCTACCATGGAACTCTCTCATGTCAAAATAATTTGGCCACACATTGAGCACAAACTCATAGTATACTTTTCTCAAAAAATACAGTGGCACCTCATAATTATTACACGGTGGATCATCAAAGACCATCCACCACCTCTGCCAAAAAAGATTCTTCATCTGCACATTGGTACACCAATGTATGAGAAACCTCTTTGCATTAAGAGGTAACAACTAATTAGTTTTAGGATCAATAAAAAGGGCACATATTTGTTGTTTACTAATATTTTTGGTTTTGACTCTCTCGTATGATAACCCATCAACATAGCATTGACGACACCTATCCCTAAAGTTTCCCTATTTTGTAATTTGTGTGGAAACAAATATGACACCATTAGCTAATGTTTCTAGGCTAGTGGCGAGGGATTTATGATGCTCAAGTTCGGATGTTTTCAATTTATCAATTAGTCTATTGATTTTAGATGTATTTTGCCCTAATTGATTAATTAATTGCTCTTGTGTTTCAGGTGTGCGGTCAAAAGGAGGAATTGGGGGTGTATCCTTTGGGTTTTCAGGAGGTGCATTTTGTTTTTTCTGGTTGTGGGTTATCAGAATCCGGTTTTTGAAACAAAAAATGAAAAAAACCTTATAAAAATTAATGAAATTAAATTTAAAACATAAAACAAATTGAACAAATGGGAAAGAAAGACAAAAATTAACAAAAATTAACCTTGATCCATAGTGTTTGGAGGAGAAATGAGGCACCCCGTGTGCGGTTTGGCGGAGAAAATGGGGAAAAAATGTGACTGTCACAAGAAAATAACACCCAGTTTTTTTAATTTTTTTTTTTTTGACAGACAGCGCGTACGTGGTTCTTTAGGGTTCATTAGTGCGTACGTGTTCATTTTCCTATAAGTAATGCATGCGCGCTTCGGGAACAACGGACCTGAGCGCGTACGCGGTGATTTCGAATTTATAACCACGTACATGTTGCTTTTTTTTCCATGTTTTTTTTGGGTGGTGTCCACTTTTTTTACCACCATCTTTGTGCACTTACTCCACACGTGTACTTTTTTCTCTCTAAACTACTCACAACCTCTTTTTCTTGTTGGATACTAGACATAGCTCCTTCTTAGCCTCTATTAACTATCGATGCAACTACCTATAGTATTTTTTTCCCACAATCCTCTTCTTATTAATTACTCATTCCCTGAGATCATGAGATCTTGTCCTAGCATGATATTAACGACTTTTTAAACCCCCAATATGAATCTTCTTCCTTTCTCTATGCTTGTTGGCTATCCTCACCTCAACTTCCCGCTAGCTAGTTCCTATCTTCCTACATGTTCCTTGTTGAGCCTCACATCTATGCATGCACTTTCTTGGATGTTTTCCTAACTCATGGGTGTTCAATTCTCTTACCATTTGCACTAATTCTACATTAATGTTTTGTGTTCCAAAATCTCTCCTTAGATTAGGTGTAATCACTCTTTTGCACACACTAGACCTTCATAACTGCTAAAAGAATAAGAACCACCTGTCAATGGCTTCTTTAAGCTCACTCATACTGTTCTCTAAGTTTAATTGTCCTTGTGCATCCATTTCTTCCTTCTATTTGTCTTAGGCATTGAACAACATTCCTTCATTTTACGCAACAAAATACGTTTCCATATCCCTGACCATTGTCACTTGCTCCTTCCATAGCTTCTTCATTCTGTCATTGTGGTTATTTTTCTACCAAAGTGAGAAGGTGTTGGAATCAAAATCGTTATAAGTCTTTAAAATCATCGTTCTGGCCATAATTTTATCCTTATTCGGGTGTTTTTCAACCGATCTAAAAGCAATGACAGAATGTTTTCTTTTAATGTTTTCATGCATTTGCTGCCGCTGAGGTTTGTTTTCTTTAAATGTTTCCATACATTTCCTGCCGATGAGGTTAGTTGACCCTTCAAATCCTTATTCAATAATTTTCTGCCGATCAAACGACAATGAAATCAGGAATGTTTTCATGCATTTTCTAAAATCTATAAATTAAGACACGCTACGTTATAGTTTTTCAGGATTGCTATCTGCGATGGCTTTTTTGTTTGTGATGATGTTGCTCTGCACATTGGGGTCTGCAGAGCCTGATAAGAAGGCATGTCTTTACTGTTATTTTTCTTAAACAAGAGCACACAGTTTAATTTACTCTGAAGTATTTCAATAGTGTTTACTGACTGAACAATATTTCATGTGTCAAATTAGCTCTATGTAGTCTACATGGGCTCTAATCCGTCAAAAAGTGACGTGAATTCCCTCAAAGCAACTTCTTCTGTGTACCTTGGAATGCTTAAATCTGTACATGGAAGGTTACTACTATATGTTAACTTTCATGTCTAACAAATTAAGCTAACAATCACGAGTTTGGAATGATTTTATATTAATAGATCATCGTAAAATTGCTACAGCTACGAGGAAGCAAAGAAGTCTTTGAGGGTTAGTTATGGGAAGAGCTTTCGTGGGTTTGCAGCAATGCTTTCTCCGTCCTATGTCCAAAGACTATCAGGTAAAACTACTTTCAAAATATATTGAAAGAAAAGGTGTATATATATTCTTTACGGAGTTTTTATATAGATTTACTTGTTGTTGAAGTATAGATATGCATGGCGTGGTTTCGGTGTTTGAGAGCAAGAATCTGCAACCCTTGACTACTAGATCGTGGGATTTCATCGGTTTCCCTGCATCTGCTCAAACAAATCATTTGGATTATCAGAGCGACATCATCATTGGTCTTGTGGACTCAGGTAAATTTGTCAAGAGAATAGTGTTTAAGCTTATAATGTTCTTAATCAACTTAAAATGCTGGATTTTGTGGTGAGATCTTAAACTTTGGAAGCCAATAAAAATATGTAATTCATACTACAAAATTGATACATCGTAAACAAAAATATAAGAATTTATTCTTTCTGATTTTTTTTTTCAATTCATCTTTTCACCATGTTGTCATGTTAGGGACTAATTTTGTAATTAGATGAAAATAAAGTTCTTAACAAGACTATCCAAATCTTTGTGATTTTTTTTCAAGTAATTAGAAACACACTGCAAGATAGTGATTAATGTCATAAGGATTTAGTCATTAGTTTTTACATCTGTGTTATGTTGTAGGAATATGGCCAGAATCAGAGAGTTTTATAGACAAGGGAATAGGTCCTATTCCTTCCAAATGGAGGGGTGGCTGCAACACAACATCAGGTTTTCCTGCTTGCAATAGGTTAGACTCATTCCTACTGATATTATTGATATATTGCATAAAGTTCTTGTGTACTTATGCATGAAATCTTAATAGACTGCACCCAAAGAAAAACATATACAATTGGAGCCAAAAATTTTAGGAAAATTAAATTACACTATGTATATGATTTTATTTGCAGGAAACTTGTAGGAGCAAAGTTCTATCGTAGTTCCCTCAGAGAACTACCTACAGGGGAATACCTTTCTCCAAGAGATTCAGCAGGCCATGGAACACACACCTCCTCTACAGCTGCTGGGAATTTTATAAAAAATGCAAGTCTTTATGGTATTGCTCAAGGGGAAAGTCGAGGTGGAGTCCCTGGTGCAAGGGTTGCAATGTACAAGGCTTGTTGGTCTTACAGGTGTAATGATGCAGATATTCTTGCAGCCATTGATGATGCCATATATGATGGTGTGGACATTCTTTCTGTGTCAATTGGATTTATTTTTCCTCGGCCCTACTTTCAAGATAGCATTGCCATTGGAGCATTTCATGCAATGAAGAGGGGAATTCTCTTAGCAAATTCTGCTGGAAATTCTGGACCTGATATACCATCTGTTATAAATAATGCTCCTTGGTCTCTAACTGTGGCAGCAAGTAGCATCGATCGCAAGATGAAGACTCAAATTCTTTTAGGAAACAAGATTTCGATTATGGTAAAATTTTGAAATAATATTTTAAGAATAAAATTTTCTATTTTGAAATTAATTTCTTTTAACAATTGAATCTGTGACCTAACAACTAAAAAATTATAGAAAAAAAAAATCCTTTTTAACTTTTTTGGTCACAAAAGAATTAACTTTCAGAGCTTTAATTTGAATAAAACTCTACAGGGGATTGCTATAAACACGTACACGATGGAGAAACAATGGTATCCTTTAGTATATGGAGGGGACGTTGCTAATGTTTCTGGGGGCTTCACTTCAGCTAACTCTAGGTAACAAACAAAACGCAAAGGAGTAGTGGAATTCAAAAAACTTGCTATGTTTATAATACGAGTTATTTATTCAATGTTCTTATTATTCCTACGATTTTTCAGTTATTGTCAATACAGTTCTCTGGATCACAAGAAAGTGAAAGGAAAGATTGTCATTTGCAATACAGATTATTTGGATTCTCCAGATCATTCAGTTTATCTTGCTGATGGTGTGGGTGCTATTTTAATTAGTGATGCAAGTCCTAATGAGGCTTCAACATTTTTAAACCCCGCATCATCGATAACTAGTAAACAGGCAAAAATTGTGCTGTCTTACGTAAATTCAACGAGGTAAAGTTTTATAATGAGAATGAAAATGAATAGGTTGAGATCCATGGAAAAAATTTCTAACATTTTACTACTTATATTTGTAATCCATCAGGTCTCCAGTTGCAAAAATTAAAAAAACTGCTAATTCCAATGGAGTTGCACCAATTGTGGCTTCATTCTCATCGCGGGGTTACAATCCATTCACATTGGATATTCTCAAGGTATTCATTTTTTATTCATAATATTAGATTATATTATAAACAAAATTAAATCAATGCTCTGTAATTGCCAATTGGTTGGAAGCTTAATTATAAGACATATCTGTTCCATGGAATATAACATCACTGCACATCAGCCGGACATCACTGCACCAGGTTTGGAAATCCTAGCATCTTTCATACCAAATATTTCAATTTCTGGCTGGCCAGAAGACAAAAGGCGTTCCAACTTCAACATAATGTCAGGTACATCCATGTCATGCCCTCATGCTGCAGGAGTTGCAGGGTTTGTTAAGTCTTATCATCAGGATTGGTCCCCTGCTGCTATAAAATCAGCTCTCATGACTACAGGTAATTGCTCATTTGAGTATGTCTCTTGTGAATCAAGAATCTGATGAAAATTTCACGTAAAACCCAATAACTAGTTTTGTCAAAACCAAAATCCATAACATTTTAACTTGTGATGCAGCATTTGAATTGGATTCAAATTTGCCAGGGAATAGGGATGCAGAATTTGGTTATGGGGCTGGGCAGATCAATCCAATGAAGGCAATCGATCCAGGGCTTGTTTATGATGCAGGTGTAAATGATTACATGAAAATGCTTTGTATGGATGAAGCATACAATGATACCACTTTGCGTTTGGTGACAGGAGACTATAGCAGCTGTGCTAATATAACAAAAGTTAAAAATGGAGCACGAGAGCTAAACTACCCTTCAATAATGGTTTTTACTGCTCCAGGAAGATCATTTCAAGCTGAATTCCTGAGAACTGTTACAAATGTAGGAGTTGCAAAAAGTACGTACAGGGCTATTGTTACTTCACATTCTGGAATCAAAGTGATGGTTGAACCAAACATATTATCATTTTCATCGCTAAACCAAAAATTATCATATGTTGTTACAGTTAAAGGTGGATCTCTAGTTAACAACACATTGCTTTCAGGTGCCTTATCATGGAGCTATGCAAAATACACTGTGAGAAGCCCAATAAGTGTTTTTGCTAACTCAATGTAGCTTGTGATTTGAAGTCCAATACTTCATATTAATAAATCAATACATTGTGTGGGAACACAAATATCTAGCTATATTTTGTTATTCAAATTTGTTTGGAAGACATCGACATACATGATTAGATAAGATCAGCATATAAAAGTTCTAATAGAAAAAGAATATGAGTTTTAAAGAGATGAATTAAATATTTCCAATTTAGTTTAGTATGGATTCTATAATTGTGATTTTATGATTATTTGTGATATTATTTTATAAATGACAATATAGATATTTATTTATAAAAAAATATCAAAGATGCTAACAATAATTAAATGCAAACAAACTGGGCATCTTTTGAGATTTTTGCAAACAAACTGGGCATCTTTGTCAAGCACAACTTTATTCCTTTTGAGTACACTCATCTAACACTTAGAGTGTGTTTACTTCTTAATCTCAATAACCCCCTTCCAGACTCTTTGCCTATATCTTCAAAATGGGGTTCATGGAACCAAAAAGTAGTCATACAAGATGCTTCCACAGTGGATAAGTTTGCTGACCTTCTGGGTCATTACAACACCCAATGCCAAGGTCCTAATCAACTTGTTATCAACATTTGCAGTGATCACGTTTCTGACCCGCTTATGTGTGTTGCATCTCACCCTCTAAGCTCCATCCATCAAACTAAGCTATTCCCAGAACAAGAGGTTCCCCTCCCCCGAGAGGTTGATTTCAATGTCTTGCACAACCTAGAGATGCAAGAGAAGTTATTCCAAGTCTTCTCCTCTATTAGAACCTGGTTAACTTTGCAGTTTTTCCTTCAGACTTCCACCACTCCCAATCTGTTAACTTATTCCTTGGTGGAACCATCCCCCCCCAGCATTGCTTCTTATTGCTTTAATTAAGTTGAATCCAGGAAAGAACTAAGGGGATCCCCCCTTGTTCCATCTGCCCTTCAGGGCCAGTTAGTCTTTTGTCCCACACAAAAAATCTTGATTCAGTTTTAGATGGAACAAATGATGGATCTCCCTTATTAGAAAAGGATACATTACAATGGTCCAGTTAACAATTTTCAGATTTGTACTTGCCTGGAAGTCCCTATGCCTTCCCTTTCCTTATCTTCTCATCGGGAGAATCAATTGTATGAAGAAGGGTTAGAAATTATGGCCAATGAAATGCTATTTTCAGTTGCCTCAAAGATGTTTGACGAAATAGCAGAGGTAGAATTAGCAGTGGGGAACACGGTTGCCAGCTCATTGTACCAACAATCAATAGAAGAAGAGTTACAATTAGATGGGCACATGATTATACCTAGATCTCTCCAACACATCTCGTCATAGTCAGTGATCCTAGAGGAACCATCACAAGCAAAGCAAGATACTTTATAACTCCTTTGACACCAAAGGGCAGCTTGCACACTTCTTCTCATTTGATTACTAAATCAGGTGTGCAAGATTGTGAAAAGTTCGACTTCTAACAAAATTTGTCCATCTTGTGGACACCATCACTGAGCAACATTGATAAGAAAGTTTCAAAGCCTAGAGGCAGGAAACCTAAAAGTGCTAAAACAAAAGAAGAAATAGAAGCTGGCACACAATCTACTTTGGATGATAAATTTTCATCTGCAAAGAGAACAACGAGGAGAACCATATGTTCTCCTCGCCATCAATGAGAATTGAATATCTTGGAATGTCAAAGGTATAAATGCCCCTGAGAAAAGGCAAAGAATCAAGCCGCAAATTGATTCTTCGCAGGCAGATGTTGTGATACTTCAAGAAACCAAATTGTCTCAAGATAATTTTCATATCTTTATTAAAATATGGCCACTCTGGAAGTCAACCCACGCTCAGGGAATAGGGGCATTAGGAGGACTCATTGTTCTATGGAACACAAAACTACACAACTACAAGTTATTATGCAAGACAACAATTGGCAAATGTTTAAAGTGCGGCATTTTGAACTCACCTTCTATTTATTTAATGTTTATGGACCAACTTAGACACAAGACAAAAAATCTACATGGATAGCTTTGACTGATGCAATACAATAATTTTCAAAACACAACATTATTTTAGGAGGGGATTTCAATGCAATAACATCAATATCAGAAAAGAAAGGTGGAATTTGTCCTCCCATCAAAACCATGGATGACTTAAATTCTTTTATAAATGACAATTCCTTGCTAGATATTCACCCAACCAATGGCAAGTTTACATGGATGAACAGAAGAGCAGGGTTTCTACAAATAGCAGAAAGATTGGATAGGGACCTTGTTTCACACTGCTAGAAGCTACAGGACTACAATATTCAATCAGAAATACTATCATATCCGACCTCCGATCATTTCCCCATAGCTCTTAACATTACATCTTCAACTTCGCTTTCAACCCATAAATATAGACCATCATTCAAGTTTGAAAGGATGTGGTTTCGTCACCCTCAATTCCTTGCATTAGTGAGACAATGGTAGGTCAATTCACCATTTTGCATAGGTACAAAAATGTTTCGATTTTATAAAAAGATGTAGTATGTGAAAGCTCAATTAAAAATATGGAACAAACGTCCATCTTTAAAAATATTTTTACTCAAAAGAAATTGGTGGAGAAAGACCTTACAGATATAAATGATCTCATCATAAGCAATTGTTTGGACCCAACTACTTTTCAAAAACAAAATCAACTATAGGAAGAATGGGAAGAGTTGTGCAAAAGGGAAGAAGAATATTGGCAGCAAAAATCTCGAGAGATGTGGCTCAAAGCAGGGGATAAGAACACAAAAAAAATTCATATGTCAGCAAAGCAAAGAAGAGAAACAACCTCAATTTTCTCTATCAACAACTCTTTATCAAGTCAAGGTATTTCAGATGCACAAGGTATTCAAGATGAGGGAGTGAGTTTCTTTAAAAAACTCCTTGCTCCTCCCCCCTCTCCCCTCCCCTGAGAGCCTCAGGATCAAGAATTTCTACAAGCCATTCCTTCACTAATTACTAAACAAGATAATCAAGCTCTTCTTGCACCCTTCACTATCATGGAAATTTAGAAAGTAGTATTCTCCTTGTCGCCAGACAAGGCCCTCGGCCCAAATGGGTTCACTACCCTCTTTTTTCAGAAATGTTGGGATGTTGTTAACTTTGATCTCTTGGCTGCACTAGAAGAATTAAGAAAGAGTGCTTTTGTTCTTAAAATCTTTAATGCCATCAATATTGCTATCATTCCCAAGATTAAGGACCCAAAAAATTTTGCTGATTTTTGTCCCATCTCCTTGTGTAACTCGATCTATAAGATTCTTTCCATATGTATTTACCTGAGGCTCCAACCCCTTATTAGCAAAATCATTTCCTCAGAACAAGGTGGATTTGTTCTAGGTAGAGAGACCATGGAAGGAGCTCTATTAGCTCATGAATTCTTGCACTCCGTAAACATGAATTAGTCACCAACCTTCATATCCAAACTTGACATGATGAAAGCTTATGACAAACTTAATTGGTCCTTCCTTCTCAATGTTCTTAACAAGTTTTGCTTTGCTAATAAGTGGTGTAAATGGATTAAGGCATGTATAACAAGTGCATACTTTCCAATCATCATCAATGGTGTCCCTGTTGGTTACTTTCCAACTTCACAAGGAGTTAGACAAGGTGACCCATTGTCCCCATTTTTATTTATAATAATGGCAGAGGCTTTCAGCAAGACAATCAAACTCAGGCATGAGCAAGGCTTATGGTTGGGTTCTCACATTGAGGGTACTTCTTTATATGTCACGCAATCCCTATTTGCTGATGACACTCTTCTCTTTGGAAAATCAAATTTACAAGAAGCCAAACAAGTTGAAAAAATCTTAGATTTGTATACAGTTGCTTTGGGGCAAAATTCAATCCGTAAAAATAAAAACTTTTTTTATTTAATACTAATGAAGTTATCTCAAGGAAAATTGTGAACATCCTGGGCTTTACACTAGAAGAGCTCCCATCCACCTACTTAGGTATCCCCTTTTTTGTGGGGTCCAACAAAGAAAATAATTGGAAAATGATAATTGATAGAATAAAAAGTAGAACTTCAGCCTAGAAAGCTAGATGGTTGTCATTGTTGGGAAGAATTTTGCTTATCAAAACAGTCCTAGCAGCTATCTTGAATTACTACATTTCAGTCCTCAAAGCTCCTAGCTCAGTGATTCAGAAAATTGAAAAAATCATTAGATAATTTCTTTGGAAAGGTAACTTGACAGGTGAGAAAAAGCTACCACTGATCTCGCTGAAAGAGATGGCATCTAGTAAAGAGATAGGTGGAGTCGGTCTGCATGACTTAACAAAAAGAAACAAAGCCTTTGGTGGGAAACTTATTTGGCATATGTACACCAAACCTGATTCAAAATGGTGCAAAATCATGCAAGAAAAATACTTGGATTCCAATAATCCAATTAGGATTATCACAATATCAGACCCTCCCAAAGGCTCAACAATTTATGGAATTTTATGATCTCTTCTAGAGATGTGGTTACTAAATATGTCTCTTGGGAAATCCACAATGGCGAAAGTGTTCATTTATGGGATGACTTGTGGAATGGACTACCACCGCTAAACCAAATGGATGACCTTGATGATGCAAGACAGATTGTCACTAACTTTTGGGGGTCCAAAGTTATTGATTATGTTTGTGAAGTAGAACTTAGTTTAGGGAAAGCCAGATGGAAGGACCCATGGGGACTTCCTATACCAGATGCACAAAAGGATTCTATACAAAAGATTTTCTCAGAGAGAAATATTTTCATATCAAAGGGCTAAGACAAACTAATATGGGCTGCTTCAAAAGATGGGAATTACGCAATCAAAGTAGGTTATTAGGCCTTTCAGCAATTGGAAAATCAAATGATGAAAAACAGAGTCTTTTCATTCTGCTAGAATAATTCAGTTTTAACAAAAGCAAGTTGTTTTGCATGGCTAGAATTAAGAAAAAGGATACTAACAAGTGATAAGATGGAGAAACTACAGATTGCTCATTCTTTCCGGTGTGTCCTATGTGATAAAGAAAACAAAATAGTTGATCACCTTTTTCTTAACTGCCCCTTCTCTCAAGAGTGTTGGTTCTTCATCATGAATAATCTAAATCTGACAATGTCACTCCCTAACTCATTATGGGATATATTTCAATCTTGGCCTACTCTTTTCTCTTCCTCGATGTTTGCGGGTATTTGGAAGTTCACTCCAACTATAGTAATTTGGTCAATCTGGGGGGGAAGAAATAAACGGATATTCAAGAAAATTGTTACCCCCTTGCATAAAGTTTTGGAGACAATAGAAAAATCTATATCAGAGCTGGTTAATGCCAACATTCAAAACATTAGAGGTCAATATCATTATTCCTCTTGGGATGATTCCATAAAAAGAGTTTGGAATGGGCTGAACATCCCTTCTTATTTTGCTACATATAATCAAACTCCTCAAGCATTTGATAGAAAAAGCATCAAATAGAATCCCCCAGTTGTTGATTATGTGAAGCTTAATTTTGATGGATCCTCCAGAGGCAATCCGAGGGAGTCAGGTGTGGGAATTTGTATTAGAGATTACTTGGGCGATTTGAAGGCTTTCAAGTCTACAGTTGTCCCACCAGGCTCAAATAATATAGTAGAAGCCCAAGCCCTCCTTACTGGATTAACAATAGAAAAAAGGTTGGGTTTTAAAAAATTGCATATTGAAGGACATTCAACTATTATAATTAATGAGTTCATTAATCGACAATCATCTAATTCGAAGATTGCTTACATCTTCAAGAAAATCTGGTCACTTCTCGATCAATTCATCGAATGTTTCATCTCTCACACATACAGAGAAGGCAATGTACTAGCAGACCTCCTAGCAAATATGGGATGTGATAAGATAAATGTGGATTCTTCTAATTCAAATTGCAATTTAGCAGACTTTCTAGTATTAGAAGAAACCATGCACAAAGAAAAGGTTAATATATGTGACGTGATTTAAAAATGGATTTAAATTGGCAGCCGAGCTTATAAATTGGGGGGATTCGTGTGAAGTCAAATTTATTAATAGGAGCAATGATGTAATTTAATCTCTCATCATCACTAAGTGCTATCTATAATTAACCTTGATTTGAAATGTGAATCTTTATCTAATATTGTAAAGGTTGTTTATTTCCCACCTGCGAGCGCTCACTCTATAGTTATGGCTGTACATGTGTACTATAGGCTGAATATCTCTCCATTCACATGTTTTAAGTCATAGACTTGTGGCAGGATATTAGCATCAGTTTTGGCTGTGCTCATTATAACACACATGTGACATGATTTATCACAAACTATGTTTGTTTTCTTAGTTCAAATGTCGTCAGCTTCATCATTCTCTTAGGTACAAATTCGTAGACATGTGGAGGATCCTCGGTATACTCACCATCATCCATTTAACACGATTAACAAGGCTCGGTACCTACACTTGTATCAACATTATTGCAAGAAACAATGAAAGCCTTTTGAAGTTTTTTGCAATCACAATTTAAGAAAAGGCAGCATTTCCCAAGCTATCAAGAAGGGGCAATTCTGGGCATTAAGAAATTACCAAAAGGATTAAAACAGAGTATAAAGGGGATAGCTGAATGAACCCATATCGCTCTCAATTCATCGAGAAGCTTCACCTCAGAAAGTGCAAGTGCAATATGGATTACAAACCATTAAATTATAGAGTCGAGATCTTAGTGGTGGATTGGGAGCGCCCATTTTCTGGTCACATTACTGATGAAATATTGGGACAGGTATTTCATGTTCAAAATAGCCCTACCAAGAGAAGTGTGAAAAGGATTTTAGGAGAAGAAATACTTTTTCCATAGGCAAGTAGACTTATCTTCCATTCTCAATTGCTGTCAATTTTTTTCTCTAATGCACTGGACCTTCTACAGTCGTTAGAATTATTGGAGATTTTAGTAGACAAAGTGGTTTGAGAGGTTTTTCATCCTGGAAATAAGTTAATATATGTTGTTCAAAAGTATGACTTATGGGAGGGGGAAGCTGAAATAGGAGGACCGTTTCCTAGGTTTTTACTCCAGAAAGAGCATGCGTATATTGCGCTATATGATAGCATAAAAAACTCTCTGGAATTGCAGAATTTTAGGTTTCTCCAAATGACACTAGATAGATACCATAGAACCTATGGGCGTGACCTAGTTGACACCACCAGGAAAAAAGTTAATGTCCTATTAATGTTGCTAAGTAATGAAGGGTCTAGAGTAGCAGTTCGGCCTCAACAACAAAATATCCCTAATCTTAACGTCATGTCGAGAATGGGGGACCCTCAACTTGGCCAAGAAGATTTATGGGTCAGAGACTCGCTTGCAGAAGGGGTTCCAAAGTTATAAGATGTGCACCTTATGGTTCCAGTTGACATGGAAGAATAATTGAATTCCACTCTGTCTTTTTTAGTTTTGCTTTTTGTAATCATGCCCCCAATTTTTCTTCATGAATTAAACAAATGACAAAGGATTTGGGTATTAATCTCCTACGCAGGATTCAGTCCTTTCAGTGGGGGATGAAGGAGGTGATTATCAGAGGGAGTCGTACAAGATTATCTATTTATCAATGCTAAGGAGGAATAGAAGTTTTTCCACATGGCCCACCGACTCTTTTCCTGCGCAGTTACAAAGCTCACTTCTTCAGACACATCAAGCAAATTTTGATGGGATTTTGATTGTCGACTACATCGTGACCCACCTTTGGTCATGTCTTTCGGGCCTCCACACCAATTAGTTTTCTATTTTTGATTTCGCATATCAACTTCCTACGAGCTTTGGTCTTTAGTACTGGGGTTTTGTGTTGGCCTCCAACTAGTAGAAATCATTGCTAAAAACTACCCCATATTTGTATAATCATTTGAGATTTGTATCTGCTACAACCAGAGGTTTTCTTGTTGGCTCTTTCCTCTTGGTATGCTTTATGAAAAAACTAGTATTTTGATATCTTATATTAATATATTCGTGGCTTGCCACCTTTCCCTTAAAAACAATTAAAAATTAAATGCAATTGAATTTATTATTTTTAAGAATATTTGATTATATAAAGAAATTTGCATGAAAATATTGTGTATTTATTATGTTTTTTTAATTTAAATTATAGATTATTGTTTGTATACTTTTATTTTCATATAATGAAATTTTATATATTGTAAAGATATATATTTAAAGCATGTTGAAAGAAAATACTATTTGATTGCATCACCTTACCCTTCATAATGCAAGCAAAAATCAACTCCGCTATTTATAACATTTGGAAGTAGTTTTTTGCAAGTGTATTCAATATCCAAGATACCAAGGTGTTGTTGTAGGCAACTTTTCACCTAGAATGTTAGCTTCAGATTTTCTATAAGTAAATTAAATCAAACTTCAAACATAACCATATTTAGTGACCTTATTTTATCCAATCTATGAACTTGTGCACTTTTACGTGGTCCTCTTTTGTTGATTTCCTACCTTCTAGTATTTTTCTCCTATTTATGGTGACAAACCTCACCTTCTCCCTAAAATCTCCTCTTTTATTTCTTCTTTCTTCTCTATTTATTCTCTATTGGTGTGAACAAGAGTATTTCCTATCCAATTTTCATATAGTAACTTAAGAACAAGATACTTTATCTAACTATTCATCCATGGGGATGGAGTTTGAGTCCTTCTTGGTCCCCCCTTTTTTCCTTCATCGATGGCCTCAAGCATCCTCCAGGTTGAGCTCCTCTTTCTCTCCTTGGCTCATTCCTCCTTCCCCTTCCCCTCTCTTCCCCCCTCATGTGTCCTTTCTCCCCCCCTCCCTAATAGGTCCAACTAGGGAAGCTAATGTACTGAGAGGGGAGGGGTGAATTAGTACTTCAAAACTTTTCTCCAAAAGAAATCTTACTGATAAACATAAATTATAAACTGCTGATCTCATAATATAAAACTAACACATAATTATAGAAATAACATTCATGCACATTTCACTCCATAACACAAATATTTTGGTTACGCAGAAACTCTTTGTTAGAGTGAAAAACTGCAGTGGGGATGGCACGCACAACTTCACTACTGCAATAATAAAGGTTGCTCGGTTAGAGCTACATGTTTAGCTATTTCTGATAGCTTACCCTGTTAGGAGTAACAAGATCTTTAGATCTACCTTGCTAAAGGATTTTACAACACTTATACAAAATGTTGCACTTGGTTAAAGGCTTTACAATTTATAGACTTTGTTAGAGTTTTTTACCCTGTTAAAGGTTTCTATTACAACTCAAATGATTCAATAAAATCTTTACAAATATCTGCAACTTTACATCTAAAATGTTATAGCAGATTCTATGTGCTCAATGTGAAATTACCTTGCTCATAGCATACCTCGGTAATAGATAAATCAACTCGATAAACCCTTCTGTTTACTCTGTCCCTTGAATTGTTCTCTGAAGACTTTCTCGGTGACCTATGAATATCTCTGTCAGTCATAGCAGTCACAACTCAATGTGTCCTCTTATGATTTTCCTTTTTAACTTCTTCTATCACACATGTCTCTCTCTTTTTGATTCTCAAATCACTCTGTATAAATAGATCTCTAGGATGGTGATCTTGTTCATGCTTTGATCTTATAAACAAGATTCATCGAATGAATAATCATAGAAGTTATTTCATTAGATAAACTTCCTCAAAATCATACAAAATATTGAAGTGCAATTTCCTATGTGATAACGATTCCCTGTTCCTTGATTCTTGTAACACGTTTCCACATATGTGTCCAGGTTCAATGAATCTGGTCACACGATTCTACTCGGTATACCTTCTTTTCTACTTGGTAGACATAGAAAGTTACTCAGTAGACAACTCAGTGTATACTTAACTCTGTGACTCTTTTCTTCTATAACCGACTGCTTTAGTGCTTACCGACTGAATCTTTCGATAGTGTTAACCGACTAAAGTATATAGGATGACTTTGGACATAAAACTAATGACAACTTAGTAAATAAAATAATCTCCCCTTTTGACATTAGTTTGGTATGTTTGACAAAACTCCTTTCAAAGTCATAACTCAAAATCTATATACTTACAAAATTTGACTAGAATGATAGTATATACAATTGTCAATGAATAGTAACATATTCAAATATATACTCCCCTTATCAATATATTGTAATGCTCCTATGATCAATGCTCGGTGTTCTATCTGTGTTCTATGCTCCCCCTGTCAAATTCAACTATACATTCGGATACTCTGTTCTGCTCGGTATACTGTACACTCTTATACTCGGTACATACTCGGTATACTCCCCCTTTTTGACAAACATCAAAACTAGTTACCATTAGGTGGAGGCAACTGGTCAAAAATAGATTTATACTTTGTATTGGCGTCGGTGAGAGCAGTGGAGAGTGCATCTTTGACATTGTCCATTAAGGAATTCTGAGCTGTAATATCAGCTAATAGTGAAATCAAACCATCTAAAGTTCTTCCCTCTTGTTGAGTGGATAAGTGGGTAGCTCGATTGATCTACTCTTGGACTGATGATAAGTGGGGAATAAATAAGGTCTGAAGAGTCATGATATCCATCCTTATTTTGTGCTCTTCATTCTGAAGTTCTAACTATTGAGCCATAAGAGTTTGTAGCTTGGTATAGAAATTCTGAACAGAATTTGGCTCGGTGGTCAATGTATTGGAGAGATTGGTGATCTCTTGTTCAATAACTTCGGTCTTATGCTTGATATCCTTAATAAATAATGAAAATGTACAGAGCTTCTTAAATAAATAAAGAATATGTTTGAGTTGAGGGGACAACTCAGCAATGAGTCTAACAAGCTTGACTTTACCTATGGCAATTGCTTTCTGCATTTCTTGAATCATTTTGGTAGTCAGCTCTTTGTCCTTCAACTTGCTTAGGTATTCTGATGCATCTACTCTTGATGCTTCTAATTTAGTGAGTAGCTCATCCAGTTGCATATGGATGGCAGCATCTTTATTCATGGTAGCTTCAGGTAGCATGTCTGTCAATAATGCTTTAACCTTCTGAAGTACTCGGTTCTTCTTCTGAATAGTCATTTGTCTTTCTTGTTCTGCTTTGGTTACATAGTTCTCCGAATTCAATAAGTGCTTGCCCTTTCAGTTTTGAAATGTCAATGTTTGGCAACACAATAGGTTATGACAGATCTACCTTGAAACTATGCTTCTTCACCTTCTTTTTTTTGGATGATGAGGCTTTCACCAGTTGAACGTGTACAATGGCTTTGGAGGCTTGATCACCATCAGTAGGTTACTCGATAGAGGCAACACTTTTGTCGGTTTCCTTAGCCTCTGATGTGTCCTTCGGTGATTCTTTGCTTGGGGTCTCAATGGCAATAGTTTCAGTGCATGCAGGTGCTTGAGAAGTCTGTTCCCTAGTGGCCTGAGAAGTAGATTCTCCTTTTGTAGACTGTTAACCCTCTTTGCCTTGATCAGTGTCCTAAGGTTTCTCAGTTGAAAATTGCTAAGTTACAAGAGGATAGGACTTGACTTGTTCCAAAACTGATTCACTATATACTAGTTTGGCATAGACATTTCCTTCTATCATCTCTTGTTCTGGTGCCTCAGTGTCCATGACATCCTCATCTTGTTGAATAGTTGAAGCAGGATCTTGCTCGGTAATGTCAACTATTTCAACTTCACCTTGAGTTTCTTCAGTCTGAATTCTGAATATTTCTTGCCATTTTTCTTTTGTTTCCTTTTCGACTTCAAGATAAAGTCCATTCATCATTTTCAAGGCTCTATGCTTGACTTGAAAGTTTGTCTGGTAGTTTTTCAAATGATTTCTAATATCATCTACCGACATGTCTGGAAAGAGATGTACTAAAAATCTTTCTCTTATCTACTTCTCCGAGTCCATAGCATATTTCCATCTGTTGTCAATGTGAGAATATAATGCATTTGGAAGAAAATGACTTACTTCCAATGGAACTACTCAGAATTTAAGAAGTGTACATACAACTGACTCTTCTATTTGTCTCTTTTCTTCTTCTGTCCAGGAGTCATTTTTTACATACCTGAATGACCCAAATCCACCATATTGTTTCAATTTGGCACAAAAGTTGTCAACACTGTGTACATCTTCCTTGGTGCTTTTAACAATCTGAAATTTATTTTTGTCTTCAAACTCTGTGTCACTTGACTCCTTATTCAAAATGAGTCTCTTGGTCGACTTTCTATAAGTTTTTGTAACTTTAGGCAATTCAACCTTTTTTCGTTTCTTACCGGGTGACACTGCAGATGATCTGGTGTTAGGGCGCTTCACTGGAGGAGTCGGTGATACCTTTGGTGTATCCTATTTCTTCCTTTTCAATATTTTGCCCTTTGGCAACTCGGTGCTCCGAGTAATTGCTGCTTCTTGGGCCTCAGATTCTTCCTCAATTGTGAGTTGATCACTCTTTATAGGAGTGGAGGTAGAACCGATCATTTTAGTGGCTTTCCTTGTAGCCTTCGATACAACTATGCTCATTTTTACTTTTTCTTTGACCTCTTCATAGGTACCATACCTAATCTCGGTAGCATGCCTTGGAAGTGACAGAAAGGCATCTATCTGTTGTTGAGAAATATCAAGATCCATCTCATAACCCATGGACGGTAGAGATTGAATTCTAGGATCTACTGCATTAACATAATAGTAGTCGGTGTCTACTTCAAAACATATATCATTGTTATATTTTTCCACTAACTAAGGTGGGATTCTGTACCTGTTATGCATCTTTTCTTGAAATTTGTTGAAGTAGTCATCCATTATCTCATTGAAATTATCACCTAACTGATTGATAAAGTCATTTATTTGATGGGTGATTGGTCGGTGTAACTCCCAAACTATGTTACCGACTGATGGGAAGAATTTTTGAAAATAGAAAAACATGCACACTAAGAGTGACCCAAACTTTAGTGTGTTTGCCGAGTTATTCTTCTTAGGTTTCCTTATAGTGTTCAGATTTTCAAATAGATTTTTCAACAACACTTCACAGAGATCAATTTTCATACCGTTTTTCACAATCTTGTAGGCCAGATCTATAGCTGCACAAGGTACACTATTTTCTCTTGTGGATTGAAAGAAACAATAACCGATGACTCTAATTGCAAACTTTAGCTCTGCATCAGTAACATTATTCAATTTAAGACCTCTGCAATCAGACTCAACTCCGGTTAAGGTTATCAATTCCTTCTGTGAAATCATTTTTTGTGCTTAGACATGGTCGTATATAGGGTATCCAGTGATTATGTGAATGATCTCCTTGGTGATTTTGAACGGTTGCTCCTCTAACCACATAAAGTCATCATGAACTCTGCTCAAAACAAATTTAACCCATTGGGGTTTGAAGACTCGAGGGTAGGTTAGGGCTTCGGTCAATCCCTTGACTTTGATATGCTCATACTTGCTATCCAGGATTCCATCGGTGCATAACTCATCATACATGTCTTTGATCTCGGTATGACCTAGCTCTTCGACACGACACTTAGTGTAGAATCTGACATCTTCAACCAATAGAACCCTATCTGGAATAAGAGAAAGTGCAGTTTTCTCATCGGGTTCATATGCAACTTTGGGAGGTGAGGAATACTTCAGTGAGGGCTTCTCAATATTCTCAGCTACAACAAGTTTCTACAACTTGGGAGCCATGTTAAAATTCGATTTCTACTAAGGAAAGAGCTTAGGGTTTTAACTAACCAGAAAATGCTTTTGACTTAGTAAATATAATGCAGATGCTCACAATTAATATTGATCAGTTAACTGGCTTTGAAAATGCATTTGAGATTGTTGTATAAATACCTTGAAATTTTCTTGGGAGTTGTTTGATCGCCTTTGAATCACTTAGCTCTGCTCTTTTGATAACGGGTAAGTGTAAAATGACCTTGTGAAGAACTTTAAGTACATATTTTACCTTATCGGGCTTTGTGTAGTTAGGTAAGAAAACATTAAATGCACTCGGTTCCACTAAACTGATTAACTTCCTTTTTATGCTTTTACCGACTAGACAGGTTACTTGCACTTACCGACTTCTCTGGTACTCCAAAAGACTAGATAGAATTTCAAACTTGCTAATGCATCTTAGCTATGTAGATTTTGAAATTAAGTACATGATAAAATAGGAACTGTTAAGATCTAACCTTGAGAGAATGCAGCCCCTTCGTACCTTTACTAATTAATTCAAAGTAGACCTAACTCAGTAGGTAAGGTGCTTTCTTCAATTTCTGACTCAATTTCCTTCTTTTTTCTAGATTTTCTGTAGTTTGATTTTTATTTCTTCAATATCTTCTCTGGGTTGATCTCTACAATCTTTAGCCAAGTGTCCAACTTTATGACAATGACAATGAAAGCATGCCATACTAGGATTTCTCCATGATCTTCGGTGGTTCATTCCAAACCTTATCATGCAGTTGGCACTTATATGTCCATATCTTCCACAACATTTACACCATATTCTTGTATTGTAATCCCATGGTACTCCAATATATTGTCGGTTAAGATCTGTGTGAATTCGGTAGCTTCTAACATTTGCTCGGTGTGAAGACCTCATATAGTTTTTCTGCTTAAACCAACACTTCTCAATACTGTGTCCATATCTATTGCAGTTTTTGCAAAACCCCTTGAATTTTGCCTTCTAAAAATTGCTAGCAGACTTTGTCCTACATTGTTTAGATTTGTGACCATACTTATTGCAATTGTGACAATAACCATCAAACCTAGTGACATTCGATTGCTTACCTTTTCTGATTTGACACATGTTGGTAGTATGTCCTTGTTTTCCACAGTAGTTGTAGACAGGCTTCTTTCCTTTGATGTTCTCCTTGTTTCTAGCTTGCTTTGATGATTCCCCTCTCTTGGTGGTGTTGATTCCTTTCTCGGTAGATTTTTTTCTTTTGTAACCGAGTCCTGCATCTTTGTTGGGTCTTCTTATATTTAGTTGCTCATCCAACATCCTTGATGCTTCATAACTTTTCTTCAGTGTTTCTTTTGATTTCTTCTCTGCTTCAAGTTCATTGGTCAATCTTGATAATTCAAGTTTCAATGCTTGATTCTCATTTTCTTTTAGATTTGCTTCATGATGTGCATAACCCAATTGATCAGAAAGATTATGTTGAATTCCAGTCATTCTTGTGATTTCATCGTTCTTTTCAGACATTAATGCTTCTAGATGTTGTTTTTCCCTTTCCATGTCTCTTAAGTTATCCTTAGCTGTTCTTAATGCATCAAGATTTTCAGTCATTTGTGTGCTAAAATGTTCATGTTCTCTTTTCATTGCCTTCAGCTGTTTAGTCAGTGCTTTGTTCTTTTCTTTCAATTCTCCAATCATTTCTTCAGTCTCTTCTGATATACTATTCTCAGATGATGTCTCAATTTGTTCCACCAACTGTTGTGAGTCCTGTAAATCATCAAACAACCTTCTTCTTACTTTCAATGATCTTTGCATTTGTCTCTGCATATTTGCAATCACTTGGTTAGCATGATCCAATTCTTCTTAAAGATTGACAATCCTCTGAGATTGTTTGTAGCCTTCCATTGATAAGATCTTTCTCTTTAGTTTGTTAAACCCTTTTCCAAGATTGAAGCTCTGATACCAATTGTTAGGTCCAACTAGGAAAGCTAATGTACTGAGAGGGGAGGGGTGAATCAGTAGTTCAAAACTTTCCTCCAAAAGCAATCTTACTGATAAACATAAATTGTAAACTGCTGATCTCATAATATAAAACTAACACATAATTATAGAAATAGCATTCATACATATTTCACTCCATAACAAAAATATTTTGGTTACGTAGAAACTCTTTGTTAGAGAGAAAAACTACGGTGGGGATGGCACCCATAACCTCCCTAATGCAATAATAAAGGTTGCTCGGTTAGCGCTACATGTTTAGCTATTTCTGATAGCTTACCCTATTAAGAGTAACAAGATCTTTAGATCTACCTTGCTAAAGGATTTTACAACACTTATACAAAATGATGCACCTGTTTAAAGGCTTTACAATTTATAGACTTTGTTAGAGTCTTTTACCCTATTAAAGGTTTCTATTACAACTCAAATGATTCAATAAAATCTTTACAGATATCTGCAACTTTACATCTGAAATGTTATAGCAGATTCTATGTGCTCAATGTGAAATCACCTTGCTCATAGCATACCTCGATAATAGATAAATCAACTCGGTAAACTCTTCTATTTACTCAGTCCCTTGAACTGTTCTCTGAAGACTTTCTCGGTGACCTATGAATATCTCTGTCAGTCGTAGCAGTCACAACTCAATGTGTCCTCTTATGATTTTCCTTTTTAACTTCTTCTATCACACATGTCTCTCTCCTTTTGATTCTCAAATCACTTTGTATAAATAGATCTCTGGGATGGTGATCTTGTTCATGCTTCGATCTTACAAACAAGATTCATCAAATGAATAATCATAGAAATTATTTCATTGGATAAACTTCCTCAAAATCATACAAAATCTTGAAGTGCAATTTCCTATGTGATAACAGTTCCCTGTTCCTTGATTCTTGTAACATGTTTCCACATATGTGTCCAGGTTCATTGAATCTGGTAACACGTTTCTACTTGGTTCAGATTACTCGGTATACCTTCTTTGCTGCTCGGTAGACATAGAACGTTACTCAGTAGACAACTCGGTGTATACTTAACTCTGTGACTCCTTTCTTCTGTAACCGACTGCTTTTGTGCTTACCGACTGAATATTTCGGTAGTGTTAATCGACTAGAGTATATAGGATGACTTTGGACATAAAACTAATGACAACTTATTAAATAATAACACTCCCCTCTCCTTTCCCCCCCACTCACTTCCTCCTCTCCTTCCTATCCTCATCCCCTTCCCTCCCTTTTCCACTTTGGTGTTTTTCATTACTTCGTAGTCTTTTGGGATTTTATATATCTTTCTTGTCCTCTTCTCTTCTTTATGTAGTTTTTAGCTCTTGCTTTATTTATTTTTGTCATTTTTGTCATTGTTTTATTCCTTCTTTAACCTATATATATATATATATATATATATATATATATATATATATATATATATATATATATATATATATATATATATATATATATATATATATACATATATATATATATATATATACATATATATATATATATATACATATATATATATATATATACATATATATATATATATATATATATATATATATATACATATACATATATAATTAATTAATTAATTTTTAAAATACACACACACACACATTATTATATGTATATATAATGTATGATTCTTTCGACATGCATGCACATATAATATACATTTACATATACTTATATATTATATATGCATGCATGCATATAAATAATCATATACATTTAGGAATGTATATGATTATACAAATGTATATAATCATAAGAATAATGATTATATACATTTATGTATTCGTAGCTTTATATATATATATATATATATATATATATATAGGATTATTCTAATACAATGCATGAATGTATAGATATATATGCTTACATATTTAACATATATTTACATATATACATTTCATACACATGCATGTATATTTATGCATTCATATATTTATATTTGAATATATATTCTTGTGTTTTGTGTTAGGTTTCTCCTTTTTGCATTTTTTCTTTTTCTTTTTAGGTTTGTACTTTGTAGTTAGGGTATTTGTTGTCTTTTTAGTGATCTTTGTACCCTTGTCTTTTTATTTCATTGTTTTTATTTCATTATTCTTTTTTTTCCTCTATTCCACTCTTTGTTTTATGTGCTTGGTTCTTTGATATATTGCCTTGAGCTTGCCTTAGTCTGCAATTCACCTTCTTTATTATTCTCGCATTCTCTAAACATCTTCATGATGGATCACAAAGTGTGATCCGAAATGTTGATGCAAAAAAAGTCACAGAATCAAATCTAGAAGCAACAATAGATTATCATTATGGATTGTGGAAATCATATAATTTTACCTATTCATTAGTTATGTCCTACTCACACATATTCACAAGTTAAGTTTACTTGGAAATTTAGAAACATTTTACAATTGTCTATTACAAATTTTATCTTATCTCTAGTTCTATCATAGCATAAAGTGAATACACTTATCACAATAGTGTCTTATATTATCTCTTAACATTTCCAATATAATAAAGGCCTCATAAGTACTTCATGTAAGGATTATCCTCAATCTAATACTAATCATTGTGAGGTCTATATATTTTTCACTCTAAAAATATCCCTCTATCATATTCTACCATCCTTCCTTCAATAGCTCTATTGCATTATTGCTACTCACTATTTTTGTATTGAATTATCCTTGCAGTAAATTTCCTTTTGAATTACGGTCATTAATTGACCCTCAAAAATATCTTCTCAATTATGTTCCTTTTTAACCAATTTTGACTAGTCTTCATAACCTTCATATGGTTGTCTTATTTCTTTGTTAATCCATTTATATACATCGATTAACATGTTATAGTTAAGCATCCTCCTACAACATATATGGGTTCTACCTTCATCCATAATAGTAATGAACAATTCTATTACCACCACATCATCTTCATGGTTATTTTATTCTTCAACCACCTCTACTCTATTAGTGACACACACACTCCACCCATTTGGTCCATCAAACATTTATTAGTCATGGAACTCTCTAATTGAACAAATGAAAATTTCCATTGAATGATCCCTTTTGTTGTATGTATAACCACGACATAATTATGTTCATATTTGATGATCATGGTTTGTTACCTTGGAAACCTCTTAATTTTTATAAGGGTACATAATCCTAGTGCTTCTCACATCCTTTTATTACAAGTTCTCATTTCTCCTTATATTTACCTCTAGTTTATATTACTTACTTCCCCTTCCACTATAACTACCTACTTTTGGAAGTCCTTTGTTGTAAATCGTGTGACTATAAGTAGTCACCTATATCACAATTGCCTCTTTATTGTGGCTAATCCATTAAAAATGGTTGCAATTGTACAAAATCCTCCAAAAGTTTGTTGGATGCCATCCATTGATACCTAAGATACTACATCAAATTATTTATGAAAATATGCATTCTAATACTACCAATCACAAGTAGCAACTACCTAATATCCCTACTCATAAAAATTAAAAACACATAAATATGGAGACCTACTATTAATACACCCAAACATAAGGGTAAGTGCACAAAGATGGTGGTCAAAAAGGGGGGTATAAGTGGAAACTTTTTTTCTGAAATCAAGTGAACCTGAACTTGGAGGCAAAATTTGAAAGTCATCCACTCAAGATATGAGGATAATCAAAGAACGAATATTGTAGTACTCTGAATCTAGTTTCCAAAATACCAAAATTTTTCAAAATTGGATAAGATTAAGGGGGTCAAATCCTTCACGCGTAAAAAACAGACCCTGATTTTTTCTGAAAAAACATAACATAGTGTCTGGCATACACATCAAAAAAGTCATAGTTTGATTTAGTATTTTGACAAATCCTTTGGCAAAAAGATAGTTAATAGTGAGCACTAGAATATTTGTATTGTTTTGTAATTTTTTGTTGAGTATTTTGTTTTTAAGGATTTTTCCAACCAAGCACATCCTGAAAATTAGGTACTTGTTCATGTGCGAAGCATAAGTTACACTAAACAAATTGAACATACAATTTTTTTAAAAAAATTGTAAAGAATCAAGCGCACTACAATAATATTTAAAGTTTTTAAAATTTGGATAAGTATATCAAAAGTTATTAAAAAAATGGTGCACCTATGTCTATGAGAACTATGGAGACACTGGTAAAATAAATTCAATAATAATATGTTATTGTTGTTCAAATTTAAAATATATATATATATATATATATATATATATATGGTTAGAAAGCTCATAAGATGGGTGAAAATATGGTGGCAATTTTAGAAATACCCACTTGATGAAGTGTAAACTTGATGATGACAAATTCGAGAAACCAAGTTGATAAAATAAAACATGTCAAAAAGGAGGGAAATGGAGGGAAATCAAACTTCCAAACCATAGCTTTGTCATCCAGGCCTATTTCCAAGCATAAACAGTAAAAAGCGTGTATGAGGTACTTATGGTATAAAAAGAGCGTATGGGGTACTTATGGTGTAAGAAGCGTGTACGCTCTATCTTACCTATAAACAATGTGTACGCGCTATGTTTACTATAAATAGCGTGTACGCGCTATGTTTGTTTAAATTTTGGGAGTGTGTATAATATGATATTGTATATATAATATGTGTATATACATATAATATATAATTTTTATATATAATATATAATATTATATATATATGTATATAATAATATATAATAAACTAAGTATATATACACACATATAAGTGTATTCTCTCTCTCTCTCTCTCTCTCTCTCTCTCTCTCTCTCTCTCTCTCCCTCTCCCTCTCCCTCCCTCTCCCTCTCTCCCCTTCTCCCTTCCTCCATATCCCATTCCTCTCTCTCTTCTTCTCCCCCTCCCTCCCTCCATACCCCACTGCAAATGTGTCTGCACTTCTATACAAGTAAGTGAATTTATTTCTTGTCTACAACTTCCTCTTTGATTTTATCATGTATGCTCTCCTAAGAAAATTGACTGATGGATTTGTGTCTGTATATTGAATAGGAGGAAGAAGGGTCTGAAATTGAACCACGAGTGCATTATCATGACAACCAAGGAAACCTGCAACAATATTCTTCTCGAATGTGTTTTTCATGAGTAGAGAAGATGTGGAAAATAGTATCAACAAAGAAAAATGACGAGTCGAACTACTTGGAATATGTTTTTCAAAAGGAAACAACCGGTAGGAAGAGAAAGAGGGAGAGTAATGTAGATGATGTCACCGAGCATGATAGTGGTGGGTATGCAAGAGTTCCCATGTTGTTACACAACGTCTGTCATCTAAAGAAATTTAAGTTTGTTGTAAGCATGGCAGTGGTAGTATATGATGATCATCACTTGTCAAAAGGCCTGGAAGGGTACATACCCATGAAAGAAATCAAGTGTGTAGTTCCTATAGTCACAATCGAGATTATTCATATAGCCTTGCAAATTTAAGAGCATCATATGTTTTAGAAAGGCAGTACCCTTAGGGTTAGGTCAAGCTCTTACACTTACTTTTTAGTGAAGCCTCGTTGTTTGTTCGCTTGGAGTCTCCCTTATGATGACAATGGTCTAACTTAGCTATATCAAAACTATACTACCGATGTTGTATTGTATGATGTTCTATTCATAACTTTAAATAATATATCATTTTATTTGCCCACCATATGACCCCTTAGGTGTCATTAGAGGTCATATTGTATCCTAAGAGGTCATATGTTGTCCTATGACCCCTTAGGACACCATATGACCCCTTAAGACATCATATGACCCATAAGGACACCATATAGTGTCCTAAGGGGTCATAGGATGCCATATGACCCCTCAGGACACCATATGACCCATAACAACATCATATGGTGTCCTAAAGGGTCATGTGGTGTTCTATGACCCCTTAAGACACTATTTGATGTCATTATAAGTCCTATGGTGTGCTAAGGGATCATATAGTGTCTTATGACCCCTTAGGACACCCTATGACCCCTTAGATGTTGTTAGGGGTCATATTGTGTTCTAAGGGTCATATGGTATCTTATGACCCCTAGGACACCTTATGACCCCTTAGGACACCATATGGTGTCGTTAGGGGTCATATGGTGTCCTAAGGGGTCATATGGTCTCCTAAAACCCCTTAGGACACCATTTGACCCCTTAGGACTCCATATGGTACCGTTATGGGTCGTATGGTGTCCTAAAAGGTCATATAGTGTTCTATGACCCCTTAGGACACCATTTGGTGTCATTATGGGTCGTATGTTGTGCTAAGGGGTCATATGGTATCCTATGACCCCTTAGGACTCCATATGACCACTTATGTGTCATTATGGGTCATATGGTGTCTTAAGGAGTCATATGGTGTCTTATGACCCCTTACGACACATGCTTGGATGCCTAAGATACCATATGACCCCTAGGAATACAATATGACCCTAGAGAGGGAGATAGGGGGAGGAGAGGGATGGAATGGGAGAGAGATACAGCTAAGAGAGGAGGAGAGTGAGATAGATAGATAGAGACTGAGAGGGAGAGATAAGAGATGAATGAGAGAAAGAGAGATGGAGAGAGAGAGGGGGGGGAGACAAAGATAGAGAAAGGGAAAGGGAGGGGGAGACAGAGATGGAGAGAGAGAGAGGGAAATAGATGGAGAGATAGAGATAGAGAGCGACATAGAGAAGGGGACTCAAAGAGAGAGAGAGAGAGAGAGAGAGAGAGAGAGAGAGAGAGAGAGAGAGAGAGAGAGAGAGAGAGAGAGAGAGAGAGAGAGAGAGAGGTGGATAGAGGGATTGGGAGAGAAAGAGACCCAAGAGGTGGAGGGAGGGAAGGAGAGAGAGGGTGAGAGATAGAGAGACTCTGAGTGAGAGGGAGGAAGGGATGGAATGAGAGTACAAGAGACTAAAGAGAGAGTGAGAAAGAGAGGTAATGAGAAAGGGAGAGAGGGAGGGGGAGGAGAGAGGGAGAGAATGAGAGAGAGATAAACTTGAGAGAAGGGGAGAGTGAGATAGAGAGATAGAGGATGAGAGGAAGAGACTTCAGAGATAAAGAATGGGAGAGAGAGAGAGAGAGAGAGAGAGATAGACTTAAGTGAAAAATAGAGACTTGATTCTCTCCCCTTCTCTCTCTCTCTCTCTCTCTCTCCCCCTTCCTCCATACCCCTTCTTCTCTCCCTTTGTCCCTCCCTCCTCTCTATCTCTCTCTGTCTGTCTCTGTCTCTCTTCCTCTCCCTCTCTCCCCTTCTCCCTTCCTCCATACCCCTTCTCTCTCCCTCCCCCCTTCTCTTCCCCCTCTCCCTCTCCCTCTCCCTCTCCCTCTCTCCCTCTCTCTCCCTCCCTACCTCTCTCCCTCTCTCCCTCTCTCTCCCTCCCTACCTCTCTCCCTCTCTCTCTCTCCCTCTCTCCCTCCCTCCCTTTTCCTTCACATTTTATTTACTACAAATAGCACGTACGAGGTACTGAGCCTATTAGTTCACTGCCCTGCCATAACATTTTCAAGGCGTAGGAGCGCGTATGTGCTACTTATTAGTTGTAGGCATGTACGAGGTACTGATCCTATTAGTTCACTTCCCTGCCATAACATTTTTAAGGTGTAGGAGGGCGTATGCACTAATTATTAGTACGGGGTGGGAAAAAAATACCGTTGGGCTTTTCAACATTTTATGGACTAACAGTGTGCACACGGTTATTAATATAGCACGTAAGGGGTATTTAGACATAGTTTTATTTGCCCAAGAGCCTCAACAACCTTAAAAGAAGTTTTTGAGGTCGTTGAAGGCCCCACTGCAGCTGTATCTGCACTTCTATCACTATTTTATACATAGAAGTAAGTGAATTTTTGTTTTTGCATGATTTCAAATGATTGAATTGTTGTTCTTATTAGTTTTGCCAATATTATTGTGATTGTTTAATAGTTTTGATTCAAAAAAATAATGATAAAATGCATATTTATGGTTATTTGTTTGTTTATGAATTTTTTTTACATATATATGTAATATGATTCTATTTTGGACAACCGATATCAACCATGGGAAAGAGCAAGCAAGAAAAAATGGAACAAAGAGAGGTTGAAAAGGAAAGACAAAGGCAGTGTATGAAGAAATTATGTGACATAAGAACAATGGGAGAAGAAGGTATGTCATCCTCAACATCTCAATTCGACTTACCAAACGAACATAATGCACCTAATGTAATTGAAGAAGAGACATTTGATTTACCATATGAACCTAATGCAACTGAAGAAGATACCACATTGAATAATCAATTAAATGATGAACATACACCTTCTCTATTTGATGAATTGAATGTACATAATGCATCGATGTTAACACCTCCTAGAATCATTCGTAGGAAACCAAAGTATCTAATTGACATTGATGAGACTATATTGAAGCCAAAGCCCGATAAAATGAATGAATGAACTTGTAGGAGAATTTTTAAAAGAATATGGCAAAATTATTTTGAAAACTTAAACCAAACCGCAAGATGTCAATTAATTATTCAAATGATTAAAAATTTGAATTTTTGAGAGACAATGAAAATTCGAGGCCTAAGATCATCTGAAAGTAATAGTGAAAGAACTATTGTGAGAAATCTATTTGATGCATATCAAGCTATTTGTTCAAAATCACATACTAAAGATTCTAATGCTACTAGACGTTTCATTACACCAACCATAATGAGCAAGAAAATTTTTAAAAATCATTTGATAAGCAAAACAAGTAAGTCATTAAACGTTAGTAGAACAACATTAAGTAAAGCATTACAGAGGCGAGATAAAATGGAGGAACCTAACAATAATTCTCTTTGGGCATTCTCAGGTATACTACCACACAAAGATAAGGTTCTTGTTGATGCACTAAGAACATTAATTAAAAAAAATTGGCATGACAAGACAAGAGTTTCGCCTAACCAAAGAGATGTTGTCAGAAGGCAAATCGGGTCTACAAATCGTGAGCCACGTGCCAAACACTATTCGGATATTACTCAAACTAAATTTTATGAAAGATTCCTTCAAAAGTTTCCTCAAATAAGAATTTCTCAAATTTTTTTGGAATGACAAAACCTTTTTATATTAAGATTAATCATGTACGCACCACGTGTTGTTGTAGGATGCATATTGAATTTTCCATGCATTATGATATTTTTTCGTCATATTTGTTCTACTTTGCACACTAACGATGTTTTGTAGGAATGCAATATACAAGCACCTCCTAAGTCGGTTAGAGAATTTATTTCAAGTGTGCTATGTAATAGACTGTTAGAGTAATTGGGTCTTTACTTGATTAATTAAACAATAATTGTTTAATTCTTTAAGTTCCCAATTATCTTTTTACACTTAAGCTAACATTAGGTGCATATAATTAACTATTTTAATTAATTATTATGTGCAAGCCTAGGGTTTTCCCTTTTTAGGGTTTCTTGACCTATTAGAGGTTTTTTTTTTTTCATTGTATTATCTTTTTCACAATACTTTTTGGTGAATTGGAGCTCTCATCTTTTGAGAATATTTTCCTGTGTTTTGTGTGTTCTTCAGATTTTGCTTCATTGCTTCTCCTTGTAACAGGTTATTCGGCTTGCAAAAGATCTTCAGGCTACTGTGGAGTTGTATTTCTGAACTCCTATATGGTATCAGAGCTCAAATCTGCAGCTACCTGTTCTTGTTTTTGAGAATTTTTTGCATTGGAAGCAGATCTGGGATTTCAGGATTTTTTATGTACCTAGGGTTTGACCTTTTTTCTAAGCACTTTGGGCCTAAACAAACCTCACCATCATGCTTAGAAGGCCCAAAAAACCCCTATGGTCATGTAAAATTTGACCTATTTTGGTTCCTGAGCCTCTAGGAGCATTTTTTTTCCTTAGATCCAGGTCGTACGACTCTAGCATGCAAATTGAGAAAAAATATTTGAAGAAAAAAAAAAATTGCCTTTTTACGACATGCAAGCTAAATTTTGGATTTTTTGATTTTAAAAATAAAAAATAAAAATTGCAAAGCAAAAAAAAATCAAAAAAACTAAAGAGGACAAGAGGGCGAAATTTTTTTTTTTGGGCACCAGACCTGACAGTTTGACGTCGTACGGCCCCTGTGGATCCGTCAGGCCCGACCCTCACCGGCTATCCCTTCTAGCTCTATCTTTGGTAGCCCCCACCACCAGCTGCTCCTTCTAGCGCTCTCCTCCTCCGGTAGCCCCCGCCGCGTGGGACAACCTTCGGCACCCACCACTTCGGCCCAACGTCGCCGCCCTGCGCCGCCGCCACCTCCGCTCTGCCTAGGTTTGCTCCGCCTCTGCTCCACTACACCCTCCACCCAGCCAGTGCTCCACTTAGCCCGGGCTGCACCTCCTCCACCCGGCCCGAGCCCCTCCTCTGCCCGGACCTCCACCAACTCCTCCTCTCTAGTCCTTTTGAGAGGGAGTTGGTTTTTTGGGCCTAGATTATGCATCGGGAGTCAGATTTTGGTGAACGAATAGGCGTCAAAAAGGTGATTCTGAGCCCAACCTTGTGGTGGTGATTGTTTTTCCTAAATGTACTATTTGACTATATTTTTTACCAGTCAAAGTTGAGCTTCTTTTTTGCACTTCTAGGGCCATAGAATGGGCAAACGAACTCCATTTTTTGAAAACGAATAAGCGTTGGAAAGATCTCAGCATGCTCTATTCAGATTTGTGATATTTTTTCTCAGAATTTTCACCAAGTACATGAGATATCAGTTTGAAGTTTTTTTGCTTATGCACTACTTCCTTCTCATTACTATGTACTAGGGTTTGGGTTTCTCTATTGTCGGGGGGTGTTTTTTTTTTGCTTTCTATCATTTATATCAGAAATCAAGAACACCTAAACTCTCAAACACAAACAAACACTTCTGCATCTTCTGTCTATTCTGAAAGATCACATAATAAAAACAACCAACAAGCAGGTGCAGGTGCAGAGTTTTTTTTTTCTCATGGCAAATCCTTCAATTGAGTTGTTGACTTCACACAACTATCAAACCTAGAAGCCCCACATCACGAGGCTTCTCAGGGCATGAGGGTTGTGGGCTTCTTTAGATGAGGTTCAACCAGTACTGGAGCATCCTTATGAGATTCTTATGCACCGGAACAAGCTGGATGAGGCCATGGGTTTGATCTCTTTGCATGTCTCTGACAGTCTTTTGTTTCACCTTGATGATTTGTTTACTCCTCGGGATATGTGGTTGAAGTTTGATTCTCTCTTCGAGAGGGTCAATGAGATTCAGACATTACAGATTGAGGCAGAGTTGACTTCTTTGTTACCTGATTCCTTTCCCACTATTGAGGATTTTTTGAACAAATTCAAGACTACTAGATCTATTCTTCAGGGATGTGGAAAGAACAAGACTGATACCGAGTGCATTCAAATGATTCTTTTGAAGCTTCAGGGTCACTTTTAGTTTTTTGCCTTTGCTTTCTACTCCACCATGGATGGCTTGGGTACTCATTTCAACATGCCTACCTTTGACGTCTTTTGTGAGAGATTGTCTCATGAGAAGTCTCATCTTTCTCAGCTGGATACACTCTTAGGCTCCAAGAACAAAGCATTGGTTGCTCAGTCCTCTAAGGAGAAGGAGAAATAGAAGCAGAAACTGAAGCTGAAGAAGCCTTCTGCAGGTAGTGATAATTCCTCCAAGCCTACTCCTAAGTTTTATTCAAAACCATTTCCTCCCAAACAAGGGAAATCTTCATAGTCTGGTGAGTCTTCCTCCAAGACTAAGAAGAAACCATCATACACTTGCAGTTTTTGTGGCAAGGAAGGACATCCAGTTTCCAGGTGTTGGAAATGATTAGAGGCTTTAGAGGAAGCCATGCAGCAGCATCACATTTCCTCCCCTCGGGCATCTTCTCCTTCCACAGGGAAAGGTTGTGCTCTCACTGCTAGAGCTTCAACCTATGGGTCCACATGGATTCTAGACTCTGGTGCTTCTCACCATATGACACACACTTAGCAGTTGGTTACTTCTCTAGCCTCTTGTGGTATTTCACAGATTGCAGTGGGTGACTCAGTTCAGCTTTCCATCTTGGGTTCAGGTTTTGTCTCTTTGATTGGGGGTACTCTACACGATGTTCTGGTTGTCCTTGACATCTCGACAAACCTCCTGTCCATTTATTAGATTTGCCACTCTGGCTCTGGTAAGATAGTTGAGTTCTCACCACATGATGTGGCTATTCAGGACCTCCATGACCCTGATTTGGTTGTGGCTACTGGTAGTGTGGATTCTGCATCTTGTCTCTATAGATTTGATGAATTTGAGCCCTCTTCAAGTATAGGTTCATCTCTCATAGCACATGCAGATTCAGTGAGTAAGCTTTGGCATGAGCGATTGGGCCATGTCAATTATAGATATCTTCAACAGATGAGTACACAGGAACTTGTTCTTGGGCTCCCACAGATTTACTGCACTAATGGTGTTTGCCATGGTTGTGTGCTTGGAAAGAATCACAGAGATCCCTTTCTGAAGGGAAGAGCCTCTCGTGCTTTGGCTCCCTTGGAGTTGATTCACAGTGACCTCATGTCATTTCCCACTCCTTTATCAGGGGCCAAGTATGTACTCACATTTATTGATGACTTCTCCAGATGCACATGGGTGTACTTTCTTAAGTACAAGTCTGATGTCTTTGATTCATTTCGAATCTTCAAGACATATGTAGAGAAGAATTCTAGCTGTTCTATTCAACGGATATGTATAGATAATGGGGAGGAGTATGTGAATCAGGCTTTCAGAGATTTTTGCACTGAGCATGGTTTGCAGCATCAGTTTATTGTTCCCTACACCCCTCAGCAGAATGGTGTCATTGAACACAAGAACAAAACTTTACGGGAGATGATGAATTGTATGATTCAGTCCAGGTCCATGGATTCATCTTTTTGGGTTGAGGCAATCAATTGTGCCAACTATATTTAGAATCGGATGCCTCACAAGGCTCTTTGACATATGACTCCTAAGGAAGCTTGGTCTCATGACAAGCTAGATGTTTCCTTTTTTCGAGTGTTTGGCAGTGAGGCATGGGCCTTTATTCTTGATGCTCAGAGGAAAGCCATGGAGTGGAAGAGGCAACCACTCATTTTTGTTGGCTACTGTGAGGATGTTAAGGCGTACAGGTTGTTTGATCCTGATTCCAGAGAGGTCATGTTTCGATGGGATGTTCAGTTTGATGAGCGTCTTCCCACAGTGGATACCCTGACTCCAGTGTCTAATCCTTTGCCTACTCCAGCTACTGCACCCCTTCAGGATCTTTTTGAGGATGATTCTGATGATGGTGCTGATGAACCACCATCCCCACCTTAGATGCCCAAGTGGGCTCACCTTACTATTAATGTGGCAAGTCCTATGGTTGGTGATCCTTCAGATACTCGTCGCACTCGTTCTCATATAGTGGGTTCTTGTCTTTTGAGTCATGCTATTTCAGATGATCCTTAGAAGTCTTCAGAGGTGAGAGGTCACCCTGAGTGGGATTGTGCTATGGAGGAGGAGTATTCTTCTTTGATGAGGAATCATACTTGGGATCTTTGTCCTCTTTCCTAAGGGCAGAAAGATGGTTAGGTGTCGCTGGTTGTTTCGCACTAAATATGTTGCTAATGGTTCCATTGATAAGTACAAAGCTCGTCTTGTTGCGAAGGGGTTTTCACAGGTTGAGGGTATTAATTACTCTGAGACATTTGCCCCTGTTGCCAAGATGAATTCCATTCGCTTTGTACTATCTCTTGCAGCTTCTCGGCATTGGCCTATTTTTCAAATGGATGTGAAGAGTGCCTTCTTGCATGGGGATCTATAGGAAGAAATCTACATGGAACAACCTCAGGGATTTGTGGAGGATAGTTCTTTGGTTTGTAGACTTTGGCATTCATTGTATGGTCTCAAACAGGCCCCTCGGGCTTCTTATGAGAAGATGGACTCTTTCTTGCTCTCCATTGGGTTCTCCTGCAGTCATTCTGATCAGACTGTCTACATTCAGCTTCTTGAGGGTGACATCTTGATTCTTGTGCTACATGTTGATGATCTTCTCATCACAAGTAGCTCATCCTCTATGATTTAGCATATTCAGCGTGACTTGATGGATCAGTTTGAGATGATAGATCTCGGTCTGTTGCACTATTTCCTTGGTCTTCAGGTGATTCAGTCTTCTAATGGGATCTCTCTCTACCAGCAGAAGTATGCTCTTGACATGCTTCAGCACTTCGGCATGCTTGATTGCAAGCCTGCTCCCACTCCATTTTAGTCAAGGGTTGTTTTGACTACAACTTGTCCCACTCCTTCAGTCGATTCTACACTTTACAGGTAGTTGGTTGGCAGTTTGTTGTACCTGACTCACACCCATCTTGATATTTCCTTTGCGGTTGATCTTGTCTCTCGATTCTCCCATGATCCTCATGAGAGTCATTGGCAAACTACCAAATGTATTTTGAGGTACATTCAGGGCACTAGTTCTCATGGCATTCATTACACCTCAGGGGAACCTCACATTGTTGGCTACATTGACTCAGATTGGGCTGGTGATGTCACTGATCGGAAGTCTACTTCTGGCTTTGTTTTCTATCTTGGCTTTGGTCCTATCACATGGTCTCACAAGAAGCAGGCTGCTCATGCATTATCATCTACAGAAGCTGAGTACCGAGCTATTGTGCTCACTAGTCAGGAGATCTTATGGCTTTGACAGTTGATGACTGAGTTTGGTTTTCCTCCTGATGGTCCCACTGTTCTTTGGTGTGACAATCAGAGTGCTATTCATATTTCCCGCAACCTGGTAGAGCATCAACAGATGAAGCACATTGAGCTTCACATGCATTTCATCTGTCAGTTGATTTAGGATGGTGTTCTCATTCTGGAGTACATTCCCACTTCTAAGCAGGTTGCAGACATCTTCACGAAACCTTTTGCATCACCGCGTTATCTTCAGTTGTGCTCTATGTGGGGTGAAGGAATTTGTCCTTGGGGGATCTTTATGAGGCCTTCCTTCTTCTTCTTTCAGCATGTTCTTTTATCTCTTTTTGGAGAGGAGTTTTTTCCCATTGGGTTTTCTCCTTTGTCTCTATTTCATAGAGATTTCATTGCATTTGGGTACCTGATCAGGCCTTGTTGCCAGGACCCATCTTTCATGCTTTTAGTAGTTGTTCTAGGTTTTAGCTTCTCCCTAAGTCTAGCTTAAGGGGGGGTGTTAGAGTAATTGGGTCTTTACTTGATTAATTAAATAATATTTGTTTAATTCTTTAAGTTCCCAATTATCTTTTTACACTTAAGCTAACATTAGGTGCATATAATTAATTATTTTAATTAATTATTATGTGCAAGCCTAGGGTTTTCCCTTTTTAGGGTTTCTTGACCTATTAGATGTTATTTTTTCTTTTCATTGTCTTATCTTTTTCACAATACTTTTTGGTGAATTGGAGCTCTCATCTTTTGAGAATATTTTCCTGTGTTTTGTGTGTTCTTTAGATTTTTCTTCATTGCTTCTCCTTGTAACAGGTTATTCAGCTTGCAGAAGATCTTCAGGCTACTATGGAGTTGTATTTCTCAACTCCTATATAGACATGATGGTTGCATTTATTATAAGATGTCTTGTTTGGAAGGTTTTTGTGCTATATGTGGTGGTTTGCAACATTTACCAAGATGTGTACATTTGGAGAGCACACATGAAATTGGTAGGAAACTAATTTCTTTTGGAAAATACAAGACAGTCATATATGGAGTTAAAGATGGAAAATATTTGAAGAGATATGAGCTAGTGAAAAATGATATATGTGTAGCTAAATTTATGAAAATGTTTCAAGAGAAACTAGTTTATGAGTACATAATGCATACACATATAGCTCGATGGTTAGATGAGCAATTCAAGTTATGTAAGGACATATTTTCTCTTGGCACCATTGTCTCTATCATTGATTTTGCTGAAAATTATACACTACAACCTCAAAATGAAGTGCAATCTATGTATTATCATTCTACACAAGTTTCTATTTTTGTACACATAGCATTCATGCATGTAGATGATAGCACAGAAGAGGATCGAAAGGTTGTAAGAAAGTATCAATTCTACATAAGTGGTGATCATACTCATTCATCAAAGTTTGTACAAGGATTCTTTATAGTTTTCTATGATATTTTAAGGGAAAGGAACATATGATACAACTGACACTTAATATGGTCAGATAATTGCATCGCACAATTCAAGAATACAATGATGTTTTATTGTTTGACAAGGATGCATATGTCAAGCAGTGTACAACATTTTTGGAATTTCATTGAGGCTAGACATGGTAAGCGAGAGCACGATGGTGCAGAAGCATGTGTAAAAAGAGCCCTAGCTAGAGAAGAATTGAAGTACAAAGGTGGTGTTGAGTTGATAGATGCAGAAAAAATTGTGCGATGGTGTAAGTCTACGATGGGTCCAGGTAATCCAAGTACGTCAATGGCTCATAGATATTTTTGGTTGATCACTGAATATAACATTGAAAACTATCTAGATTGTTATACAGTTGCAGGATCGAGTGACATACACTCATTTATGAGTTCAAATTCAAGTTCACTAGTAATTTATACGAGATAGATGGTATGTTTTTGTTCTTCATGCATGTATTATTTTTGGGAAGAATGTACATCACAAGAGTGGGTTGACAAATGGTCTTGTAGACCGTTGGTTCCCATTGATAAATATCAAATTCCCAAAGCACTATAATTGAGCCAGATGGAGACATCAGTGGATTTTGACCATGTATTCATCCTAGTGGATTCTGGTGATTTTTGAGTTAATGCTTTTGCAAGTATTCTTTTTGGTTCATTTTTTTGCACATCATACTTTCTTTTTGGTATTAATTAACACTTTATAAAATGCAGGTCATGTGTATGCAGTTGGTGTAGAAGAGAACAATGAAGAAGGAACAAATTACTATTTTTGTCGTTGTGTTGAGCCAAAAATAAAATTGACAACCACAATCATTGACGGAGAGGGTATTGAGTACCCAATAGGGTCTGTTGCCGTGACAGGAACGTGGCTTAGGAGATACCCTATCAAGAATTTTGATATTTGGTTGTTTGAGGACTTTTAAACATAGACATATTCTTCATTTCTCTAACCTTGTTGTTGCAACAAATGTTCATTTGATGAAGTATCATGGTAGACCTCATAACAAGATTTTATAGAAAGTTCGTGAATCTGACCACGAGGCAATACTTGACACAATACGGGTTAGAGCCGATCCTGAAGGCTCACTTGATTGATTCTATGGTTCAGAGTAGAATGATTTTGAGAATTTTGTATATGTCATCGACGAATTGTTCTATATTCATTTTTTGTATATATAAATGCCCATGAGATGATTTTTACATGTTTAGGGGCATAATTTTTTATATTTAAATGGCAATGAGCTGATTTGTACACATGTAGATGCCAAATTTTGTATATTAAAATGACAATGAGCTGAATCGCACATATTGTAATGTCAAATTTTGTATAAAAGCCCATGAGATGATTTGTAAGACATTTTTTTGTATATTCAAATAGCCAAGAGTTTATTTGACCATATTTAGAGGCAAATTTTTGAATAATATGTGACTATAGACGTATAAAAATGACCATATTCCTAAATGAATATTTAATGTTCATTTTATTCTCATTCCTCTATTTAGTTAAATCTAATTTAATTAAATCACCCACATTCTTCTATTTAATTAAATAAATTATTCAATTTATTTATTTAAATTCACTTAGGCTCTTTATATCATTTAATTGAATAAATCATTTTATTTAATTAAATCCCTTCTCCCTACTTTTTAATTAAATTTACATTTAATTAAATAGTTTACCCCAAATAAATAAATCTAATTTATTTAATTTCCCAACTTGCAACCAAAATGAAATAAAGCAATTTATTTTAATTAATCTTATTATTCCTCATCCACTTGCATTTTCCTACATCTCCCACTTGCATCCTAATCCCCTTCCTAAATTCTTCTAGAATCCATCTAATCTTAATCAATTAACCCAAACCCATTCTTTATCCCTTTTCCCTAAATTTGAGGAGGTCACTTCTCAAATTTGGAGTAAAGTCTTCAAAAGGCATTAAAGCCTTTATGCCTTCAACAAGCTAACTTGTTGAATACCCCCAAATTTGGAAGGACTCTTACAAATTTGTCCCCAAAGTCTTCAAACCATTAATGGTTAACTAACCTTTAGTGGCATGGTTAGAGACTTTTTTACTAACTTAACCCTCATCTAACCCAGGGGTCTCATCAAGCATTTATTGCTTTGACCATGGTTATCCCTTTAACCTTTGCACAAGAGTTTATCCTTTGGGTAAAAGCTTTATCCAATGGATAACCCTAACCTAACCTTAACCCTTACCTTCTAAGGTAACCATGAGGTCTTCTCAAGCATTTAATGCTTCTTACATCTCCTCTCAAGCAGTCTTATATTGAAAATTGTCACCATTTCATTGGTGAAAATTGTAAACATGGATTGATAACTTTCAATCCTGACCCTTGATTAACTCCTCCAATATTGACCATCCATTGCCCTATTTTCACTATAAATAGAGCTCTCATTCCTCCATTTTATCAATCCATGAAAACTTTTAGTATCTCATTTATGCTCAAATTTATCAATACATCTAGCTTCTCTTTGTAATAGGAATCAATCTAATAAACATTTTAGAGTAGTTCCTTTATCATTAGTTTAAATCATTAAACTAGTGTATCATGTTAGGATAGTGTTGCTACTAACCTTGTCATCTTATAATTTAGTTTATTTCATTTGTAGAATCATGCATAGATAGGATGCATTTCATGTTAAAATCAATCTAAAGCATCCCTCGTTCTTGCATTCATCATCCCTAAGTCACTTTGCTCAGTGATTTGAGAGCAAAGGCATTTCATTGAGGGACCTTGTGAGATAGAGAACCATGGAACCTACCTTGGGAAGTCAATTCATTCCTCATGACTCCATAACTTGCACCAAGAAGTCCTGTGGGTGTGTGAACAAGCTCTTTGAGACTGCATTTTCACATTTTGAGTTTCATAGCCTCGCTTTTCCTACACACAATGACAATGTTTTGTGACTATTTTTTGTGTCTATGTTTTGTGACTATGTTTTGAGTTTATGTGATGTGATAAGGTCAATCATGAGCATTATTTATTATTTAATAATCATGGAGAATTATTTGAGTCATTATCGAGTCATAGGGGTCATAGATTAAGTCTAGATACAATTTGAGCAAAAATTGTCATTATTGTCAAAAAAGTTGTCAAGCAACTTATACATCACACCGGTACGGTATGACTCTTGATGTTTTGATGCTTTGGGATGCCTGAGAGGAGCATGCCTAGCATAAAACTACCCACTTGGATGCGCTCGTGACATCGGTTTGTGCACATAGTGAACCAACTCAATTCTAACCTCACTGGCAACTTTACATTGCATGCAATTGACAGTTTTTGCAGCAGGCAAAAAAATGCTACCAATTGAAAATGGCTCTGATTCATCAAAAAATGAGATAGTTCATTGTAGAGGATACTCATGCAACCCCACAGGTTCAAACGGATCGATTATATGTATCCTGGATTGGAAGAAATAGTCTGTCAAAGTTTGACAATTTTTTGGACTCAGGGCACTTGAGAGATCGCACCGGTAGGGTATCCCTCTCGATGTTCTGACGCTTTGGGATGCATGATAGGAGCATGCCTAGTGTAAAAATTCTCACCCAAACGTGCTCGTGACATCGATTTGTGCACATGACGAACCGATTCAATTCTAGCCTATCCTGCAACTTTGCAGTGCATGCAACTGACAGTTTTTGCAATAGGCAAAAAAATGCTACCAATTAGTCATCAAAAACTGAGATAGGACATTATAGAGGAGCCTCACATGACCCCATAGGTTCAAATGGATTGATCATATGTGTTTTGGATTGGAAGAAATGATCCATCGAAGTTTGACAATTTTTTGGACTCAGGGCACTTGAGAGTTCGCGCTGGTAGGGTATGACTCTCAATGTTCCGATGCTTTGGGATGCATAAGATGAGCATTCCTAGTGTAAACCTATCCACCTAGATGCGCTTGTGACATCGGTTTGTGCACACGACGAACCGAATCAATTCTAGCCTATCCTGCAACTTTGCATTGTATGCAATTGACAGTTTTTGCAGCAAACATAAAAATGCTACCAATTGAAAATGGCTCTGAGTCGTCGAAAACTGAGATAGGCCATTGTAGAGGAGCCTCTCAGAACCCCATGAATTCAAATGGATTTATCATATGTGTCCTGGATTGGAAGAAATAGTCTGTCAAATTTTGACAATTTTTTGGAGTCAAGGCACTTGAGAGATCGCGTCAGTAGGGTATGACTCTCGACGTTCCGATGCTTTGGGATGCATGAGAGGAGCATGCCTAGTGTAAAATTTCCCACCCAAACATGCTCATAATGTCAGTTTGTACACATGATGAAGCGAATCAATTCTAGCCTATCTTGCAACTTTGCATTGCATGCAACTGGCGGTTTTTGTAGCAGGCGAAAAATGCTTCTAATTGAAAATGTCTCTGAGTCATTGAGAACCAAGATAGGCCATTATAGAGGAGCCTCATGTGACCCCACAGGTTCAAACAAACTGATCATATATATCTTGGATTGGAAGAAACAATCCGTCAAAGTTTGACAATTCTTTAGACTCAGGGCACTTGAGAGATCGCGCTAGTAGGGTATGACTCTCAATGTTCCAATGCTTTGGGATGCATGAGAGGAGCATGCCTAGTGTAAACCTTCCCACCCAGACGCACTTGTGACATTGGTTTGTGCACACGACAACTAAAATTGACCATTGCGAGCTTGAGGGTGTTCTCGCACCACACACATATTGTTGTTTATATTCATATTGTCGATTTTTGTTGTTTATATTCATATTGTTGATTACATAGGAAAATATTCATTTAAATTTATAAAAGGGCAGCCACCAAACACAACGAATACACAATAATGAACTAAATACAAGGAGTTTTGTAGGGTTAATTCAACATTTTAGAAATTTTATCAAATCATATTCCACAATTGCAATGTTTTATATCATATATTTTTGTTGTTTATATTCATATTGTTGATTACATAGGCAAATGATAAATTAACTTTATAAAAGGACAACCACTAAATACAAAAAATACACAATAATGAACTCATTACACATTTATTGGATCGAATATCAACATTTATATATATCAAAAAAAGGCATGTTTGCCGAGTCAATACAAGTATTACAAAAATGTAGCATATGCCATGTCCAATCGATATACAATAAAAATGTAGAATATATCTACATGTACTGGTCATTCTATGACCAAAACTAACACTATATGATCCTAAACTTGTGATGGATCATCAAAATCAAGCCTCTTCGATGCAGTACACTGCTCTATAGATGGCTGGAAAGCCACAATTCAAAAGCCAAGTTAGAATTCTTTTGTAGAAAAGAGTTCACAATTAACAACATAACTATGCATTTAACTATAATTCCTTTGCAATTGAAATGTAGATTACCTCATCGACTGATCTAGGAGCTAATGTCTTCACTCTCCTCTCCTTGTCACTCTTAAGAGTTTTCTTGAAGACATACTTAAAAGGATCCACGTTATGGCCGTTACGCAATGGGGTCCATTGTAGATTAAATGTACAATGAATACAATGTACTAACATAAATACATCAAAAACACTTAAAAGCTATAATATAGAGAACAATGACGTACTGGTGCCTGAGATGCTTCTCCAATTGACTGAGGATGGCTCACCATTGATGGAGAAATTGTCGCTATTACCTATACAAGAAATTATCAAAGATTAAATACAATTAATATAATGATAAGTATTGTAGGTTAAAAACAATTAATGTAATATATCAAACAAAAGTTTACCAGATCCTGAGATGCTTCTCTAGTGCATGGAGGAGGGCTCGCCATTGATGAAGCAACTATGGATATTTCCTGTATGAAAAAATTATAAGATTATAATATATCACAAGCTCACATGTACGTGTGCATATAATCATGAAATCAAGAAAATAAAGTAGAGCTACATACCTCCCCCCTCTCTTGATCCACGGGCGAATCAGGTGCATTTAACAAATCCACATAGCTCAATGGTTGTTGTACATGTAAAATAGACAAAAAAGACTAATCAATCTACAAACCCTGACTAATACTTGATTTCAACATTTTCAAACAATTGTACAACTAAAAATGTGTTCAATTGCCTTCTTCCCATGTTTTGGCGTCTTCGAGGAATTCTTGTTCTTAGGATGAGGCCTTGATGTGGAGGGGGTACCCTAAAAAAACAAAATTAACATGAGATATTAGTACAGATAATATATTAAACATAATTTAAAAAATCTAAAATGAAATGACTTGCATATTCCATCAAAACAATACATAAAAAGGGTTGTACAAAATATGATACTGTATAGCTTTGTATGCCAAAATCGATCGCTGAGAGCATGATGTTATCAATCTAGGACATTTGGTCCCCTGTCAGCACCTACAAACCAAAAATTGGACCAAGCATTAAAGATAGTATATCTTGTAATATTTTTGAATTCAAAGTGTACTATTCTATTTTAACATGCTACAAAATATATTGAATTCAAAGTGTAGTATGGGATACCGCTACTGCATCCTAAAATGCATATTGTTTGTCTCAATTTAAATCGATGTATAAATGAAAATTCATTTATGTAATTACAAATTTAAAGTGACCGATAAATTAAATGCCATGAATTCAAATCAACACACTTGTGTCTATCGCTGAAGGGCAAACACCATGTCCATCAACTCATCTGTCAGCGCCAAATCCTCAGTCGTACGGGCTTGACATCTACTCCCGCAAATCATGCATGGATGAGATGTGGATCCATCTGCACCGGCTACATCATCTATCCTTGTGCATATCCCCGATAAACTAACACACATATGCTGAATGGGCTCTCTGTCACCACCTAGAGAAACTAATGGCTCATCATCCAGTACAATAGGGTGTGCTAACGACATCCCATGCTAGATGATGGCACTAGTCAATGTTGTGGCCGCTTCAAGAGTCTATAGCTCCATTGACTCTTTCATCTCTACTGGGACAACTTGATGCACCTTGGGTTTGGGTGCTAGGGGGCGACGACTCTCCGAGGCTACTCACCTACGGGCTCCAGGTCCATCTTGGGTAGAGCCACCACCTCTACCATGGAACTCTCTCATGTCAAAATAGTTTGGCCATGCATTGAGAACAAACTCACAATATACTTTTCTCAAAAATTACAATGGAACCTCATAATTATTACAAGGTGGATCATCAAAGACCATCCACCACCTCTGCCAAAAATGATTCTTCATCTGCACATTGGTACACCAATGTATAGGAAACCTCTTTGCATTAAGAGATAATGACTGACCAGTTTTAGGATCAACAAAAAGGGCACATATTTGTTGTTTACTAATATTTTTGTTTTCCACTCCCTTGTATGATAATCCATTAGCATAGTATTGACGACACCTATCCCTAAAGTTTCCCCATTTTGTAATTTGTGTGGAAATAGTTATGGCACCACTAGCTAATGTTTCTAGGCTAGTAGCGAGGGATTTATGATGCTCAAGTTTGGATGTTTTCAATTTATCAATCAGTCTATTCATTTTAGACGTATTTTGCCCTAACTTATTAATTAGTTGCTCATGTGTTTTAGGTGTGTGGTCAAAAGGAGGAATTGGGGGTGTATCTTGTGGGTTTTCAGGAGGTGCATTTTGTTGTTCTTGTTGTGGATTATTAGAATTTGGTTTTTGAAACAAAAAATGAAAAAACCTAATCAAAATTAACAAAATTAAATGCAAAACGTAAAACAAATTGAACAAATGGGAAAGAAAGACAAAAACTAACCTTGATCCATAGTGTCTGGAGGAGAAATGAGGCACCCCGTTCATGGTTTGGCAGAGGAAATGGGAAAAAAAATGTGGTTGTCACAGGAAAATAAGACCCTATTTTTTTTAACTTTTTTTTATAGGTATTGCGTACGCAGTCCTTTAGGGCTTATTAGTGTGTACGCACTCACTTTCCTAAAATCAGTGCGTACATGCTCACTTTACTAAAAGCAGTGCGTATGCGCTACCTTTTTTAGGCTCGGGAACAACGGACCTAAGCGCGTACGCGGTGATTTCAAATTTTATAATCGCTTACGCACTGCTTGTTTTTTCATGTTTTTTTTGGGTGGTGTCCACTTTTCTGACCACCATCTTTGTGCACATACCTTAAAAACCAATAAAATATTTGATCTATGTATGTATGTATGCGTATGTATGTATGTATGTGTGTGTATGTGTATGTGTATGTGTGTATATATGTATGTGTGTGTGTGTCTATGTAATGCATATGTATGTGTGTGTGTACATGTGTGTATGCGTATGTATATGTATATGTGTATGTATGTATGTATGTATGTATGTATGCATGTGTATGTGTGTATGTTTATGCATGTATATTTTTGGGTATGTGTGTATGTATGTATGTGTGTGTGTATGTAATGTATATGCATGTATGTGTGTATGTGTGTGTATGTATGTATGTATGTATGTATGTATGTATGTATGTATGTATGTATGTATGCGTGTGTATGTATATGTATGTGTGTATGTGTGCATGTGTATGTATGTATGTATGTATGTATGTATGTATGTATGGGTGTATGCAAGAAGTTGAGTCTTGAAGCACTTAAATAATGAATCTTGAAAAAAATCATTAATAGAAAATGTAGTGCTCGAAGTCTACTTTCCAAATATGTAATTTATTTTAGTACCTAGATCTTAAACATTAAGTTTGAATAGGAATTAATAAAACCTATAGTTTAAAAATCACTTTTCAGGATCATACCATGCCCGTGTACGACAAGCATAATTTGACCTAAATAAAATTATTTTTCTGAATCCTTTTGAGAAAATATTTGTAACTCACTTCCCTTTGATGATGATATTTTTTTCTACATATGTTTTTTTTTGTTAATTTTTTATTGGGTATAATCATTGTTTTGAAAAATCCTTGTGTACGGCAAGCATAATTTGACCTAAACTTAACATTTTAATTTTTTTTTAAACTATAGAGAATTGTCTCTAGTTTGATCCCATATAATTTCTTTTCCAAAAAACTTTAAGACAAAAAAGTTATTAAAAAACTGAAAAACCCTGTTATTTTAAGTTTATGGAACTCTTTCATTAGAAATTATTTTAAAAATTAAAATATTGATCATTTAAAAAAAATATATATATTTAGAATCTACACAGTCTCTACTATAATGGGTTTACATTGTTTAAATTTTTTTTGAAAATTTGGTGTTCAGATATATTTTTGAAGTCATTATTTTGTATGAAGATTGATTTGGCCTTCAAGTAGTAGGTCAAACGAAGTCCAAGCCTAAGGTTTGGCTCTCCAAACCTTTTTCCAAGCCAAAATATGAAGCAACAATTGGGCCGAAATTCAACTTTTTTAGAAACGAGATCCCGTATCCTAAATGGGATCTCGTTTAAGATACAAGATCCTCTTTCATTTTTTAATTAATTAAAAATATGAAAACAAAATGGGATCTCATTTTTAAATAGAACGAGATCCCGTTTTGGATACGAGATTCCATTTCGTTTTCCTTTGTATTATCAAAAAAAAATAGTATATATAACCATTATTATAAGTGATAGTACATGTCCTTTTGTGCGGCTTTTTATGCAATATGTTATGATCTAGTTTTCCTTTGGATTCTCTTTTGTTGTAAATTTATATTCATTTTTTGAAGGTGGCAACCACTATATAATTTTCTAGTCATGGGGTCTAAACAACGTTAGAAGAAGAAACAAAGGAGGTAAATGACCATTGAGGAAATTCAAGCAGAAAGAGAGAAGGAGGCCAAACATCAAAGAGATAGAAGAATGAGGATTCAACAAATGAGTAATCTTGATGCTTCTAGATCGACAACAATGGAAGAGACAAACATTCAAGATGATGTCTTCCAGGGGATAAGATGGATGTAGATGATGCAATTATGGATGATGTTGATTTGGATGATACAATTATGGAGTAATCCAAGTACTACATCCTCAAATCTAGGTACATCTTCAAATTATTCAGGTAGTACATCTTCAAATCCTTCTCTAAAAGACATGGATAATGTGATTATAGATGATATTCATGTTGATGATTTAGTAGAAGCTGGATATACCAATGTTGAGATTGATACAATTGTTTGTGACACAATAAAACAAATTAGAGATATTGAAAATGAAAAATTCGTGTTGGTGAAGATGAAATTCCTTTGAATGTTGAAAGTGAAAATCCTTATGAACATGGTGAAAATGAAAATCCTCCTATTGTTGAAGATCAAGAGAACTTTTTTATAAAAAATTGAAAAAAAAGTTTTGTATAATCTTCTCGGTAAGATTTCTTGGAGACAAAAATAATTTATGCTAATATAATATTCAAAGATTATTTTATCAAAAAAACCTTGCAATTCAATGTCAACTAATGATGCAATTGATGAGAATATGGAAAATGAGAAAAGTGATGAAAAAAATAGGCACCTTTGAGAAACCAATAAAAAAAGATGAATCGGTTAAGCATGCTATGTCTACTGTTGCAAGTGTTGGGAAAATGGTGTTGTACACCTTGCATAATAATGTTTCATTTTTACATTATTTTATTATTGTGTGAGGTGGACATGGAATTATATTGTAATATCATATTATATTGTTGCACCTAGATGGATGTGCAAAATGTAGAGATTCCGTTGAAATATTATTGTAACCACTTGATGATTTGTATTGACATGTTGGTATTATTATATTATATTTATTTAATATTGGTGAATGCAATTGTGATGAAGTGTCCAATATTAAATTCCAGTCAAAGGTAGGTAAGAAAAAAATTATATTTTATTGACACATGGTTTTGGCCACATGGTTTTGACGTAATACCACCTGGTGGTTTTGTGGTTGCTTGTCTCTATAAAAGCACCACAAGGGTAGTTGTTTGGGTTAGATAGGTTAGCATTTGTGAAGGAGGAAGCATGGCATGGGATGTGTGGATTCATGATTGGTCACATGGAGTGCATGGTTATGGATGGGTTTTTGAAGGCTTTCTATAGTTGTATTGTAATGGACACATTGTTGATAATACATGGTGGATGATGCTTTTGGAGGCTGGGTTTTTCCCTCACAAGAGTTTTCCCAGGATATATCTTGTGTCACATTTTCATGGGTATGTTGTCTATTCTTTGCATATGGCTTCTATGTGTTGATTTGTTTGAAATCTTAAATGGGTTATGTGGAAATTGTCATAAAGATTGCTGCAATTTTCCTTATAGCAATTGTCATTGAATCTATTGGAAAAAAGAGTCAATCTAAAGATAAGAATATGGCATGAAAAGCTATAACAACTGCTATAGTGAATAAAACAACCTTGAATAAAAGGATGGTAAACAACATTAGTGTAATTTTAAAGATGCATCCTAAAATGTTGGTAAGAGCAGCCAAAAGAACAAAAAGTATTGAAAATGATCCAATCAACCAAAGTTGGACTTTTAGTGGTAGAATTCAAAGGTCAGATATGAAATTGAATATTGAAGTGAAATATTTGGTTGAAATTTTTTGGCATGATAATACAAGGGTATTGTCTAATGCTAGAGATGTTCTAAAGTTGAGAGTGGGGTCGAAAATTTGTGATCCTCATCTTGAACACCTATTAGACACAACTCAAACTGAATTTTATAAAAAAGAATTGGATGAAGTTGTGTTACCTAGAAATATTACAATAAGTCAAAGATCATTTGAGAAATACAAGCCCTGGTATGTGAAAATTAAATAAGAAAAGAATCTCTTGTTGTAAAATGCACATGCAATTTTGTTATTATTATGATGTTTTTCAATATACATTGTGTTTTGCATAGTAACATGCTTATCCAGGAATGTGGTATTGATATGCCACTTGAAACAATCAAGGATTTTTTAGAAAATTTATTTTGTGAAATAAATGATGAGCAATTATTTTGTTTGTGTTCATGTATCTCTGGACAATGTTGTATTTGTGACAATTTTTCATTACTAGTAGAATATATGCAGGACAGTAGTGAAAATGATTTTGGACAACAACTAGTGGATGTTAGAAGATTTAAGAATGTTGAGTATCCCTTAAAGGATGGTAAAATAGGAAAGTGTGTTGATTTAATCACATAAAAGGTTAGTGTACATGAATTCATGTTAGAATTTAAGAGTAAGATTGCCCCAAAATATGTTCAACACACTCTCAACATGCCAGATGGCTTGATGCTCAATTTCGCACATGTAAAAATTCATTTTCAGTTGGAAGTATACTATCAGTGGTGGACTTTGTAGAAAATTATACTCTTAAGCCACAAGAGGAAATTCAATCTCAGTATTATACTTCCACTCAATTTTCTATTTTTGTTCATATTGTTTATAGACATGTAGATGATAGCACAGAGGATGATATAATTTTTTTAAGGGAGTACCATTTCTATGTGAGTGATAATCAGATGCACTCGTCAGAGTTTGTTTAATATTGTTTCAACCTTTTTTAATAAAAAAATTAAGAAAAAGAGGAATCCTGATGACAAAACATCTTATATGGTCAAATAATTTTACAAGACAATTCAATAATGCTCAAATGTTTTATTGGTTAGTAGGGCTCACAAGGAATACAATATCCAACATATATGGAGTTTTTTTGAAGCTAGACATGGTAAAGGAGAACATGATGGAGCCGGTGCATGTGTTAAAAGAATTCTTGCTAGAGAGCAATTAAAATTTGAAGATAATGTAAAATCTAAAGATGAACGTGCAATTGTGGATTGGTGCAATACAATATTATCTACTGGATTAGGTGTCAACTCTACAATTCAACAATTCTTTTGGTTAGTTGAAGAAGAGAAAATTGTGCCTAACCTTGATTGTGAGACAATTAGTGGATCAACAAAATGACATTCATTTGAGAGTTCAAATGCAAGCACATGGACTATATGGACAAGGGAGCTTGCATGTTTTTGTTAGTTTTGTATTTCAGGTGATTCCGATGTATATGAGAATACTGAATGGGTTGAAGAGTGGAATCAAAGATCATTGATACCTGCTCAAGCACAAGATCAGATTGACACAATTGAAGATAATGATCACTTGTTTGCATTAGATGATTATGATCATGTTTCAGACCTTGTATAAAAGGTAATTATTTAATTATTTTATTTCGAATATATGTTTCTAGTTCATGTTTAATAATTAATTTCAATCTTTTTTTATTTAATGTAGAAAATTTTAGTGAAAAATTGATAATATTGGTTTTTTTATAGGACACCTATGTCGTTGTTGCACCTCAAGACAATAAAGAGGAAATATAAAATTGGTTGGCTCAATGTGTTGAGACTACACACAAATTAGTTAATCCTCGAGAAGATGATGATGACTTTCATTATTCTACTGGTTTAGTGGTAGTTGTTGGAACTTGGCTAAGGAAATATTTGACAAGGAAGAATGGTTTGCCTGCCTTTGAAGATTATGAAACACACAAGAAGATTATGCACTACTCACATTTTATTGTTGTAACAAATATACAACTAGTGAGATATCGCGAGAGACCTACTAATAAAGATTTGTAGACAATTTCTATGGAAGATCATGAGACAATTATAGATGCTTTGGAAAAAAGAGAGGATGCAGATGATACAATGGAATAAGTATTTATAGAGGTATGTATGTATATATATACTTTCTATGGTCCATCCCCTTTATTTAATTTTCAAATTATCTATATAACTATTTTTTATTACCATTTAATCTATAGTTTAAATATTATTGTTTGATATCTAGGTCCATCCCCTTAGGAGCTTACTCAATGGTATGTGTAGACACCTAAAAGTTGCACAATGAATTAAGTGAATTTTATTCATTTAATTATCCCTAATTCTTCCAATTAATTAAATTAAGATCTAATTAATATCTCCTTCTTCTAGCCTAGCCTATTAATTAAACTAGCATTTGATTAAGTACCCTTAGCCATTTAATTAAATAAATCTTATTTATTTGATTAAAATCCATTTATCCCCTTTTCCATTTTAATTAAATCTACATTTAATTAAAATCCCCTTTGCATTTAAAATAAATCAAAATTTATTTGTAAATCCCCCCACTTGCAAAATCCTACAAATGCAAGTTGTGTCCCTTTTGTCTAAATTAAATCATTTTAATTTAACTAAAAATCCTATTTTCCCTCACCCACTTGCAAAATCCTACATCTCTCACTTGCCTCCTAATCATCCTTCTAGAACCTATCTAATACTGTCATTATCCTAATTAATCCATTTTGTTTCTTCCTAGTTATCTCACACATGTGTGAGCACATTTCCCCCTTCTCCCAAGGTGGGACCACATTGACTTTTCACCTTCTCCCCCTTGTGACACTTGTCACAAGGCTAAGCTTGCAAATCTGGGACCACATTGATCCTCACCCTCTCCCCCTTGTGACATTTGTCACAAGGCTAAGCCTTTCAACTTCGGACCACATTCCTCCTTCAATCTTGACCCTTGATTGGTAATCAATCTTGGCCATCCATTTCTAAGCCATAAACTCTATAAGATGAGCTCTTGTATCATATCAAATGGTTCATAATCCCAATCTTGTTCATCAAAATTATAGTCTTTTGCAGGTTATCAAAGGAGCTCATCTTGTCATCTCCAAGCATCAACATCATCCTCAAGAATCCATAGCACATAGTTTAGCTTCATTTAGTTGCAATTTAATATTCCATCCTAGCTTAATTTCACTTCGTTTATAAGTTTTGCATTCTCATCTTAGTTTAATTAACTCACATAGCATACTTAGCTTTCAATTTGTAACATACTTTGCATCCTAATCACCTAGCTTGCATCCTTCATCTTCATCTCCATCTCTTAGCACTCACTAGAATCCTAGTTGCATCCATTTCAATTCTAGTAGCATTTTCATATAACTCGTTCTCTAGGTTGTCATCTTGAGGATCAAGTGCTCTTCCAAGTGAGGGCCACCTTGAATCTTAGAGATCTTTAGAGATAGAGGACAATGAGGTGATTTTAGAGTTTTTAATCTATTCATGTGTTTTGATTTCTAACATCTAATGCAATGCTTCATTGGTGTGTTTGAAGTGTTTTCCCTCTTGTAGGTGGAATACCTCATTTTAGGCACATAGTATGTAATGGAATAAGTATTTAATATAGAGGTATGTATAAGTTTTTAAAATTACATGTTTTTCAATGATACATTGATAAATTGGTTTTAATACATGTTTTTACAATTCATTTAAAATGTTTAACCATTTTGTACTTCAATCCATATTCTAATTTCATGTCCCGTTAAGCCATGTCCTTATCAATTTGATCCCCTTAAGCCACATGTCCCAATTAGGCCCATCCCCTTAAGCCATGTCCTAATTAGTTCAAACGATCCCATTTTAATACACATGTCCTATTTAGTTTGATCCCCTTAAGCCACATGTCCCAATTAGGCCCATCCCCTTAAGCCATGCCCTAATTAGTTCAAATGATCTCCTATCTAAGCCACATGTCCTATTTAGTTTGATCCCATTAAGACACATGTCCCAATTAGGCTCATCCCCTTAGTCCATGTCCTAATTAGTTCAAATTATCCTCTTTTAACCCACATGTCCTATTTAGTTTGATCCCCTTAAAATCCACATGTCCCAATTAGGCCCATCTCCTTCCATGTCGTAATTAGTTCAAATGATCCCCTTCTAACCCACATGTGGACTATTTAGTTTGATCCCCTTAAAAGCCACATGTCCCAATTAGGCCCATCCCCCTAAGCCATGTCCTAATTAAATTTTCACCCCCCTAAGGCATGTCCCCTTAATTTCCCCTTAAGCCATGTCCTAATTAACTTTTCATCCCTCTAGTTCCTATTTATATATATCTAACTAACTTTTTTTTATTCTTGGTGGCATGTAAAGCAAGTTCTTGAATCTAATTAAATCAAGGTTTCCAATAAATTGGTAAGCATCATTTTTTTTTTGTTAAATAATTAATTTCTATTTTTAATGTGTATGTTTAATTTAATTCTAATTTTAACTCGTTAAATTTATTGCATGTAGGTCTCCTAGAAACCAAAATTTGTCTTTGAGGCGAGGATGTAATTTATAGATATTTCAAGAACCTGGTTGTCTCTATGTAGGGATCAAATTTAAAATGTTATTTCCTAGATTTAAATTGAACTTTTAATGTCTTAGATTAGATCAAACTTTTAATGTTTGAGATCAAATCAAACTTTAATATAATTAAGATGTCGATCAAACTTTTAAATTTGAGATGTGGATCAAACTTTTATATTTGAGATGTGGATCAAAATTTTATATTTGAGGTGTGGATCAAACTTTTATATATTTAAGATGTGAATAAAAATTTTATATTTAAGATGTGGATCAATCATGTGTACAATTGTACATGTTATTTATGTTTTTGATTAAGGTAAAAACAGGTTTTGAAGGGGCCCCGAAACCCTTTACAAACGGAACTTAACAGATAAAGCAAAAAGAGACAAAAAGGAACAAACCAACGAAAAGCCAGCAGAAAACCATAGACAACCGGCTAAAGCCCCACAAAGCCAGCAAAACCAGCCAGATCCAAGAGGAGAAACTAATTGATTTTTTTTCAGGGCATTAACCAAGGTGTTGGTAATCCCATACAGTTCTTTGATATTTTCCCTGAAATTAGGGACATCCTTAGCAGAAGCAGCCACAACTTTCTTGACACTTGCCCTGGTCCTCTTAGCAGCACCATTAGCTAGAGTAGCTTCACCACTGCCAATCTGGATAGTATCTTCATCCATGTCAAGGTCCACCACCAATTTAGGAGAACTGGATTTATCAAAGACCTTAGCAATATCCTCCAAGTTTTTAGTGATAGATAACAGGATATTCGAGATAATGCCCAACAAATTTTTCATCACCACACTCCCTTCTTCCAGCGATTTAACCTTCTCCTCCATATCCTGCTTCCATTTTATCTGATCCCTATCGTCATCCTCCCTCTTCTCATCTATCTTTTTCCCTTTTTTTTTCAGGTTCTTCAAGAGTTCATAGGTCCATCTTGTTAGGGTTTCAAGCAGATCCGAAGCAAATATGAACTAACAATTATATGTAGATTTAAATACAAAAGATAAAGAAATAAAACATGACACAGATAACCCAGAGAATTTAACGTGGTTCACCCAGAATGGGTTACGTCCACCATACATAGTCGCCCAATCTTTCTTATTATCCAGCAAAAATAGTACATCGACCTTGCAATGCCTTAAGCATCCTAGCTGCTTATAACATGTGCTTTTAGGGCAACAAGCAAAGTCAACCTTTTTAAGGTTTTATTACAATGTCGGTTTTCATCAACAAAAAATGACAAAAAAAAATTTCTAGGGGGTTACCACCCCCGAACCCCTGTAGTGGGCTATGCCCACTTTCCTGGGGCCTAGCCCAGCCCTGGACCCCAATGAGGATATGTGCTAAGTGTACAATACTTTGCTGATCAGTCGCCACATATCAACACATCTGTCATAATCCAGTCTCACCTTAGTGAGTTTTTTAAGGTTATCCAGGAATAACCCTTTACCTACACTTTCCTTATCCTCACTTAAACTGTCCTTAGTCATATCCTTCTCAGGTTCCTTGTTCTCCTCCCTCTCAGAATTCATATCTTTTTCCTTATTATCCTTGTATTCCACATCCTCCATAGGGTGGTTGTTGTCCTTGCCAAGGCAATCACTGTGGATAGGGCTTTCATTGTCGGACTCATTATCACCACCTTATTCCTCAATACCCACCTCCTCATCTTTCCAGTTGTCTTCACCATCAGAATAATTTGTATCCATTTCGCTGCCTTCTTTTCCAATTTCCTCTATTTCGATCTTTTCTTCATGGGTTTTTGTCCCAAAGGCACTCTTACTTTTTTTGCTAGAAGACACCTTCTCCTTGCTAGAATCGCCTCCCTCCAGCTTTCTCTTCCCTGGAGAGGTGGATAACCTCTTATTTTCCAACATAGCGAGGGTTTTACAGTGCTCATAAATGAGCAACAAAAGCCCGCAATGGAGAACCGAATTTGAGGGATTCTTACTGTGTTTATTGAGGGACCTTGAAAGGGACCTGAAAAGGTAGTAGGGCAGGGAGACCCTTTTGTCATGTCTGAAATGGTTTAAAAGAACAAAGTGGTAAGTGTGGGCCCTGGAAAATCAGCCCTTAACAGTGATATATTCCATTATGGTATTCAAAACCCAACCCCAAATTTTATTGATATTAGAGGTTTCATAGTAACCCCTTGTGGCTTTGTCAATTCTAGCCCTCTCTTTTTCCTTACGCGGGAACAGATTTACCACGTTATTGGAGACTTTAAGGTCTCTAAAAAAATTAAGCCCAGAATGTGGCATACCAGTCAAAGTAGCTATGAGTCCCACGTCCAATTTGAACTTAACCCAATAGATTTTAAAGGACCCATTACACCAATTTTCAGAAATTTTGGAAACGACGAGATTTACCCTACCTTTGTCATAATCCACTAGCTTCTCCATAAAGCTTGTGAGGGACCCTTTTTCTAGCTTCGCCTACACTTTCGGCATCGCCTTCCATCTTGACATATTATTTGGTTCCTCCCTCCTTAAATCTCCTCCCACATTCGAATTCAGATTCTCAGCTCTATTCCTCTGCAAACTCAACACTTCTTTCCCATAGTTACTCAAGATTTTGAACAGGATGACCCACAAAGTGTGTGGCGTAATATTAAAAATGGTTGGGTTTCTGTTGCTTTGCCATGTAATCATTACCTTTCCATCAAAGCATAAATTATTCATATTTCCTGTCATGATTATGCGGTCCTTCCCTCCCTGTAAATTTGTCCTTTCTAAGGAGCTCTTTAATGTTCATATTAATATCTTCCCTGTGCCAAATCATTTGAGAATCAGAATTAACTCCTAGGTTCTCCAAATAGTTCGCCACCATATTTTTCTCTCTAAAGGCACGTTGAATAATTATTTCTTTAAAACTAGAGATAATTTCCCTAGCTTTCAAGATAATGTTTTCAATTGACCATGATGGCTCTGACTCCTCCTTCAAACACTTAATAATATTGAGTGAATCTCCCTCGAGCCATTATTTATCATGATTAAGATTCTTGGCTATAATTCAGGTGTTCAAGGCAGCTGAGGCTTTGGCAAAATGACTAGTTTGACTCCCCAAAGGACCAATCACCACCACTAAGCAACTTCCAACAAAATTTTTGACAATGCCCCCATATCTAGCTTTACCCAGATTCTCCTTAGAGGCCCCATCAAAGTTAGCCTTAATCCACCCCTGAGGAGGAAAACACCAAACTAGACCTTCTCTTCCCTTCTCCTTACTAGTTGTAGTAGTAGAGAGGTTCCACCTATCATTGAAGTCTTCTTTAGTAGCTGGTCCATTATCAGTACCATAGATACATTCAAATATTCTCCTGTAAATTTTATCCACCACCACTTCAGGAATAGCACTTTTATCCCTAAAATTCCTATTGTTGCGCTCTTTCCCTTTCCATGTCTCCAAAATCTTTGGATTAGAATTAGGGCAGTGCCATTGCTGCCAGGATTCCCCTAGGGAGTTCAGAAAAACCCACCTCAAATTCCACGTGCTTAAGATGATTTTCCAGATTTCTTGACTAAAAGTACACTAATTAAGAACATGGCAAGCAGTCTCTTCTTCCCTACAACAAAGAGAACACCTGTTAGGAAAATAAAACCTCTCTTTTGAAGGTTGTCCAGAGTTAAAACCTTGTTTTGGATGAATATCCAAAAAAAGATATTAACCTTAGGAACTAACTTCTTGTTCCAGACTTTAGCCCAAAGATATTAACCTTAGGAGTTAAAACCTTATTTTGGATGAACCTTAGGAACTAACTTCTTGTTCCACATATTCATTATGGATAGCCATAGCTGAGGAAACAGAATATTTCCCATTTGGGGTTTCCCTCCATATCAATCTGTCAACTTTGTTGTCTCTAAGAAGTTTAGCAGAGAGAGAAATCTGAAGGAACTTAAGCCTCAGACACTGCAAGATAAAATCAATCCATTTCCCATTTCTCCAATAGTCTTTGACTAGCTCCCCAAACCTGCTTTTGAACCAGTCTTTCCATTCATTAAGGATTGGAACTTCCTCCAGAGGTTTATCCAATATCCACCTATCTTCCCAAAATCTTATTCTCCTACCATCCCCAAGGTTCCAAATTCGACCAACAGCAACCCAACTTTTAGCTAATTGGACTGCATTCCATATAGCCGAACCTTCAACAATAAAAGAATCATCTAAAAATTCTTCCTCAGAAGGTTGCATATAAAGATATTTGTTTTTCTAGATTAAATTCCATTCTCTTTCCTCCCCTTTCATTCTCCAAATTTGTTTAGCTAATAAAGCCTTATTCATACAACTAATATTCCTTAAACCCAACCCCCCTGAAGCCTTAGGAGAATAGATTTTATTCCAGGCAATAAGGGGAATTCTATTTTTTACTTCCACCCCCGACCAAAGAAACTTTTTTTGGATTCTTTCAATTGCTTCCGCAAACTTTCTGGGGATTTTGAAAAAACTAAGAGCATAAACAGGCAAGTTTTGAAGAGTGGCTTTGAGCAGAGTAACTTTGCCCGCTTGACTAAGGACTGTCCCTTTCCAACCAACTAGTTTTGAGTTAAATCTATCCACCAACTTATTCTAGAAAGCATCCTCAGGTTTAATACACAGAGGAAGCCCCAGATAAGAAGAGGGAAGCTCAGTTATTTTGCAGCTAAGAATTCTTTCAATCCTTAATTTCCTTTGAACAGGGGTGTTGATGAAGAACAAAGAACTCTTATCCCAATAAATTTTTTGACTAGAGGCAAATTCATAAATATTCAGCACCTTCATCATATTTTTAGCTTTCGTAATGGTAGCGTCCCCCATAGTGATAGAATCATCAACAAACTGTTCATGAGTACAAGTGAAATTGGATGAAGATGGTTTTAGACCTCTAAGATTGCCTTCTTCCACATTTTAAAAAATAAATCTACCTAGACTTTCAGCTAAAATAGTAAACAAGATAGGGGATATGGGGTCCCCCTGTCTAAGACCTCTAGAGATTTTGAAGAAACTAGACGGGGATCCATTGACAATAACAGCAAAATAGAAAGTTTCCATAAGTTGAGAGCAAAGCTAAATAACTTTTTCACCAAAACCAAACGCTCTCATAATCCTTAGGAGAAACTGCCAGTTCACTCTATCATAAGCTTTAGCCATATCTAACTTTATAAAGAAACCCTGACTATTAGCCACTTTCAGGGAATGGATATTTTCATGAACAGATATAATGGAGTCCAGAATCTGTCTATCAGGGACAAAGCCATTCTGCTAGACGGAGATAATTCTTGGAAGAATTTCCAGCAACCTGGAAGTCAGAACCTTGGATAAAATCTTGTAAACAGAGTTATAGAGACTAATGGGTCTAAACTTATTGAGAGAATCAGCTCATGGGATCTTCAGAATTAGGACAATGAAGGTAGCATTCAGTTCTTTTAGAAGCCTTCTAGAGCCAAAGAATTCTTTAACACCTTTGCAGATGTCAGTCTCCACAATATGCCAAAATTATTGGAAGAAAAACATTGGAAAACCGTCTGGTCCAGGGGATTTATCTCCCTGAAATGAAAACACCACCTTTTTGATTTCCTGATTAGAGGGAATACGGGATAAATAGTTATTGTCTTCAACAGTCGGGGTGGAAGGAATAGCTTGCAAGAGGATGTTTTGATTACTGATATCTAGGTTATCCACTTCTCCCAACAAGGTGCCAAAATACTCCAGAGCTTCCTTTCTAATATCATTATCCTCCGTTAAAATCCATTTATTACAGGATAATCTGGATATCCTATTAGCTGCCCTATGCTTAAGAGCAGTTAAGTGAAAAAACTGGGTATTTTTATCACCTTCCTTCAAGAACAAGACTCTAGATCTTTGTCTCCAGAATGTCTCTTCATTATAAATAATGGTGTGGTATTTAGACAAAAGAACATTTTTCACCACCCTCAATTCATCAAATAGCCCATTCTCTTGGATTCTATCTTGAAATTCTTTTATTTCAGTTTTAATTTCAATTTTACTCTTGAAGATGTCCCCAAAAATCTCTTTATTCCAGATTTTAATTTTAGCCTTTATAATATTGAGCTTTTTAGCTATTATAAAGAGAGTCATACCCTCAACCTTAGAATTCCACCAATCAGCAACACAAGCTTCCAAGGACGGATGGGATAACGACACTTTTTCAAATCTAAAAGGGAAGTTTCTCTTAGCCAAAAAAGAGTTGGTAGTAAAAGAGATAGGATAATGGTCTGACCCAATTTTGATAATAGAAGCAAGGGAGTAGCTATACTTGGCTAACCACTTAGGAGAAATTAAAGTTCTATCTAACTTCACTTGAATCAGGTCAGCTTCGGTTCTTCTATTAGTCCAGGTGTAGTTAATACCTTGAAGATCCACATCCATAAGAGCTTGATCATTAATGAACTCCATAAGGTCATGTTTCCCATCAAGCTACAAGGGGAGACCTCCCATCTTCTCTTCCTCTTTTAGTGGAGTATTGAAATCTCCCATTATTATCCAACTTTAATCAGCAAACTTAAGTCTGTCATCAACAAGGCTTCTCCAATATTTAACTCTCCCAATTTTGGTATTAGGCGCATAGACATTAGTTAACACCCATACAAAGTTATCCTTGATATGCTCAAGCTGCACAGAGTTCCTATTAAAAGAAGAGATAATTTCCTTACCTTTAATGGTTTTTTGGTTCCAAAAAATCGCAGTTCCTCCAGAAGCTCCCTCCGAGCTAGATCCTATGATACCATTATTTTTAAAAATTCTAATCTTTTCCACTTTTTCCTTAGACATCTTGGTTTCCCGAACAAGGACCACATCTGGTTTATGATCTCTTATGATGTTTTGTAACACATCCTGCTTATGAGGGGCATGCAACCCTCTGATATTCCAGGAGATTATCTTCATACTTTAACTGGAGATAGGGCTAACTCGATGGAACATTGTGTTCCATTAGCACGGTTCTTCCAGCTTTCTTGTTCCCTTTGATGTTTTAGAGATGGCCTCCCCTCCTTTTTGTTCTAGCTTCCAACATCTACCTTTTTCTTATTCCTGCTTCTAGTTGAGATACCTCCATTGAGTTCCTCCTTATTCAATTTTCCCTCTTTCGAACCAAGAATTCTGAGATTTCCTTCCAGGATATCCATTACCACACTATGTGATGAGGTTTTACATAGAGGAGGCTTTGGGCTTCCATTAGTTAAAAGCAATAAGGGCTTGATATCAGAAGGGTTAAAATCTTGATCTTCATTAAAGTTTTCCTCAATTGTTTTTGAGAAAGAAGAAACAGGCACAACTTCATTGGGACTTACCTCTTCCTTCTCCTGACTGACAGATCCAACCTCCTGGTCCTTTGGGTTATTTTTGTTGTTCAATTCTCTACCTTGCTCCCCCTCTTTAGAACTCTCTGCTTGGTTATTAGAGCAAACACAATCTTGTTTTTCATTGTTACTGTTCTCACCCTTCTTAACTTCATTTACTAGTTCCATTACTTCCTTATTTTGATCACACTCAACTGATGAGTCTCCTTTTTTATCAATCGTTTGCCAAATCTTTTTATAGTTAGCATTGCTATCAATCTTACTTTCCTTACTCTTCTTAAGTGGACATGATTTTTCCCAATGCCCCAATTTCTTGCAATGGAAATAGGCAAACGGGAGTGATTCATATTCAATAGCTTGGGTCCATTTCCCTAGTTTAGAAATAATCTCTATTGATTAACATTTACACAAATGCGAGCAAAGACCAACCTTGATTTAGCCGCTGTCATTGGATCAATCGAAATAAGTTCTCCAAAATAATTCGCAATACCGTTATTTATGTTGCTTCATATGTGTGTTCTAGTTATAATTGCTTCATTTATTTAATGTATGTGTATGCTATTTATTGCTTCATATATATATGTATATATGTTATTTATTAATTCATTTAAAAATAATAATGTAATGTTCTTATGAACATTATTCCCCTTAGGCTTAAATCCCCTTAAGCCACATGTCTTAATTAGGTCCATCCCCTTAAGCCAAGTCCTAAGTTGTTTCATCCCTTTAAGTCATGTCATGATTAGGTCCATGTCCCCTTAAACTAGAAGTCCTAATTAGGTTCATCCCCTGAAGCCATGTCCTAATAAGGTTCACCCCCTTAAGCCATACATCCTGAATAGCCTGCCCCACCCTCCCTCCCTTTTAAGCCATACATCTTAAATAGGTCCATCCCCTTTTAAGCCATGATGCATGCCCTAATTTAATTGTTTACACATGTTATCTAATATAGATGTATATTTTTTATTGCTTCATGTAAATTGCTTATGTGTATATTATAAATTGATCTTGATTCATGTAAATTTCTTATGTGTATATATTAAAATTATTTTATTTAGTGTAAATTACTTAATATGTATACATACACATAATTATTATTGTGTAATTTAATATTTAAACATGTCAAATAATTTGAGAGTTTATATAATATTTTAATTAAAAGAGCTTATATATTTAATTTAAATGTGTCGTAAATTTTAGTTAAGTTATACATGATTAATTTATGTAGATTGCTTTTCAAATTTATAATCAAGATACATATATACTATCATTACATTAGAAATCAATATATAATTTAACACATGCACGTGTACATTTAAGAAGACATAATGATTAAACAAGTCCATGGCATGAAATAAACAAGTATGACATGTACATAGTGTTGGCAATATGCTGGATTTGGTTAAGTTTTTTCATTGATGTCAACACTGTATCCTGGTTGGATCTATCCTAGTTAGTCTTGGTGATCTTCTTGGTTTCAACTGTGATCCTGATCCGGTATGATCAAATCTCTGGAATTAGTTTTGGATGCTTATTATGGATGGTTACATGCTTTCTATATTCTGTTGATTCATGATTTGGTTCTTTGGTTTTTATCGCTTTTGGTATTTACTGGAACCGGCTTGCCTGTAGATATCTCGGTTAGCTTTACCGATATTTTGTTTTGGTGACTTGATTAGTGGATTTTGGGTCCAACTGATGGGATCGGTTTCTTTCATGCTGAAGGTATTTCTTGATCGTGTCCCGAGATTTTGGTGACTATGCATTGGCTGGTGTGTTGTTATGATGGTCCTATTTGGATCTGGATAAACTTTTTGTTATTTCACTTAGGGTTTCTACCTGTTGGTGAACCGTGTTGGATTGTGGTCTTAGCGGAATTTACAATGAATATAATTGTTTGGATATTTGATTTAAGTCCATGCTATGTAATATAAATCATAATATTGGTCTAGTGGTATCGTGTGATGTAATTTTTGTAATTATGGGTTTATGGGTTTAGGGTTTAGCCTACCTTGTCAATAAGGTTGATGATCTGTATTTATAGGTGACTTTTCATGTAATTTGGGAATTAATAATTATGAGTGGTTATGTCTACATTATTAGTGAGATAATTATGTGTGAATAGATTCATATCATTCCAGTGAAGGTTGGAAAGGTTTTGTATTGCAAAGAAGACATCAGTACTTAACCGGAACTGTATCAAGCATTAGTAGATTCTACTTTCACAGTTCATTTCTTTCCGGATTGTAGTCCAAAGTTTATGTAAGTGAGTGAGACTTCCCTTTGTGATGAGTAGTGTGATCTAGGTTGTTGGCCTTTCTGCAAGTGCAGACCCCATTGTAATTATTCATAATACTACTGCAGAGTATTCATCTAATTGTGGGTAGGGTTTCCCACCGTGGTTTTTCCATTTACGGGTTTTCCATGTCAAAATATTGGTGTTATGTGTGTTGTACTTTCATGTCATATCTTTCATTGTGTTTTTCTATGGTATAAGGTTTATAATTGAATTAATTGTTGTACTTGTGAGTAAACTGATTCACCCCTCCCCCTCTCAGTTTATTGTCAGTATCAGTGCATTCCAACACATAGACCTTGAAATGTAAAATGTGTCCATGATGGAATAGTAAATTGCATGAAACATGTAATAAATATATATATAGCCCCTAAAATCAAGAGGCCTCCCTAAAATATAGACTCCTCTTCAAACCACATGAACCAAAATGAAGAGAATCACTCTACAAGATAAAAATGAATTTGTGAGTTACAACATGAAATATAAATTTAAAACTATTTAAAATGATTTAAAACATTGTACATGATTTAAATTTTAAATTATAATTTATCAATTTAACTAACAATAACAACTAAAAAACTTGTCGTGCGTACATGAGTAGGCTCATCTCCTCTCTCCACTGAGTGCTTTGTGTCTCTAGGTGTTATGGGGGTTGTCAATGTCTCTCCTATCTCAAGCTATAGTTCACATAGATCTCAATGAATTTAAAATGGAAATTAAATTTAAATTTAATGTTCAATTATATAAATAAAAAATAGTATACCTCCTAGAAATCTTAAATGTACACATATCCTAAAATTAGGTGCTTTTAAAATAGGTATTTGAGTTCAAATATATAAATTGTTTACTTGATGATCATCTCCTCTATGCACATATGTGTGCTCTACATCAGTATGTGCAGGTGTTGTGGTATGAGTGGTTGTAACAACAGAAGCAAAAGTGGTATTAACAAGATCATACAAGGTCAAAAAAGAGCACATGCCATCAATGTGTACACGAGTTGTACAGTTTATCTACATATACATGTACACATGCACAAAATTTTATTCAAAAACTTAAGTATTGATTTAAATAAAAAAATTCACCTAAAATGTAGTCAATGTCTATAGAAAACCAACAAGAGGGTCACCGTGATATGGGTCTGAAAAACCCATCCTAATAGTTGTGTCCATCTATAACAAAATTCAATTTTTATGTTTGCAAGTAAGCTCTCAATTGTTCAAATGTAAAATTTATAATGTATAAAAAATTGATTCTAGAGAGTCAACTTATAGTATTTGTAGACTCATCTGCAACAACTGGTGTTGGAGGAGCACTCACAACAATCACAAGTGGATGATCCAATGTGGAAGTTTGTATCACAATCCCCCAAGTTAAAAAAGTTTGACATTTAAATTTATATACCAACTAATTAATAATATGTACACATGTTGTCTATTAATCTACATTTAAAATTTATGTTAACTACTCAAAGTTGTAATTTAAATAATTTATGTAATTTCTTTAGAAATTAAATTAAAAAATCAATCTAATTTTAAAAATAGTACCCCAAAAGGCATGTCGAGATCAAGAGGTGTCGACAGTATAGTAAAAATATCTGAAGATCTAGTCAACATGCGGGCCCTAGCCATGGCCTAGAGACATAATCAAGACATATGTACATGTTTTATACATTATTTATATATGATCAATTTTATGTATAATAAATTAATTTCATTAAAAAATATATATCTATAGCTTACATACATACCTGTCTATCACATTCATCTATTGGATGATCATCAGGACATAGGAAATCGACATATGAACCAATATTATAATCATGATCATCGAATGCTCTCTGTGTAGCTGAAGACGATGGATGATGATGTGAACCGGATGCACCTAGATCATCATTGGGCCCATAACATAATTGATGACAACTAGTACAAAAATGGGGTGTTGATGTACATGGAATGGCTATAATGTCATCATCATCTCCTCCTAAATCTCCACCAGCATCATGGCCAACTACCAAATCAGATGTCTACTCACTAAGGTTACTAGTGAGAGCAGTCAATGTGCCCAATGTTGAGATCATAGAATGCTTGTGAATAGGAACATGTATAATAGTAGAAGGGGGATCCACAATGGGTTGGCGAGGGACAGGTTTGTTGGGGTCAATACGTGCCCCCAACCTATGTTGTGACATGCCACCACCAACACCCTAGAATGATCTCATATCAAAATAATTGGGTTTTAAACCCATAATAAACTCTACGTATAATTTTCTCAAAAAGTATAGGGGCACTCTAAGTTAGCGTGTGGTGGCTGGTCAAATACCATATACCACTGCTCCCAAAAACTATCAGCCATTTGTTGATGTATACACCACCTTATTGATATACATGATTTATTTACAAGAATCGGTTTGTTTGTGGTAGGGTCTCCAAAATAAGGAGTTAGGTGTTCTTTGGTTATTTTCAAGTCTAAAATGTTCCTATAGGAGGGGTCATCTGAATATAACTGGCGTCTCTCCTCTCTCCATGCACGATGTGAATCAAGCTCCTCATCAATGGCTCTAACTGCATCAAGAACATTTGATGCAAAACACAGCATATGACATGACAAGTAGGGTTCTCTAAGGATCTCATTTACTTTGTCTTGTATGGTTCCAACATTTTGATCAATCATGGCTCAATATCGAAGCTTATCAGATCTAGGGGGTGAAGGTGGAGGTGGAGGTGGTGCACCATCAGCTAGGTCATCTTGGGGGGGGGGGGGGGGGGGGGGGGGGTGGAGTCTATTGTGGATTAAGCAACTCATCTTTGTCAAACTCATCCATGTGTAATATGTCTAGATATATATGCACACGTAGATGTGGGATGGGCGATCTGAGCTCTGCATATATATATATATATACATTTAAATTCAATTAATGAAAAAATAAATTTTAAAAACTTAACTTTAAAAATGAATAAATAATAAAACATATACATACATGTACAAGCTAGAGACACATTTGAGAACATACATATATGAAATCAAGAACATTTGATCACATGTACACATTAAATTTGAAACTTTCAAGCACACATATACATACATGTGAATTTAAAATAACATTCAAATTTTAAATTTCTCTCTAGATTGTGGCCATAATAGGTCTTAAGGGGTCCTAATAGGTCCTAAGGGGTCTGAAGACATGTAATTAATAAGACCTATTATGACATATAATGGGACCTATTATGTCATAATAGGTCCTATTATGGCATAATAGGTCATATTATGCCATAATTTAGGACCTATTAGGTCATAATAGGTCCTACTAGGTATATTAATAGGTCCTCAAGGGTCTTAAGGGGTCATAAGGGGTCCTAATAGGTCCTAAGGGGTCATAATATGTCCTAAGGGGTCTTAAGACATGTAATAAAACCTATTATGTCATAATGGGACCTATTGCATGTCATTAATAGGTCCTATTATGGCATAATAAGTCCTAATATGTCTTAATATGCCATAATAGGACCAATTAGATCATAATAGGTCCTACTAGGGCTGTAAATAGGTCCTACTAGGCATATTAATAGGTCCTAGGGGGTCTTAAGGGTAACTACGAAGTCTTAAGGTTTCCGAATAGCTTCTAAGGGGTCGTAATAGGTCCTAAGGGGTCTTAAGGGGTCTAAAGACATGTAATAGGACCTGTTATGTTATAATGGGATATATTACATGTCATTAATAGGTCCTATTATGGCATAATAGGTCCTAATAGGTCCTAATACGCCATAATAGGAACTATTAGGTCATAATAGGTCCTACTAGGACAAATAGGTGGACTACTAGGTATTAAAGGACCTAATAGGTTGTAATATGCCATAATAGGACCTAATAGGTCCTACTAGGACAAATAGGTCCTTCTAGGCATAATAGGACCTAATAGGTCCTAAGGGGTCTTAAGGGGTCCTAATAGGTCCTACGGGGTCTTGAGGGGTCTTAAGAGGTCCTATTAGGTCTTAAGGGGTCTTAAGGGGTCATAATAGCTCCTAAGGGGTCTTAAGACATGTAATAGGACCTATTAGGTCATAATAGGTCCTACTAGAAAAAATAGGTCCTACTAGGAATAATAGGACCCAATAGGTCTTAATAGGTCCTAATATCCCATAATAGGGCCTATTAGGTCATACTAGGAAAAATAGGTCCTACTAGGCATAATAGGACCTAATAGGTCCTAATTGCCATAATAGAACCTATTAGGTCATAATAGGTCCTACTAGGACAAATAGGTGAACTACTAAGCATAAAAGGATCTAATATGCCATAATAAGACCTAATAGGTCCTATCATGACATAATATGTCATAATAGGCCTACTAGGACAAATAGGTCTTACTAGGCATAATAGGACCTAATGGATCCTAATAGGTCCTAATATGCCATAATAGGACCTAATAGGTCCTAAGGGGTCTTAAGGGGTCATAATAGGTCCTAAATTGTCCTGAGGGCTCTAAAGGAGTTGTAATAGGTCCTAAGGGGTCTTAAGGGGTCCTAAGACATGTAATAGGACCTACTAGGTCATAATAGGTCCTACTGGTACTAGGCATAATAGGACCTAATAGGTCCTAAAATGTCCTTATAGGTCCTCTTATGCCATAATAGGACCTATTAGGTCATAATAGGACCTATTAGGTCATAATAGGTCCTACTAGGACAAATAGGTCCTACTAGGCATAATAGGACCTAATAGGTCCTAATACGCCATAATAAGACCTATTAGGTCATAATAGGTCCTACTAGGACAAATAGGTGGACTACTAGGCATAAAAGGACCTAATAAGTCCTAATATGCCATAATAGGACCTAATAATAGGACCTATTAGGTCATAATAGGTCCCACTAGGATGAATAGGTCCTACTAGGCATAATAAGACCTAATAGGTCCTAAGAGATCCTAATATGTCATATAGGACCTAATAGGTTCTAAGGGGTCTTAAGGGGTCCTAATAGGTCCTAAGGGGTCTTGAGAGGTCTTAAGGTGTCCTAATAGGTCCTAAGGAGCCTTAAGGAGCCTTAAGGGGTCTTAAGGAGTCTTAAGGGGTGTAATAGGTCCTAAGGGGTCTTAAGACATGTATTATGACCTATTATGTCGTAATATGACCTATTAGGTCATAATAGGTCCTATTAGGACAAATAGGTCCTAGTAGGCATAATAAGACCTAATAGGTCATAATATGCCATAATAGGACCTATTAGGTCATAATAGATCCTCCAATAGGTCCTACTAGGACAAATAGGTCGTATTGGGTATAAAAGGACCTGATATGTCCTAATGGGTCCTATTATGTCATAATAGGACATATTAGGTCATAATAGGTCCTACTAGGACAAATGGGTCCTACTAGGCATAATAGGACCTAATAGGTCCCAATATGCCATAATAGGATCTAATAGGTCCTCATAGGTCCTATTAGATCATAATAGGTCCTACTAAGAATAATAGGATCTAATAGGTCCTAATATGCCATAGTAGGACCTAATAGGTCCTAATTGGTCCTAATATGCCATAATAGGACCTATTAGGTCATAATAGGTCCTACTAGGACAAATAGGTCCTACTAGGCATAATATGACCTAATAGGTCTTAATAGGTCCTAATATGTCATAATAGGACCTAATAGGTCCTAAGGCATCTTAAGGGGCCCTAATAGGTCCTAAGGGGTCTTAAGACATGTAATAGGACTTATGTCGTAATAGTATCTATTAGGTCACAATAGGTCCTACTTCGACAAATAGGTCCTACTAGGCATAATAGGACCTAATAGGTCCTAATATGCCATAATAGGACCTATTAGGTCATAATAGGTCATAATAGGTCATACTAGGACAAATAGGTCCTACTAGGCATAATGGGACTTAATAGGTCCTAATAGGTCCGAATATGCCATAATAGGACCTAACATGTCCTAATATGCCATAATAGGACCTTTTAGGTCATAATAGGTCCTACTAGCCCAAATACCTAGACTAATAGGAATAAAAGCACCTAATAGGTCCTAATAGGTCCTATTATGCCATAATAGGACCTAATTGTTGGACATTGTTGTTGCTAGGATATGTTCTTGTCATTGATGTCAACATATTCCTTATCTGGTGATTCCAGATTGGTTCATTGTGATTATGGTTTGGTGTATGGAGTATCTTTAGTATCACTATATTCTTTTGTACTGGTGTTAGTGATCCGAGAAGCTTAATTGATCATATCATATGATCCGGGTTTGCAGTTTGTTTATCTGATCAGTGCTTTGTAAAGTTGAGTATTTCCTCTAGTATATTCTGGGTGATCAGCTCAAGATCTGAGATTTTGGGATAATGTTTGGGATGGTCTTGTGTATCTTCATTTTAGATGGTTCATGATTTGATGCTCTGCAAGTTATCTTTCTTCGTGACAATTGTTGATTGGTTGTGTTCCTGAGTTTCAGATGTTGATCGATGAAGATTTGATAAGTGATGTTAGTGTAGTTGTTATTGATGATTCTAATGTGCTTGCTGGTGTTTCCTAATCATGTCCTATTTTTCCTAATGATCGGCATTCACCATTGTGTGAGTTCTTGGTGATCTTGTTGAATTGGTGATGTTCTTTGTGTTATGTGGTTTTTCTAGTGGTGTAGAGTGTTGCGGTTGATCTTGGCGTGATTTCTGGTGTTGTTGTGTTTGGGAATTTGAATTAGGTTCATGTTATGTCATGGAAATGATTATGTTGGTCCAGTGGTCGATCTTTGTATCGTGTGCTATAATTTTGTAATTGTGTGTTGAGGGTTTAGCTGACCTTGTTATCAAGGTTGATTAATTGTATATATAGGTGACATTTTTATGTAATTTAGGTATCAAGGTTGTGTCTTCATTATCAAAGAGAATTGTACGTGTGAACAAGGATTCATATTTTGATGTAGTGCATTGAGGAGACATCGGTGTTGTAGAGCAGACAATTATGTTTAATCGGAACTGTCATCAGGCATTTGGAGATGCTATTATTGCAGTTCATTCATTCTGGATTGTAGTCCAAATCTTGTTGTAAGTAAGTGAGACTTCCTTGACGGTTGGATTCTTCTGGGTCATTATCTTTTGAGTAGTGAGCTCTAGGTAGTGTGCCTAAATGCATGTGCATTCTCCATTGTAATATTTTCACATACTACTACAAAGCATCATCTTATTGTGGGTAGGTTCCTACCATGGTTTTTCCCTTAACCGAGTTTTCCATGTCAGAATCTTGGTGTTGTGTGTTGTGCTATCTATTTGCTTATCTCTATTATTATTGCAGTTTATTGGATATCTTTTTGTGGTTAAGTTTGTAGATCCAACAAAAATTGATTCATCCCTCCCCCCCCTCTCAGTTTTCCTTCATTGTTGCTGCTAATAATTGGTATCAGAGCATGTCGATATGATGATGGCCAACATGTTATTAAATCCCATTCATACTGAAGAACCAAAGCAGACTGATCTGATAGAGACTGTTAATCCAGATGTTGTTGCTGTCAATGGAGAGGTGCAGGAAGTTGGAAATCAGAACAATCAAAAGACTTTGAGGTATGTAAGACTGAATCACTCAGAAAATCAGATTATTGGTGATAAAAATAAAGGTACGATGACTAGAAGAAGGCTAGTTGCTAAAGAGGTATGTTTGATTTCTAAAATTGAAGCTAAAGATGTTGTTGAAGCTTGCAAAGATGAAAATTGGATGAGAGCTATGGAAGAAGAATTAGATCAGATTGAAAAGAATAACACATGGGATCTTCTACCTAGACCTAAAGATAATAATGTGATTCATACTAAATGGGTATTCAAGATTAAATTGAATGAATCCAGTGAAGTTTTTAGAAATAAAGCAAGATTGGTATACAAAGGATATTCACAGAAAGAAGGAATTGACTATGAGGAGACTTTTTCTCTGGTGGCCAGACTTGAAGCTGTTAGACTGTTTCTTGCATATGTTGCCTATAAATATTTCAAGGTATATCAGATGGATGTCAAATCTACCTTTTTGAATGGTGATCTTGAGGAAGAAGTCTACAATGAGCAACCCGATGGATTTTCATTATCAAATGATGAAGACATGGTATGTAAACTAAAGAAAGATCTTTATGGATTGAAACAAGCCCCTAGAGCCTGGTATGCTAGATTGGATAAGTACTTATTGAAATTAGGATTTAATAAAGGGATTGCTAATAGTAACCTGCATTTTAAGATTGAAAATGATAAAATCTTAATTGTTGAAGTCTTTGTTGATGATATTATCTTTGGAGGTGATGATGACTTGAGCATGAAGTTTGCTAGTGAGATGCAAAAGGAATTTGAGATGTCTATGATAGGTCAAATGAAATTTTTCTTAGGTTTGAAGATTTCATAGAATGGAAAAGTTATCTTTATATCACAAACTAAATATGTGAAGGAATTGTTGAATAATTTTGGAGTAGATGACTCCAAACTAGTTGGAACTCCTATGGTGACTGGTTACAAATTATCTAAGAATGATGAATCTTTGAAAGCTAATCAGAGTTTGTATAGGTCTATGGTTGGTGCACTTTTATATCTTACTCAGACTATGTCGAACATTATGCACATATCAAGCTGGTCCGAAAGAGAGTCATGTAACTATTGTTAAGAGGATATTCAGATACTTGAAGGGTATTGTGGATTATGGTTTGTGGTATCCAAGCAATGATGATTTCATGTTGTGTGCTCATTGGGCTAGTGATGTTGATGACCAGAAGAGTAGCTCTGGTGGTGCTTTCTTTTTGGGTAAGAAATTGGGTTCATGGGCTAGTAAGAAACAAGATTTAGTGTCCTTATCTATTGTTGAAGGTGAGTACATTGTTGCCACTGGTAGTTACACTCAAATAGTTCGGATGAAGAAAATTTTGAAATATATCAGAGTTATCTATGATGAGCCTACTATCATATATTGTGATAATTCCAGTGCTATCAACATGTCAAATAATCTGGTGCAACATTCAAAGACTAAACATGTGTCAACCAAATATCATTACTTGAGGGAGAAAGTCAGTGAAGTTGGAGTATGTGTACAAAGGAATAGATTGCTGATATTTTCACTAGGCCTTTGCCTAGAGATACATTTGCCTATTTGAGAGACAAGTTAGGGGTATCCACCCCTCCTGATGAGAACTAGATGCATTGAGTTACATCAATCTGGTGGACTTCATAGTCTTATCTCTTTATCTGGATTGATGAGTTGGTGTTGCTCCTTTGGTGGAGTAGTCTGGTTGTGTGTTTAAAGGGGGAGAGTGTTTGATATTTTATTTTGAGATCTTTAGCATTGTTGTCAAAGGGGGAGAGAAGCATGTGAAAAGTTGTTTTTATCTACTTGATCTTAGGGGGAGTTTGTTGGAGTTAATTTATTTCTTTCCTTTGATTGTTTTTCACATTCATATGTTGCCATCAGTGCCAAAGGGGGAGATTGTTGGACATTGCTACTACTAGGATATGTTTTTTATTAAGGTAAAAACAAGTTTTGAAGGGGCCCCAAAACCCTTTACAATTCGAGCTTAACAGAAAAAGCAACAAGAAAAAAAAAGGAACAGGCCAATGAAAAGCCAGTAGAAAACCAAAGAAAACCAGCTAAAGCCCCACAAAGCCAACAAAATCGGCCAGACCCAAGAAGAAAAACTAATTGATTTTTTTCAGGGCATTATCTAGGGTGTTGCTAATCCCATGCAGTTCTTTGATGTTATCCCTGAGATTTGGGAGATCCTTAGCAGAAGTAGCCACAACTTTCTTGACACTCGCCCTAGTCCTCTTGGTAGCACCACCAACCGGAGTAGCTTCACCACTACCAATCTAGATAGTCTCATCATCCATGTCAAGTTCCACCACTGGCTTAGGCGAGCTGGTATGATCGAAGACCTTAGCAATATCCTCCAAATTTTTAGTGACAACTGACAGGATATTCGGGATAATACCCATCAAATTTTCATGGCCTCTCTCCTTTCTTCCAGCGATTTAACTTTCTCCTCCATATCATGCTTCCATTTTATCTGCTCCCTCTCATCATTCTCCTTCTTCTCATCCGTATTTTTCCCCTTTTTTTCCAAGTTCTTCAAGAGTTCATAGGTCCATCTGTCATAATCCAGTCTTGCCTCAGTAAGTTTTTTGAGGTCATCCAGGAATAACCTGTTATTTTCCTTATCGTCGCTTAAACTTTCCTTAGTCATATTCTTCTTAGGTTCCTTGTTCCTTTCTCTCTCAGAATTTGCATCTATTTCCTCATTATCCTTGTAATCCAGATCCTCCATAGGATGGTTGTTGTCCTTTCTAGGGCATTCGCTATGGATAGGGCATTCATTGTTAGACTCATTATCACCACTTTCCTCCTCAATACCCACCTCCTCATCTTTCCAGCTATCATCACCATCGGAATCATCCATCTCCATTTCGCTGCCTTCTTTTTCAATTTCCTTTGTTTCCATCCTAGGGGCATTCTTTATTTTTTTTCTATAAGACACCTTCTCCTTGCTGGAATCGCCTCCCTCCATATTTCTCTTCCCCAGGGAGGCGGATAACCTCTTGTTTTCCAGCAGGGCAAGGGTTTTGCAGTGCTCATAGATGAGCAGCAAGAGCCCACAATGGAGAGCTGGACTAGAGGGATTCTTACTGTGTTTATTGAGGGACCTGAAAAGGTAGTAGGGTAGGGATACCTTTTTGTCATGTCTGAAATGGTTTAAAAGAACAAAGTGGTAGGTGTGGGCCCTAAAGAAACGACCCTCAACCGTGATATAGTCCATTATAGCATTCAAAACCTAGCCCCAGATTTTCATTATTGCTAGGATATGTTCTGATTAGTTAAAAAAATAGGTTTTTAGGACCTGAAACCTTTAACAAAAGATATTAAGATAAGACACCAAAAAGATTAGTGCTTAAGAACTACATACAAAAAGATTGGCAAAAAGCCAGTGAATCGAAAGGATAGCAAAACTAACAACAGTAAAGAAACTAAGAAGGCGCTACACATAAATTTTCTTCAACAAGTCCTCTGCCTTTATCACCAGCTCATCATAAGGAGCCCTAACAGCTTTAAGGTCTTCCAGATCCTTGTTAGGTTTTTTGTCCTTCTTTTTGCCTCTGGTGCGGGTTCTGGGGCCTTGAGCTTCCCCTGTTCCTTCCGTTTCTAGGTCAATGTCCAAGATTTCCTTTTCATCATCCATTATGTTGATGAGAGTGTTGGTGTTGTTGGCTGAAATATTCAGGATGCTAAGGCTCTATTCAACAATGCTCTTCAAACACTCCTCAATTTTACCAATTTTGCTGACAGTTTCCGTGAGAGTGTGGACGTTAGTGTCAACAAGATTCTTTCTTTCTAGCAAATCCTTTTCAATTTTTTTGAACCTGGGGTTGAAAGCATCTCTTATGTCTTCAACTTTGGTAATGGTGCTTTTCAAGTCCTCTATGAATTTGGCCATGGTCTTCCCTTCCCCTATATTGATGGTTTCCAGGATTAAGATTCTATTATAGAGTTTTTTATTTTCATCCACAACTTTCTTGTAACCATTGTTAAGCCACTCCATAGTTTCCATGAAACCTTGCAAACCCTCGGGGGGAGGGTTAGAGGGGGGGTCAACTTTTCTAGGGGTTGCCTTTTCCTCTTTAGGGGTGTACTGGATGGTTGTGTCAATAGCCCTAAGAGCCCCTTCCATGGTCTCCTTTTCCAGATTCTGATCATCTTCCAGGGCCCTTACCTGCTTGTGGGCTTCTGGTTCCTTAACAGTCTCCTCTTTCTTCTTGTGTATTTTCCTGCCCTAGGTGTGAGCTTTTGTCTTCTTCTTCAGTCGCCCTTGAGGGTTCTCCTCCTCAGAGTCATCCAAAGTCTCCTCTTCCGAAGAAATGCTAATCAAGGGTCTACCTTTAGGCTTTTTGCCCTTAGAGGATGAGGGTCTGGTTTTGATGTATTTCCTCTTCTTCCCACTTTCATAATCTGAGACATCCATGTTGTCCTCAGTATTAGTCGAAGGGTCACTTTCAAACTCCTCTTCCTCTAAGAAGGCAGGGTCAGACCCCTCATCCTCAGAATCCGCAGAGGGCTGCATCTGAGCAATTTGGTTGGCCTTAAGATGGTCATAGATTAGTACCATAAGGCCTTGATGCATGGCCGTATCACCCCATGGGTTCTCTTTGTAGGCCTTGAGGTATGCATTCATCAAACAGAGCAAAAAATAAGGGAAGTTAACCTTATCATTGTGCCTAAAGTGATTCAGTAGAACAAAGTGATAACCATAAACTTTAGTGAACCTAGCATCTAGAGTGATGTATTGCATAAAAACAAAGAGGACTTCCCACTAGGGTTTGGCAAAAGCCCTGGGCATGTAGTAGGTTTTGCTCAACTTTACTAGTCATTTTTTCTCTTTCTCGATTTCTGGGTATCTTTCAATAGCTTCCCTACTGACTTTCCTATCTCTGTAGAAGTTGTACCCTTCTCTTGTGAGGCCCGTAGCTTGAGCAATTAAATCTTCATCGATTTCTACAGTTTGGTCTCCCATTTTTAGCATGTCCTTTTAACAGTTTTTACAGAAAAAGCTAGTGACCATGGAGTCTCTCCATGAATTTCAAGAAGCCACCCTTCTGCAGAATACCCCAAACGTCCTCCTTCTGTTTCCATTCTTTACAGCTACTTGGTTCATATCGCCTCCTGTTACCACCCATATTGTTGTTGTTCAACACCAAATTTTGAAACTTGCAGAGCAGATTATCCAGTGAGCTTTTCAGAACTATCAAAGTCACCTAGAATGTGTGGGAACTTATGGCATTGGTAATATAATAAATGAGTCTCTCATTATTATAATGACTCGAAGTACTCAAGTTAGTTCTTTTCATAATTATCCTATCCATCAAGTATCTTAGGAGTACTTCTATAACGATCATAGCAAATGATTTGCCTGACATCTTCAGGGAGTCCTTGTTCTCGTGTCCACATGGTAATTGCTTCCTTGTTAACCGCCGCAATGGTAGCCTAGTCAGCAGAGCCATTGGCCTCCCAGTAAATGTGGAAAATGTAGCTTTTTAAAAAGGTACTAATAAGGTCTCTAGCAGAGATGATAATGTTGTTGATCGACCATGAAGGTTTTGAGATCCCCTTAAGACAATTTATAATATTGTTTGAGTCCCCTTCAATCCATAGGTGGGGACAATTCCATTTTTTTGCTAGGAGGATACCTTGGAGAGCATCCATAGCTTTGAATTTATGATTAGTTTGAATTCCAATAGGAACAACAACCATTTCCTTTCACATTCCTTTGTCATCTCTTAGAACAGCTCCACAGCTTGAAGGACCCGGGTTACCTTTGGCAGCACCATCAAAATTAACTTTGAACCAACCATGAGGGGGGGTTTGCCATTTGGCTTCAAGCCTTATATTATGGTTGAGGTTTGGACTGTTGGTACTCTTCATGTTCCATACCCTTAAAATATTTGCTTCCAGTGAATTGTTCAAAAAATAAGGACCCTCAATGATCTCTATATTTTCCTAAATCGCCCATTGGATTTTCTGGAACACAATATCCTGATTGAGGGAAACATCTCTGAAGATTCAATTATTTCTTCCTTTTCATAGTCCCCATAGGATGTGAGGAAGCGAGAGTTGCCACAAAGATCTCAAAAAAGAATTAGTCCATTTTATGTTCTAGGAGGAAAATAGATCTGTGATGGTGTTGGGAAACACCCAGGCAATGCTAAAACTATTGAGAAATTTTTCCCAGACTGAGGCTGAGAAGGGGCAGTGAATGGCAAGGTGGTCCATAGACTCTTCTTCCTGAAGGCATAGAGCACATCTATTAGGGATAGCAAAGCCTCTGCTTTTTCAGGTTGTCAAGGGTCAAGCTTTTATTATGGAGGACGGTCCAGAAGAAGAAATTGATCTTGGGGGTAAGGCCTCTAATCTAGACTTTAGACCAAAAGGGATTACCTAAAGGATCAGGGGACAGAACACAATACATAGAGGAAACAGTTAGAGTACCTTCGGCATCATGTTTCCAGATTAGGGAGTCAACCTCTTTGTTCAACCAAACCACAGACAAATGGATCTTGAGCTTAGAAAGGCTTGGGTGGATGCTTTCAATATTCTACCATTCGTTACCAGTCTAGTACTCAGCAACTAAGGAGCCAAAAGATCTTATACAAGAGGGAGCATAGGGGGCCCATTCATTGATTTCTATCAAAGGTTTATCAAAAAGCTAGGGATCCTCCTAGAATTTAACTTTCCTACCATTTCCAACTTTCCAGATCACTCCTTTAGCTATACTTTCTTTACATTTAGAGGCATAATTCTATATGTGGGAACCATTAATACTAATATCCAAATTGATAAAAGAAGAAAGGGAAGAGGGTTGAAGAGAGTACTTACTTTGCCAAATTTTACACCATTCGGTATCAATATGAAACATTCTCCAGACTTGTTTGGACAGAAGAGATTCATTTAGGGTTCGGATCCTCCTCAGGCCTAGACCACCATGGCTCTTTGGTTTACAAACCTGGTCCCAAGACACCAAGGACATTCTTTTCTTGTCCTCAACCTCAGACCAAAGGAATCTTCTTTGGATTTTCTCGATAGCATCAGCATACTTAACTGGAATTCTGGAATGGCTAACAACATATATCGGAATACTTAGAAGAGATGCTTTAAGAAGTTGGAGCTTTCCAGCCTGACTTAGGAGGGCTCCTTTCCATCCAGCTAACTTTTTCTGGAATTTGTCCACTAGAGAACTCCAGAAGGAGTTAGGAGGAGAAGTGCCCATAGGGAGACCAAGGTAGTTTTCAGGAAGATCAGCAATCCTACACTCCAAGATTCTACTGATTCTCTATTGTCTTCTCTCCGGGGTATTGATGAAAAAAACTTCACTTTTAGTCCAATTGATAAACTAACCTGATGCAAAGGCAAACTTACAAAGAGTACTCTTCAAAATTTTAGCTTCAGAAATACTAGATTCCCCCATGATAATAGTATCATCGACAAATTTCTAATGAGAACAAACAAGATCCGCAGAGGAAGGGTGGAGACCCTTAAAGGAGCCTTGAAAAACCAAATTTTCCATACTCCTTCCAAAACATTCTGCCAAAATAATGAAGAGGATGGGGGAAATAGGATCCCCTTGCCAAAGACCTCTAGATGCTTGGAAAAAAGGAGAAGGTGAACCATTGATAATGACAACAAAAGAAGCGGAGGTGATAAGTTGGGTGATGAGATCCAAAACTCTGGTTGAGAAACTAAAAGACATGAGAACCTTCAAGAGAAAAGACCAGTCAACCCTATCATAGGCTTTGGAGAGATCAAGCTTAAGGATGAGACTCTGCTTCTTAACTTTAACAAGAGAAAGAATGTTCTCATGGATAGTAATAATAGAGTCAAGAATTTGATGACCAGGGATAAAACCATTTTGCTGGTGATTAATAAGAGCAGGAAGGACATAAAGCAATCTGGAAGTAAGAACCTTAGAGATAATCTTATCTAAGGAATTGCAAAGACTGATAGGTCTAAATTTGTCCATAGAGTCAGTGCCTTGAGATTTGGGAATGAGAGCTAGAAAAGTGCCATTGATTTCTTTCAAAAGTTTCCTAACCCCAAAAACTTCCTTGAATCCATTGGTAACATCTTTCTCGACAATATCCCAAAAATCTTGAAAAAAGAACATTGGAAAACCATCCGGGCCCGACGCTTTGTTACCATCAAAGGAGAACACAACATTTATGATTTCCTGATTATAAGGAATGGAAGAAAGGGAGGCATTTTTATGATCATCAATGAGATAAGGGATGTTAAGAAGAAAAGAAGATTGAGCTTCAACATCCAATCTATTATCCCTCATTAGCAGTTCCAAAAAAAACATTTTAGCTTCCTTTCTAATTTCATTCTCCTTGATAATCTCCCCTTTATCCACCATGAGTTTGGTAACCGTATTAACTGCTTTATGCTTGATAGTCGACATGTGGAAGAATCTTGTGTTCCTATCTCCTTCCTTAAGTCAGATGCATCTTGATCTCTACTTCCAAAAGGATTCCTCTTTGGCAATTATATCATGATATTTTTTGAGAGTCTCATTTTCATCAGTAATGGACACAGTTCTGAAGCCATCTTTTTGGATTTGAGTTTGTATTTCTTTGAGGTCTTCCTAGACTTTTCTTTTGGCCTCAAAAATGTTCCCAAAGCTGGATTTATTCCAGATTCTTATGTTGTCCTTTACACTCTTAATCTTCTTAACAACTCTATACATAGCAGTTCCCTCAACTTGAATGCTCCACCATTTATGGATATTACTTTTGATGTCTGGGTGGAGGGTCCACATTTTTTTAAATCCAAAGGGGAAGTTTCTCCTTCTATTGATGGAGTCAGCAATAAAGGTGATGGGAAAATGATCCGAACCAACCCGAATGTGGGCCGACAGAGAACAGAAATAATGACTAAACTAGTCATCGGAAATGAGAGTCCTATCAAGACGAACTTGGATAAGATCAGTACCAGTTCTCCTGTGAGTCCAAGTATAATTACATCCCTATATTTCCAAGTCATTGAGGGCCTGAGAGTTGATGAAATCCATAAGGGTCAACCTGCTTTCCAGCTGAGGGGGGCTTCCTCCATATTTTTCCTTCTCTCTCAAAGGAGTATTGAAGTCTTCCATAACCAACCAGCTAAGATTCCTGACACTGTCCCTAGCTTGAATAAGTTTTTTCCAGAAGGAATTTCTAGCCTTCAAAGTGTTGGGAGCATAAATGTTGGTGAGGACCCATGAAGTACCATCTTTTAGGTGCTCAAATTTGATACACGAGAAATTGTTGTCCTGGATGATAACTTGCCCTTTGACAGAATTAAGATTCCAAATGGTTGCTATGCCTCCTGAAGCACCTTCAGAGCTGTCGCCACTTACATTTTCATTTTTGAAAAACTTCAATGATTCAAATTTCTCTTTACTCATTTTGGTTTCTTGAATTAGAAAGATATCAGGTTTAATATCCCTTATAATGTTCTTGATAATGTCATGCTTATGGGGGTTATTATGTCCCCTAATATTCCAAGAAATAATCTTCATAGATACTTACCAATTCCTAACTCCTTAAGAGTCTTATGGGTTCCATTTGTAATGTTCTTGTTGGCCTCCTTGATTCTAACTGTGTGATTAGAGGGATGACTTGGGGAGGAGGAGGTATACCCGACATCCACTTGGGTTATTCTGCTAGAATTCCTAAGAAGAGAAGTCGAGGGAGTAGATCCTTTCGTATTCCTTTGCTTTGGTATTTTCCATTCAGCGTCTATCTTAGGAGCCACTACTAGGTTGTTTAGGATTTTGGAAATTTCTTCTTCATTTCCCCAGTTAGGGTTTCTAGAAGCATTTGAATCATTTAAATCACTGTTAGCTGATTTTGAACTCTAGACTGAGTCCAAGAGGTTCAGGCCCAAAATTGAACATTTTTGGGCTTCTTGTATTTCAAGACTAGGCATGAGAAAAGAGGAATCAGTCTTTTCTTCTTGGGAAACAAGGATTTCCCCTTCCTCTGGTTGATCATTTTTCTCTTGCAATTCATTTCCTTCACAAGTATCAACTACCACTTCTACTATATAATTTGGGTAATCAGTCTAATCTTTCTGCTCCACTGGTTGAGAAGTAATCAGGAGGTTGACTTTGGTTGGATCATTTCTCTGAGCTTCCTGGGTTGTAGGACTGGAGATAGAGGCTAAGGGCATTTCCTTCTTCTCCCCCAAGGGATTAAAATTATTTGAGTTTTCTTCTTTACTATCTGAGTTTTTAACTTGTCATACCTTTTTTTCTGGTGCCCTTTGGTTCTCAAAATGGGGCTTAGGCTGCCTGGATTCTGCCTTGGGTTTGGAGGGAAAGGACTTTGCCTAGTGCCCTGATTTTCTACAATAGAAGCAGGCAAAGGGAATAGATTCATATTCAATATGTTGCTTCCATGTTCCCATCTTTGAAACTAAATCTATCTGATCCAGCATCTGCATCATGGGCTACCCCTACGCAAAACCTAGCATGAGTGAGTCTCCTTTTTGAAGTTGTTACTGGGTCTATAGATAGTAGTTCACCAAAAGAGTTTGCAATTCCAGAGAAGATACTTTCAGCCCAATATTCTAGAGGCAAGCCTGGTAGCTTTACCCAAACTGGAACTTGTGTTAAGAGAGAGTCTTTCATATTCAGATTCGGTTACCATTTACGAAGAACCAAGGTTGTCTTTCCTACCATCCAGGGACTTCCACAAAGAAGCATGAGTTTATCTTCTTCACAAGAGAAAGAAAAGGACAGAAGGCCTTTGGGTAAGGCCAAAAATTTCAACATTACCCTTAAGGGCCCATTTTCGTTTGACATAGGCCCTAACAACTTCAATGTTAGGATGCAGTCCCATAAATTTGCCTACCAAAGAGTTCGACATACTATTTATATTGTGATCCAAAACCAGATCAGGGATAGAGATAGTGAACTTACCTCCAGAAGGATCAGATATATTCTTGACAAGAGGCAATGAGGATTTACTAGTTGGTCATTCCAAAGAGGGAAGACCAAATTTTTTTATTCTTTTCCGCTCTCCCCAGAGCCATCATGTGGAATGGCCCCCCCACTGATCCCTTCCCCCAAGGGCCCAGAGGAACCCTCTGTCTTCTCTGGTAGAGTACCACCAGTCTGCTGAATAGCAGCAGCTTCCGAAAAGTCTAGAGGCTTATCCTTCTCTCCTATGGGACTAGCTACAATCTAGCCACTCCCATCATTAGAACCAGAATTCCCGCCTTGTAGAGAGTTTGAATTTTGAATTCCCCCATTGCCACTTCCTGCTCCTTCCCCCATTGCCACTCCAAAAAAAAAAATCCTACTACTAGGATATGTTATTGTCATGGATGTCAACATATTCCTACTCTGGTGATTGCAAATTGGTTCATTGGGATTATGGTTTGGTGTATGGAGTATCTTTAGTATCACTATATTCTTCTATACTAGTGTTGGTGATCCATGAAGCTTAATTGATCATATCATATGATCTGGTTTTGCAGTTTGTTTAGCTAATCAATGCTTTGCAGAGTTCATTATTTCCTTTGGCATATTTCGATGTGATCAACTCAAGATCTGAGATTTTGGGATGTTTCAAATGGTCTTGTGTACCTTCATTTCAAATGGTTCATGATTTGGTGCTCTGAAAGTTATCTTTCTTCATGATAACTATTGATTGGTTGGGTTCTTGAGTTTCAGATGTTGATCGATGAAGATTTGATAAGTGGTGTTGGTGTAGCTATTACTAATGATTCTAATGTGCTTGCTCGTGTTTCCTAATCATGTCCTATTTGTCCTAATGATCCACATTGATCATTGTGCAAGTTATTGGTGATTTTGTTGAACCGGTGATGTTCTTTGAGTTATACGGTTTTCCTGGTGGTGTTGCATGTTTGGGAATTTGAATTAGGTCCATTTTATGTCATGTAAATCATTATATTGGTCAGGTGGTTGATCTTTCTATCGTGTGATATAATTTTGTAATTGTGAGTTGAGGGTTTAGCCAACCTTGTTGTCAAGGTTGATGAATTATATATATAGGTGATATTGTTATGTAATTTAGGTATCAAGGTTGTGTTTGGAATATCAGAGAGTGGTGTATGTGCGAACATGGATTCATCTTTCAGTGTAGTGCATTGATGAGAGATTAGTGTTGTAGAGAAGATAGTTGTGCTTAACTAAAACTGTCATCAAGCGTTTGCAGATGCCATTATTGCAGCTCATTCATTCTGGATTGTAGTTCAAATATTGTTGTAAGTCAGTGAGACTTTCCTGAGGGATGTAGCCTCTGGGTCATTATATTTTGAGCAGTGAGTTCTAGGCAGTGTGCCTAAATGCATGTGCATTTCCCATTGTAATATTTTTACATACTATTGCAGAGTATCATCTTATTGTGGGTAGGTTCCCACTGTGGTTTTTCCCTTAACTAGGTTTTCCACGTGAAAATCTTGGTGTTGTGTGTTGTGATATCTATTTTCTTATCTATGTTATTACTACAGTTTATCAAATCTATCTTTTTGGTTAAGTTTGTAGATTCGGTGAAAACTGGTTCACTCCCCCCCCCCTCTCAAATTTCCTCCATTTTTACTACTAACACTAATAGGTCCTACTAGGACAAACAAGTTCTAGACTAGGCATAATATGACCTAATAGGTCCTATTGGGCCATATAATAGGACCTAATAAGTCTTAATAGGTCCTAATATGTCATAATAGGACCTAATATTTCTTAATAGGTCTTAGTATGCCATAATAGGACCCATTTGGTCAAAATAGGTCTTACTAGGACAAGTAGGTCCTACTATGCCATAATAGGACCTACTAGGACAAATAGGTACTACTAGGCATATAATAGGACCTAATAGGTCCTAATATGCCATAATAGGACCTAATAGGTTCTAATATGCCATAATAGGTCCTAATAGGTCCTAATAGGTCCTCATATGCTATAATAGCACCTAAGATGTCTTATTTTTCCATAATAGGACCTAATGGTTCCTAAGGGGTCTTAAGGGGTCCTAATAGATCCTAAGGGGTCTTAAGGGGTCTTAAGGGTTCTTAAAGGGTTGTAATAGGTCTTAAGGGGTCTTAAGACATGTAATAGGACCTAATGAGACCTATTATGTCCTAATGGGACATATTCTGGCATAATAGGTTCTATTATGTCATCATAGGTCCTATTATGCCATAATTGGTGGACTATTAAGCCATAATAGGAACTATTATGCCATAATAGGTCCTATTAGGTCATAATAGGTCCTACTAGGCATAATAGGACCTAGTAGGTCCTAATAGGTCCTAATATGCCATGTAATACGACCTAATAGGACCTAATTGGTCCTAATAGGTCCTATTATGTGATAATAGGTCCTACTAGGACAAATATGTCCTACCAGGCTAATAGGACCTAATAGGTCTTAAGGGGTTTTAAGAGGTCCTAAGGATTTTTTAGGGGTAAGGGGTCCTAAGGGGTCTTAATGGGTCCTAATAGGTCCTAAGGGCTCTTAAGGGGCCATAATGGGTCCTATTATGATTTGAATTTCATTTTGGTTTTGGTTTTGCTTTAGGTTTTGGTTCTTCAACAATTCCATTTCATTTTGGTTTTTCAAAGTTTTGGTTTTGGTTTTGGTTTTTCAACATTTTCATTTTCATTTTCGTTGTCATTTTGGTTTTGATTTTCATTTTAATTTTTGTTATGGTTTTGTTATTTGTTTTGGTTTTGGTTTTGGTTTTCATTTTTGTTATGGTTTTGGTTTTTATTTTGATTTTGGCTTATCAACATTTTTATTTTCATTCATCAAGCAAAAAAAAAGTTTTATTAAAAAATTGCATAAATATTAAAAAACTAAATTAACATTTAAAAATTAAACCTAAACTAACCAATTCAAAAAAAATTATTTTCATAATCAATTCAAATATTAATTTAAACTAAAAAATTACTATGGGAGATCGAAAAAAATATATTAAAAACTAAAACTTATTAAGAAAATGGAGTAGGCGACCTACCTGGAGGGCTTGCTAGAGACTAGAATTGGGGTCCTAGTTAGAAAATATGAACCGGGTCTTGTTTCTAAATAAAATTATATTTTTACAAAATGGGATCCTATTCTAACCATTTAATTTTAGAATGGGATCTCTTTTCTAAGTCTAGGCTCGGGATCCCAAAGCCTATGGGATCTCGATTAGGTTTTTGGCTTGGGGTCCTGTACCTAATTGGGTTTCATTTTGTCGCCTATGCGCTCCACCCAATTTGCACGTTTTCTAAGTGCAAAACTTATGCACTAAGTGGACACAACTTCTTTCACTTGCCCATGTATGTATGTATGTATGAATATATATGTATGTGTGTGTGTGTGTATCTATGTGTATGTATGTATGTATGTATGTATGTATATGTATGTGTGTGTGTTTATGTGTGTGTGTATGTGTGTGTGTGTGTGTGTGTGTGTGTGTGTGTGTGTGTGTGTGTGTGTGAGTGTATGTATGTATGTGTGTGTGCATGTGTATGTGTGCACACATGTGTGTATGTGTATTTAGTTTTAATGTTTTTTAAATGTAATTTGTATCAAATGTTTTATATTCAATTACTAAATTGCATCAATTTCAAATTTGTTTTAATTAGTTTTAAAAAGTTTCAATTAGTCTGAATTACTTTAAATTACAATTGTATCATTTCCAAATATGTTTGAATTAGTTTAAAATATTTTTTTAGAATTAGTTTGAATTATTTTAAATTAGTTTGAATAAATAGTTTTAAAATTCTCTTCTTTTATAACTACACGTGCAGATATTTTCCACATGATCGATCATCCATTTGAGGATAGTGTCCATCGCAAGGGTGACCTGAGATCTAGTTAGTCTGGTCAAATACTCTTTGATGGTAGTGCTACTAGGGCTTGGCTTTTTACCGAGACCGTTCAAGCTCTACAATGTGCCATAGACCATCTTGATAGTGTACATTAGTGACTGCCCCTACCCAGCCAAATAGGGACAGCGTACAGATCATTAGGAATGAAATAATGAATATGATTGACAATGTTCAATCATATAATCCATATGATGATATTTCTATTGACTCTTTCTATACTTCCCTCTCTCATAGTGTGACTGGCATGGTGTGAAGGAAAACCATTGCTAGGGATGTTTTTATGACACAAGTGCACACCATGTTCCCTCATTATGTAGGGAGAGACCGTAAGATCAGGGCCTATTTAGTCACCAGGTGTACCAATCTAGTTGTGGTGCCATTTATCTATCCTATATGGTTGGAAGCTCATCATAGGGCCACAAAAGGATGATTTGCCACTTTATTTCTGCGAAACAATTGTTTGTAGAGTTTCACATGGGCTTGGATGTAGATTACACGGATATACTAGAGAATTCTAGGTGGGGGAGAGGGAGGTTGTGCGATAAATATAGATCACCTAATGCACCAGTGACCATTAATAAATGGGCATTAGTTGATCCAAACATTTTGGTTTTACCAAAATGTTTAGAATTAGCATAGGTTGTAGATGATGTGAGGCATAAGATTTCTCCAGCCTTACGCAAATTGCCATTCAAGTCAATCACATGTCATATGATCATGTTGGGATATACTTGTTGCACTCATAGACTATCGTTCCACATACTACAGATAAACCATCAAGCAATTATGATCATTACATCTGTGTGGCTATGCCATCTCCCCTTGACATTGTGCGGTTGAGAGAGGTTCATCCTTTGCAGCGGATGAGTACATGTCTATCGAGTGATTTATTGGATGCTTATTTATTTCTTCTGTGTATGGGATCCCACTCAATTCTATAGCAACACACGTGCAATGACATGTTCACAGAGGTGGATCCAGCAGGCATAGTGGCAGAGCATCTCAAGGTGATATGAGGAGAGAGGAGGGTATTCCAATGCATCCTACAACCCCTCCACCATAGAAATCAGTTGATCCCACACCTCCTTCTTAGAATACACTAGTCAATTCATCACCTGAGCCCCTACAACATATACTGTTACCGTGTGGTCTTACAATCCCTCCACATTATAGTCAACATACTTTTACACCTCTTGCTCGAGGTCCAAGCCACTCTATTAGTATGCTTGTTGACTTAGGTGATGAATCTATGGATATAAACATTGACCACATTTCCTTCCATTCATTTGAGGTTAGCAAGATCGGGAGAGCCTTCGAGTCACATGAGGTACATTGTTTTTTCTGCAAGGTCATATTATTTAATTGATTTTCAATAGTGGATTTCAACTTCAAAATTGTTAACACTTTGAATTTTGAATTATATACAACATCATATTACATTGGAGACATTAGGATATTTGCAACCTCCTTTTTCTCCTATACATGCTCACAATCATGTATTTTAAGATTTAAATATATATTTATATCTAGAGAGCTCATTTCAATTCAAAGGCATGCATGAACTAATAATTTTTTAACCTATATATATATATATATATATATATATATATATATATATATATATATATATATATATATATATATATATATATATATATATATGTTTGTGGAGTTGAGTTCTTCATCCCGACCTCCTCGTGCACATATGCAGTCTGATGATGCAAATGTTGGATCAGAACAAGTAAAATTTGCGTATCTATGTTGAAGTAAAATTTGCACACTTATGTTGAATTAATATTTATTTTTAACACACACACACATATATATGCATGTTCGTGGTTGAATTCTTCATCCCAACCTCCTCATGCACGCCTACAGTTTGATGATGTGGATGTTATATCAAGCCATGCAAAATTTGCATACTTATGTTGAAGTAATATTTATTTCTACCATGTGCTTATATATGTGTACTTTCCTATGCAAAGACAACATTCAGTGGAGGGCCTATCGACCTAGTTTGACACAGTTATTTTTATATTGCATGTTTAACATGAGCTTATATACAGTACATACTTGTTTACATATATGTTGGACATTTGCATGTTTTATTTGACACTTTGTTTATTTTCTCAAACTTTATTTTATACATATATGTTGCAGACGTATATGATGTTTATTTGACACGTGTATGTTGTTTTATACATGTTTTATGAGCTTGTTTAGTACACATGTATGTCTAGACATTTAATCATTGTTTTATTTTATAAATATTTTATAAGCCCATGTTATATTTTTATTAATATGTGACCTAGTACCTCATTATATTTCAATTGTCATTTCATTGAATGAGGTATTTTAGTCAAGTACAATTCATGTGTAGAAATTAAAATTCTTGTAGATGCCTTAGATGATTCAATAGAATTTTTTTAATTATCTACTTTGATAAAGATGTGATTGTGATATCACTTTAGGCTTTTAAGGTACATATTTTTAATTTTCAAATGTTCATATAGTACTAAAATTGATCAAATAATTTAGTCAATTAGTACATAGTAATCTAATAAATATATAATCAAGTAAAGTATCTAAATCCATATACACATAAATATATAATCAATTAAAGTATCTTAAGTATATAATCAATTAAGTAAAGTATCTAAGTATAAATTCAGTTTAAATGTGTTTAAAAATTGGAGTTTTTTTTTAAGTGTCAAATTTCCAAGTAAGTACATTTTGATCAAATAAAGATTCATTTATTACATTTTAAATTTTCTTATTTGGAAAGTATCCTAACAAATAACTCAACACATAATAAAATATAGGCATTATGAATCCACATCTATTGTACATCCAATGTCATTATGAATCTGCAACATTAAATATTGGAAAAAACATAATTGAACAAAACATATATATGTATCATGGTCCAAAAAATAACTCGAATGCACATGTATATATACATGTATCATTGTCCAAAACAAAGATCGAATGTATATATGTATGACGATCCAAAAAAAATAACTCGAATGTACATGTATGTATATATGCATGTATCATGGTCCAAAAAATAGCTTAAATTTACATGTGTACATATGTATATATATACATGTATCATTGTACAAAAAAATACATGAGTTGACTTGTAATAATAAGTTAAGTGAGCTCATGGTACATAAAATCTGGATCTTCTCTATCTTTTATTATCTCTAAAATATGTTCATGGTCTTCGAAAGGAATCCGGCCACGAGCACTTTTTGGTAAAGTGTCAAATGTAATCTTGTCGCTATAACAAAGTGATTGTAATACAAAACTTTTTGGTCTGGTGATGAGCCTAAATAATGGCTCTATTTTGATAGATTTTTTGTTATAATACTCCTGCCTAGGTCTTGTGATTTGATAGCATTTAGATCAAGATACTCTCCTAGTTGATACCTTTTAAGTGTTTCTGAAACTGATTTGACTTATACTTAAGGTTGTCATATAATGGTTTTTAAATGATTTATCTATGCAAATATTTGAAATCAATCTTAAGTATGGTTTAAATTATATCATGTTAGAATTAGTATATACACATGTTTGTTGTGCATTAATATGATGATGCAGGGTCGGCAAAGGAGAATGAAAGACTAAATGGCGGTTTAAAAAAGTACCAAGTATATAGCCGCAATGCAAAACTAGTCAAAAGGAAGCAATAAGGGAGATCAAAGCCACTTGACCGGTTCTTCAACAGAATGATTTATGAAACATTTATAATTGTTCTTAGTGGAGCTTAGATCTAGGAAGCATGTCATGCTATATTTTCTCAGTCATAGGAAAGATATTGTTATGTTTTCTTGTGTTGACTTCTTCTTCTTCTTTTTGTGTAATGAATCATGTTCGCCTATCCCGTAGGGATGTGGTTGATCAGTAAGGCATCTGTTATAAGCTTCCTTATAAATAAAAGAGGTCCCTCTCTCTTTTTAGGGTAGTAGAGAACGACAATCATATTTGTAATACTCAGACTTATGGTATTTTATGTATTTTCACAGTCAAAATGGAATAAAGAGATATATGTGATTTTAAAAGCTTAACAATTGTAATCTGAAAGTTCTGGATATGCTCACTCAAGGGGGCTCACTTGGTGAGTAATCCTTTGTGTTTTTCAGTTAGTTTCCATTCTTCATTAGTAGTTGTTTCAGCAATTGTCTATTCCTACACCCACTGGAAACAGTTCCCGTAGCCACAGCAGCAGAGTAGTTCCTATCCACTTGCCAGAATGTTATCATTTAGTAGTAATTGTTTGAGTGATTTCCAGTTGTGAATTTGGATTAAGTATTAGTTCATTAATATTTTGCATGTTTACTTTAAAGAATTTCCTTTCCTGCAACAATAAGAATGGTTGCGATATGAACTTGGTGCACATACACTGATGGCCCATTTTAAGTTTACGTCCCTGGTCAATAAGTAAATGAGCCTTTGCTATAGGAAAACTAGCTATTCAAAGATACCCAATCTCCGAATTGTGTTTTATCACCTATTTGTCATTCCAGTTGCGAGGACCAACATCTGACATGGAATCAATAAATGTAATGCCATTACTATCTATCTTGGTTTGTTGATAATAGGTACCTTCAACAATGACTGATCTAGTGGGATATTGTTGTCCATCATCTTCTTCCACTGATTTTGATAATTTGCATTTTGGTTTTGTACATCTTAGTAGATAATAGTCAACACATTCTCTATTGTCAGGATCTGCAACCATGGCAAAAATATCACCTATAGACGACAAATTACAAATAATTAAATCGTAAAGTGTATGCTACAATGTATAAATAATTTCAATTTAATTTAAATTTAAATAAAGTACATGAAAATAAAAAAGGATATTTAAATAAAATGCAAGTGTACCTACCACAACTATATCAAAAACACATTCATAATCAGCTGAAAATAAAGGTTCATGAATATCTACAATGTCACTATCTTCATGAGGAGGCATTGCGACTAATTGTTTCATCTTCCGTTGTGAAACATATTCATCTCTAATGTTCTGACATTGTTGAATATTTACATTGTTTTCAATGGAATCAACACAAAAACATGATTTTTCTCTTACCTGAATCGCAAGAGGTTTGCTAAGTTTTGTAATCATGACATTTCCAATGCAATCAATAGAAAAACATGATCAAAGTTCTCTTACCTGAATCACAATAGGTTTGCTAAGTCTCGTAGTCATCATTTGGTGCAAACTTCTGATACCATTAATTGTTTGGCAATTCTAAGGATTGGATCGATCAATATATTTAACTTCCCAAAAAATACCATTTGTTGTGTGTGGTGTCACAAACACCAAAATGACTTTTGCACCATTCTACTATCTCACATGAATTTCATATGTTGTTACATGTGCAATAAACCATTTTAACAATTTAACTCTGACCCATAAGATACATACTTGTAAATAGAGATTTTTTGAATGAAGTACACATATATACATTGAATATGTACCTGCAAGTTCATGTTGGCAAAGTGCACGCTTCATACATGCCCCTGCTCCATCATGCTCTCATTTTCTATGTTCACTCTCAAAAAAGTTCCACAAAAAAATTTACACCACATTTATCATGTTGTGACAACCAATTGAATTATTTTGCAGATTTAAATTCTCCTACGAAGTCCAGTCAAATCCAATATATTTGTTTAAAAAATTAATTATACTAATTAAAATTAAAAGAAAATTGAAATCAATTTGTACGCTTTCCAACACATCCATCAGATCAAATCTAATATTATGAAGCATTTATCCTACAGTGTATATGATATTTTCAAAAAGATTCCAAAACAATGGGCTACATTATTGGCAACAATAGTGAAGGAAAACTGAAAGGGGGGGTGAATCAATTTTCATTGGATTAAACAAATTAAGCACAATCTCATATCTGATCAACTGTAGCAAGAATAAATATAAAGACAATAACAACAACACACATAACACCAATATTTTTTATGTGGAAAACTTGGTTAAGGAAAAAACCATGGTGGGAACCTACCCACAATAGGATGATACTCTGCAGTAGTATGTGTAACGTTACAATAGGGAATGCACATGCATTTAGGCACTCTACCTAGAGCTCACTGCTCAAAATAAGATAACCTAAAAGGCTCCAACCCTCAAGGAGGGTTCACTACCTTACAATAATGATCGGACTAAAATCCAGATTACATGAACTGTAAAAATAGCATCTGCTAATGCCTGGTGACACCAGGGATAACTTTAAGAAACCCCCCCCGGGCAATTGTGTAAAATCCTGGCAAATCAGACATTATTTTCGGGGGGAAATTTTCATATCGATGGCAAAAAAAAAAATTTAAATGACAAAAAAATTATTTTGTATTGGCGAATTTTTTTCTAGTGTGCGAAAATGCCATAAATTTCTGGCGAATAATACCTTGTTCTATGGGGAAAATATTTATTGTGGGAGGCGAATAATTGTTGTTAAAAGGAACAAATATATAATTGTATGAGCGAAAATTTTTACTCCGAAGGAAAAATTATTTAAATGTATTGGCGATTTTTATCCACCGCTTGAAAATTATTTAAATGTATTGGCGAATATTTTGTTATTTATGGTATAATATATAATTCATTGGCGATTTCATAAATTCATTGCCATTAATAGACAAGGCACATCACATCACATTAGTACATCACATCACATAATACATTGAGTCTGGACTCTGCACGATGTATCAATAAGCGTGGCCTCTTTGACACGTAAAAGGTGACACATACCTAAAATCTATCAATGATTTTAAACCGTTCGATGATCGTATATCAATGGCTAAAGTTTTATTTCAGCCCAATTTTCTAAAGAGAACATAGCTCACCAGAAAGTGCCCGAAATGGAATTGGATTCAATAGACATGTATCAAATGTCACGAATCACGATCCATAATTTCGTTCATTTAATATATATCTTTTCACTTACGGCAATCCACTCTGTCCCCATGACTTCCAATGTGATACTTGCCAATTTGGTACTAGTTCATAGCTGTTTCCAATTTCGCACACTCGTGCATTTATGGGAAAGATTTGCAGAGATACGAAAGATTTAAATTTTTTTATAGTAGTTAATACTGTTAAAGAAGTAATTATTATAATCAAGAGCTTCAACAATTTATATACGATCTCTGCTTCTTTCATCTTCAATTAGCCTTTGCCATTTAGTAGATAAATCATCAGAGCTCACGGTATTTTAGGTTCATAGGCTCACTGCTCAGTGCTTAGGTTGTTTAATTTGTTAATCTATTTTCTCAAGATGGACACTCCCATCCACTTGAGAAGCATTTCTGCAGAGGACCAGAGGGCCTTTCTAGGCTCCATTAGAGACCCAACCCTCCAATCAGTCTGCAAGGAGGTTGGGTCATTCACCAATGAAGTTGTGCGGATGGTGTTGGGCAGAGAATTTCTATGAAACGAAAATAGGTACCGTGTTAACACATACAATACATCCTGCTTCTTAGTGTCTCTTTTGGACTTGGGAGGAGACAAGGTGGATATGCTGATACTATTGAGGAAGGTTTTTAAGGAAGACTTCCTCAGAGACGACATTACTCTTGTCGTTCTTGCAGAAGTAGGGGTGGGGATCCCTTGGGCGAGTGATTTATCCAAGCTTCTCCTCCTTGACCAAACACTGCCAGTGGCCAGGCAACCGTTTCTCCTAAACCTGAATGCGGAGCAGCTGACGCATCACAGAAAATGGGCGCGGATTGGCAAGGAATTCCTCTGGAAATGGTTCCTCTTGGATGACTTTCCAAACTACATGTGGCTTGAAGAATTCTCTCAGCTTATGCTGTCTGAAGATTTCTACATGGAAGGAGGGCCAGATTCATAGGGAAAAATTGTAAACAATTCCACTACCTATTTTTTTTTTTTCCTATGTCCTTGAACCCTAACAGGCTAAGTGCCAGAGGCTCAATCATTTTGGCTTTTAAGTTTTGGGGGGACTCAAGTCTCTGACGAAAAAATTGTAAATTTCAAAAGCATAAATAATTGAATGATAATTTTTCAAATTCTAGTTTGTTTCACTTTGCCTCTTACATTCTTATGGATATAAAAATGCTTTCTATAATTCTATTTCATTTTTATTAATTAATTTCTTTCAAATGCTTTTTGTATATGAGCTATCGGCTATGTTATTTCAATTATTTGTTAAACAATGGAAATAAATTTAATACTGTGATCTTTTTATGTAATGCTATAAAAAAAAAAATTCAATTCGTTCCATTAATTATTTGTACATTGATTATGGTTGATTATAATTTTATAAATATATACTATTACTATATAGTCATTCAAAATACAAAATTTCAAAAGTTGCAAGATACAAAAGTTTATCGGTCAAGGTTTTTTCATTCAATTAATTGAAACGTTTCAAGATACAAAATTTGTCCACAGCTTATAGCAAGCAGACAAAAAAACTAGTTCATTGCCGATAGGCCACTCACTCAGTCTCACTATCCCCTTGGTCCTCCCAGTCCCTTCCCTCCTCAGAGGTCGATGCTTTGGCTTTCCCTTTTGCCGCTTCAGCGTTCATTTTATGCAATTTAGGAACCCGAAGTTGAGGTCGCCCTCCAAGCTTGCCAGTAGCTGTATGGCCCTTCCTTCTTCAACCCTATCTCTCAATGCCCTACCAACCTCCATCCTTGCCACCACATGCAAAGCATTCAGGACTTCATCTACCCTCGTTAATTTAACAAAGAGTTTCATCGCTTCCCACCCCATTCAGGATCATTCGTGACACTGGTATTTGATTTCATCCTCTGGGCCACAAATAAAAGGAAGCAATTCCTCCTAGTCGTCCCCTTCCATAATTCGAATGCCAACTCTCGGCACCACCCACTCCAAGATTGAATCCAGGTTAATCAAAAACTCCCCATCAATCAATTTGACCAATGTGAGTTTTACCTTTTCCAGCTCCGGTTCGAATTCACAGGCCCACGCCATAATCAGAGAGTAAACCTCCATGTTAGTTCAATACCCGTGACTGATATGTGCCACCTCCTCCGCAAGCATCAGTCGAGCTGCCGCCCACAACTTCTCCTCCTTAAACCTAAATAGTCCTTGCATTCGTTTATCAGATACTTTGCCCAAAAAGGGTACCAACTTCTTGTTTGTTCGAAGTGTGAAATTGGCCTCCATTGTCTTACAGAAGGTATGATTCTATGAACTACGAACTACAGATTTGTTCTGCACTTGCAGCTGCTTCAAAGCAAAAAGTGGTACACAAATGAAAAGGTAAAAAAATCTGCCTCCATCTTAACTCTCATAGGTCGGGTAATGAATGTGCACAATAAGACATTAATGCCATGAGATCACGAAAAAGATTTCCTGCCATCCTCCCCTTCCTCCTTTCGTGCGGCATGTCGTAGACAACTCCTTGTGCAACAATTAATCACCACCTTGGCATTTGTACTTTCCAAATTTTCTCGCCTTAACAGGTTGAGGACTGCAATTGCACATTTTTAAAAATTAATAGACTAAATTTATGTTGAAATTTTATATATATTTTTAAACTATTTTTGAAAATGATATATCGTAAACATATTTTCAAAGAATTTTGTTAAACGTTAAATTAATATTTTAGATTTAATATTGAATGTTTTCTTTTTAATATTAAACTTTTACCTTTCAAATTGCATATCAAAATTTATATTTTTATTTAGTTATTTGTTTTATTCTAGAAACTAAGTTTCATGTTTAATACTATTTTTGAATTTAAAATTTTTACAAATAATATTAACATTATTTTTAATAGTTATCTCAAACTATTGTCCAATGCCCGGAATTGAACATTTTAAATTTAATTAAATAGAATTAAGTGAAAGTCTATACTTAATACTTATAGTCTATGACTCTATAGACTATAAATCTCTTTTTCGGGAGGAATTTTAAAATGATTTAGTAGACTTTAAAAACAGACCAGAAAAGTAACGAGTATGGTGACGTGCCAAAAAAAATGGCAGAAGTCGTGGGACCCACTTCATCAAAAAATAGGTACCATCAACCGTTGGATGAACAAAGATCAACGACTAGGGTGGATTCCGGCCCGAATGTGGGAAGCGAACACCTTTCTGAGAACTTCGCTCGGAATTGGACATTTTAAATTTAATTAAATATAATTAATTCTAAAAATCTCTTTTTCGGACGGAATTTTAAAATGATTAAATAGACTAAAAATCAAACTAGAAAAGTGACGAAAGTATGGTGACGTGCCAGAAAAATGGCAAAAGTCGTGGGACCCACTACATCTTAAAACAGGTAAGATCGACCCGCGACCATTGGATGAACAAAGATCAACAACTAGGGTGGATTTCGGCCCGAATGTGGGAAGTGAACACATTTGGGAGAACTTCGCCCGGAATTGGACATTTTAAATGTAATTAAATACAATTAAGTCTATAAAGCTTTTTTTCGGGTGGAGGTTTAAAATGATTAAATAGACTAAAAATCAAACCGAAAAAGTGACACGAGTATGGTGACGTGCCTGAAAACTGGCAGAAGTGATGGGACCCATGACAACTGACAATAGGTACCATCATCCATTGGATGAGCAAAGATCAATGGCTTAGGGTGGATTTCGGCCCGAATGTGGGAAGTGAACACATTTGGGAGAACGTCGCCCGGAATTAAAACGTTTTAAATTTAATTAAATTTAAGTAAGACTGTAAAGTAATTTTTCAAATGGAAGTTTAAAATTATTAAACAGACTTAAAAAACTCACCCGTAAAGTCACAACAGGTACCTTGGTCCCTCGTCCGTTGGATGAGTAAAGATCAATGGCTTAGGGTGGATTTCGGCCTGAATGTGGGAAGTGAACACATTTGGGAGAACTTCGCCCGGAATTGAACGTATTACATTTAATGTCCTCAAAAATTTAGAATTTATACTGAAGTATTGAATGTTTTGTCCTTCGGCATCAAATAATTAATAATAATTAATAAAATTACAACATGATTCTTAATGTCCTCAGAATTTATACTGAAGTAATGAATGTTTTGTCCTTTGGCATCGAATAGTTAATAGTAATTAATAAAATTACAACATGATTCTTGATATTTTGCCCTTTAGGTTTTACTTTTCTACTTTTTAGAGTTTTCAAAATAAGAGACTCGTAAATCATAATCATCTTTCATTTCTTGGATAAACCTGTAAATCGAGGGAGATTCAGAAACAGCTACTAGATTGAGGAATGCAAGTTGCAACAGAGACTGTCTGCACCAATCTAGTGAAATAGAAATTCCAATTTTTGAGTAAAATCTAGAACACCTACATCCCACCTTTTTTGCTTTTGGTAATCTCGTGGTCCAATTTGAGGGTTAGCATTTTCAAGTTTTTATCTAGCTACCTAGCATTATTTTGAATTATTAACAATAATAGTGATGGGGAAAACGAGAAGCAGTAGTTCAACAAGAAGCCAAGTGAAAAACAAAATGTACCTAACCAAACTGGTTAAAACACCAGGTTTCACTTATGAATACCATGATATTTATGACCCTGCTATCCATGGTGAAAAGCGTATCATAGATATTAGATATACATTGTCTAGTAAGGCGGCAGATGCATCCAGGGCAAAAAATTTTGTTTTCAACCCAATGTTACAAAAAATAACAAATAAAATCGCATCGTGGGATGTTGGATTGGGAAGCATGGTGTTACCTGAAGTATTCCCTTGCCCTGATTTTGTCATGGTCTACGCCAAAAATTATGATGAAGATAAAAAAGTAATTGTCAATAAAAATACAAAAGAGAAAATTCTATCCATAAACGAGGGAGAATTTTCTCGTTTGTTGAACCTAGAATTTGAAGCCCGAAATTCAAACGTCCAAATTGACCTTGAAAAGCTGGCAGGGAATTATGAGAGTCTCGATCCAAGTCGCAGAGATTCATTTATCAAAGGTCTAATAAAGATTGGTACTGGTATTGTGTTGGATCAGAATCATAAGCCTCCTTATGATTCTAAATTTTTTGTTCCATGGGTTGAGGACAGTATTTCCTTGTTGTCGTTTTGCCTGGGATTGGAAAATGATAGGGAAGTGGGTGCAAGCCTTCTTGAAATGATTTATAATATCCATTGTGCAAGTCAGCCAATAAGATATAATTTTATTGATCACATTGTAAAATCCATGCAAAAACAATTACTTATGATCAAAAAAGGTTCCTGTAAGACATTTAGGTTCTCATCCTACTTGTGCTATCTCCTTCTATCCAAGTATCGTGCAATATTTGAGACCAACAAGATTTAAATTGTGAGCTATAAGATTGATGAGAAGACTGGGAAGAGAACAGACTGTCCAATATATGATTGGAGCCCAAAGATAAGGATGCATGATAACAGAAAGAACTACAACCATTTTGTAGACTTCTTTTTGGCACCAATGTATAATGAAATTACAAGCACTCCAATGCCTAGGTTGCCTATGTCTTGTAGAGATTGCATTCAACTCGGAAGTCAAATAGAATTGGCTGACTGGTTCTTCATGGAAGAATTCACTGTGTTAAGGTTTTACAGATCGACAGTAAAACCATACAGACTTCCAATACATGTGACAGAGAGGGTATTTGCATTAGAGTATGTACGGCAATTGGAGAGCACAGATAGGCACTTCCATGGTCAGCAAAAGAAGAGCATATTTCCTTCCTTGCCTTTCTCATGTGGAGGGTTCACATTTGAGAGAAAAGCATTCATTGTGGCACATGATTTCTTGACAGTTTTTAACTTTGGTGACAAGGGTCTCTGGCAGTATGATCCAATCGGTGTATTCCAAGCAAGGCTTAAGAAAAATGGGAACTCTTTAGCGTTATGTCAACATGAAAGTAAACCATTGCTAGAAAATCTTAGAAACAAGGACTCCTGGGATGAGGTTAAAAAAGAGATGGAGAAAATTGCAGCTGACAATAACATTTCAAATGAAGAAATTTCATCACAAATTATGGAGGGCCAGGGCAATGAGGGCATCCAAAATAGGAGGTCCTACAATTTCTACATAAAATCTACTAATCCATCTAAGAAAACTATTCCCAAATCAATTCTGCATGTATGTAAGGAGAATTGTTGGACTCAAACCAAAATAAATGATTTTTGAACTATGAGGAGGAATCTCGGTGAACCAAAGACAAGTGCAGAATTTGAGAGCATTGACGAGGATGCAGAGTTTAGCAAATTGTGGGATATGGAGCATGGTGGGACTGAAGGTGATGATGATGAGCATGAGGTTATCATTGAGCCCCCTCCAACAACTACTACAGTGCCTAAAATATTAGGTGGAGTCAGTGAGTCCATGAAAGACAAATATAGCAAAGGGGCAAACCTTGTGGAAAAAATGGGTTTTGAAGGTGGTGGTCTAGGTCCCAGAGGAGAGGGCATTTGGTATCCACTTCAGGTACAACTTCCATCACAGTCAAAATCAAAAGGTCCTTATAAACCAGTCATTGGACTTGATTCTTCAGATTCATCAGGGATAGGTACTACTCATTACCCTCAGGGTCCACCTACATTTGTTTCTGGTTCAAATCCACAACCACCACCACATCATGGTATTCCCATTGGTGGTGAATCAAGTACCACTGCCACTGGTGGGGAATCTGGGGATAGTATTCCTATTATTGTTTAGTCAAGTGCCGCTGTGATTGGTGGGTCAAAATCAAAAGGTCCTTATAAACCAGTCATTGGACTTGATTTTTCAGATTCATCACCAATAGGTACTACTCATTACCCTCATAATCCACCTACATTTGTTTCAGGTTCAAATCCAAAACCACCACCACATCATGGTATTCCCATTGGTGGTGAATCAAGTGCCACTGCCACTAGTGGGGAATCTGGGGATAGTATTCCTATTATTGTTCAGTCAAGTGCCACTGTGATTGGTGATGTTGGCATGGGTACTACTACTGATACTAGTTGTCTTGGTGTTGGACAAGGGCAACAACAAAATATCTCTCACAAGAGGCCACTAAAGGTAGATACTCAATCTCATACTATTGAGAATCCTATATCAAGTGCCACTGACACTACAAATCAATCATTTGCAGCTTCAAATCACACACCTCAAAAGACTATGAAAACTACACATGAAAGTGTCAGTGGGAGTGGGACAGCATCAGGAACTGTTGTTGGTAATCCTAATCCCGGTCAAGCATTAGTTAAAACCACAGGAATAAGTGGAACTGGAGCCTATGGTATTCCTATGTCACCTTTCAAACATTCAATTGCTTCAGCAAGCCCAGATTTTCAATTTCGTGATTACTATGAAAAATATGAACACACAACAAAAACAAATAAAGAAAAAAAGAAAGCATTTCATAGGAATTCTGTGTCTGAAGTTGTAAATGAACAACCTGCAAGGAATAGGGTATTTCCAACATATGACCCATAGAAAGATATGATGGAGTTCATGGTTGTTATGCCCCCGGACACATCTAAAGATAAAAATCCACCACACAGTCAGATAGATCCCTCTCAATTTCAAGTTAGCACCCTCCAAATGGATTTTTCCAAAGTACATAATGTGGACAAAATTAGTGTGTCAAAAAGGACTAAAGAAGTGGTCTACACTTCACTACTAAAGGTGGAGGGGGAAAAAAATAAACTAGAGAAACAAATAGAAAAGTTACAGGCAGACCTGGAAAATGAAAAATCAAGGAGGAAAGCAGCCAATAGCAAGTGCAATGAATTACAGAAAAGGATAAAAAATTCAGGCTCTTTAGTAGAAATTGCAGAGCAGGACAAGAAGGATGCAGAATTGAAGGACCTGACAGAAAAACTGGCTAAAAGCAGTAAAAAAATTATTGAGGAAAAAGCCAGTTTTCAAAAATTATATAGAAGTTATGAGTCTGCTGCAGCCGAAATGAAAAAATTACAGGACCTATTGGCTCATGGGAAGGAAAAAGAAAAACATTTGCAAGAGGAAGTAGAGGAAGAAAGAAAAAAATGTGCACAAATGAAAGAAGACCTACACAATGCAAATGATAAAATAAAAACTTTGGATGATAGATTCAAAGATAATATGAAAAATACAACGAAGTATATACAAGAAAACATTTGGCGGGAAATAATGCAGAGGAGTGAGAAGTTGTGTGAATGGTTTCAATTGACTAAAAGTATGAGACAAATTTGTATAAAAATCAAACGGCACTATGAGAAGAGCACACATGTTTATTCAAAAGAGGAAATGGCAAAAAAGATTCTGAAAGTAGTCTATAGTTCCAGTGACAGCTACTTGGCATCTAAGGGAATTAAGAGCCGCATTGATGCCACAGTTAAGACATCATCTATCATTCAAAAATGCCAGAAGCTAAGGGAAACATTAGAAGTTATGGACAGTTGTGGACAAAAGATAATGAAGCTACAAGAAAAGTAAAATAATTTGATTAAACTTGGTTTGCCTAAGCCTGTTGACACAGAAAATAAATTCATTGGAGAAGAAGCTTACAAAGAAATCATGGAGAAAAAAATGAGGTCTGATTTAGACTTGCTTCCAAAGGACACAACTCCCAAAAGCTTTCTAGAATTCATCCAACCATTTACAACTCTAAATTCGCTATTGGATGAAACAGTGATGTCAAGTAAATCTTCTAAATATGGAATGTTGACGAAGTTGGAGTTGACTTTCCATAGTTTACAGAATATTGACCTTCCATCAGACGAAGAGTGGAGCACCCTGCAAAAACTAGCACAAAATTCTTAAGAATCATAGTATGTACTACACAATTTTCTTCTTTTATTCTTAATTTCAAGGTTTTTTTTTTCCTATTTGCTATTTTGCTAATCCAGCCTATGTATCTATGATGCACACTGCAAAACTTCCGCCAGTAAATTTGTATTCTCAAATTCTCCCTTGCTTTAACATTTATGCATTTCTCTATTTCTAATTAGTAGGTTTTAGGCACTCCTATAGCTAGTATCTATGTTTAATTTGTCATGACTCATGGCGTGAATTAATATTTAATTTTGAACTCCGTTTTTTGAACAGGAGACATCAAACATGTAACAGATGTTAAATTGCTAATACGGCCTATGATGGCCATATAAATATGTGCTGAGTTTGTGATTTTGATGTTTAGTGTTCACATGTTGCAAACTTGCAATTCAACCTGAAGCTGTTGTTGCTCCCTTGTTTCTATAAAAGGGAATTCAGGGTCATTTGCAATTTTGCAAAGGGTTCTGAAACTTTGTATTCACTTTTGCATGGACATTGGAGAATCACACAGGAGTTGTTGTTGCTCTCTTGTTTCTATAAAAGGGAATTCAAGGTCATTTGCAAAGGGTTCTGAAACTTTGTATTCACTTTTGCAATTGGCATGTAGAATCACACAGATTGGTGTATTACTATTGAATGAAATGTATCGTATGGCTATATTTTGAAAGAATTAATGAAAATCTAAGTTCTCGACATGTGTATTACTATTGAATGAAATTTATCATATGGTTCTGAAATATATCACACAGATTTGAGACTCAAACATGTATAAATAAACAATAAACATCTTTGTATCAATAAACACATTATGGTTTTTTTTTTATTATGCTATTTTAAATCTGGAAATAGAAAGTTGAAAAATAAAATTACAAATCAATATTAAATTCTAATTGCAAAAAGTAATATGCTTTTGTAATATGAATGATGAGATACAGTAATAAGATTAATAAATACCAATCTCTTACAGTTGCCATTCATCCTCATCAAATTCAGTTCTTTCTTGGTTCTCGTCTGTGGTTTCTTTACTCTGAGACTGAGTCTGCATATCTTCGCCGAACAGCATCTCAATGCTACCAGTAGGTCCACTAGTCCCACTAGCACTTTGGTTTGAAGTGTTTCCCAAACCTCTTCTTTCACATTTGGACCTCCAGATTTGCAGTTCCCTATCGTAAGGAAAAGTGTGGACATCATACCTAGATGTATAGAGCCTCAAGCAATTTTCCAAATTTTTGTCTAGTTTGTTTCTTAGCTTTGATTTTAGGAACCCCAAAGCACTGAAAACTCTCTCATCTTCCACCGAACCCAATATCATGGTAAGACATAAATCAGCAAGCTTCACATATTCTGGCATTGAATCATGCAAGGATGCGTTCTCAGCTATATATTTCCAAACCCTTGTTATTGATCCCTCTTCGCGGGGGTTCTCCATTTTGGCATATTGTTGTTTCATAGTGTATGCAAAATGAGATGATTGCTCTAGAAGATGAGTTTCGTCTAATATTCCATTTATAGTTACTCCATTCAATTCTCTGGATGTGCAAAATTGTTTTATCAAAGTCAGTAGCTTAATTCGAAAATCAGATGCACTGTTGAGGCTCCAATAATGAGGAAACACAATAGACATGGCTTCGAGTAGGTTGTTAGGAGGGAATCTGCTTCTAATTTCTGAGGAAAGATCATATGCAATTTTCTTCACAGAAGTAGTTACAGTCTCAAGAATCTTGTCGAAATCTTCCTTTGTAACTCTTGCTAGTTTCTTCCTGGGGCGCTTTCCTGGTTCCTCGGGGTCAATCGTGGCATAGAAGTGCATTGGTATCTCAACTCCCCATACATTGGCACATACCTCCCCGTCTGCACCGATTTGTAAAAAGTTATCAGGATTGTTCAAATTTGTGAGTGTCTGCCACTTAACAAATTTTTCATCAGATAGTGTTGGTTCATTTCGATAGAGATTGTCGAGGGTCATGCATGTCATCTTACGCAGCGTAGCATATTCTACAATATATAGAGCTCTTTTTTGGGCAGCCTTCATAATATTCCTCATTTCCTCTAGCATGGGCAGAAGAGCTGCTAAAGTTAAGAGTGTCTCTAAATTACTTAACCTACCAAGAAGTTCAAGAAATTTTGGTTGATCTGATTCATCGCGAGTTGTGTGAAATAGTCCAATCAAGGATGGATATTCTGAAAACACTCGATGTGATGGACCAGCCAAAGAGATCCATCTGGTATCATTATCCTTGAGAAGCTTGTTCCCATCAGTTAATCCATCAGCAAAGTGTTGAAATTCCATAAATTGCTTGGGACTTCGACAGAAGTGTGAGTAGAGCTCTCTGATTAAAATTTCAATTTTTTTAACCAAAGCAAACTTGCTCACAATTCCAAAAGCTAGATTCATTCTGTGAGCCATGCAGTGAATTGCAGTAATGTATGGTGCAAATGAAGTTTCAATATTTGTACAAAGACCGTTCCTATGACCTTGCATTACTGAAGTTCCATATGCTCCAACACAAACCAATTTTTTGGCTAGTGTCATGTCATCCATACCTCCATATTCAATTAAACTTATCTTTACTAGTTGAAATAAATTTTTCGCTGTCACACTCTCCTTCATTTTAGCAACAGATAGTAGATGAGGTTGGTGGGTATGATTCTCTACAGTATAAACATGCATGCATACCCATGAAGTATTTTCTATTGTCATAACTTCGTCTAAAGAAAATGCAATGAAGTTTGACTCTCTTATTTTTTCCTGTACATCTTCTATTTCAACCTCAGCAAGACAACTTGCCCATTCCCATCCACTATTTACTGACCAGTGTCTATTAGGATAGTTAGGAACTTTCAAAAAGTGTAATAAACCACTAGTTGATGGGAAATCTGTCATAGCACACCCTCTGCTCAAAATATTAAAAACAATGCTTAACTGAACAACTTTTCCCAGTTGTTCTATTTGCATTGCTTTTCCAAAAACAGCTTCAATAGAACCTTTAACTTCAGTAGGCTTCGTCTGTAATTTCTCATGAAAATAATACTCTTCGACATTCCTCACATGCTTACATTCATTCTTTGTTTTCCATCTTATCACTGATTTTTCAAACCCCGTCTATCATTTGTTTTTCATAAACTTTACCCATATGCTTTTCTATGGTGTCAAATTTTAGTTGCAACCTAATTTCCTTCTTATTTTTCCAAGTGCAAATCTTACACCTGCATTCTATTGGAGGCTCGCCTTCAATTGGATTCTCCACTGGTTCAATGAATGGATACTTTGATGCCCAATTAATTTGAAAATTCTTGACTGACATATCCCACTCCCGATCCTTTTTTGATTGTGGTTCACCATTTTTTGATATAGCTTTTCTTTTCCCCTTCCGTGCATTATCATCAATGGAATTATCACCCAAGTCGATTATATCATTCCAGCTAACTTGGGTATCGACCAGATAATCTTCTTCAAGATCATCCTGATTTGAGATATCAGGTTCGCCGCCACCTTCAACATGCGGTGCAGGTGGCAAATTTTGTACTTGTACTTGTGATGATGTACCTTCCTTATTTTCACCAGTACCACAATCTTTTCCAATGCCAAAGTACGAAGACAACGTTCTGCTTTTTGTTGGCCTCTCCTGGCCTTCCCCACATTCAGGTTTCCTACCCCTCTTCCTGTTCGACATCTCCAACAAAATAAAGGCTGCCAAAAAAATATCAATTTGCTAAAGAAGCAATAATAGACTATAATGTATAATATACCAGTTCAAAAATATGATCGCTCACCTTTAGGCTTTAGGTAATAGGCAGTCGCTAATACAGTCAACAACAATGATTTTCCTTGGTCTGAAACTTTGCTATTGATCAGAATTCAGAGCCTAGAACCAACCAAATTATGTTGAGATAGATCTGATCTTTGCATGTATTTATACCAATCCTTATATGGCGAATTCCGCGGGAGTTTACCAGTATACAAATATTTGGCGAATCTCGTGTAATTATAACACGACTTATGTAATTTTTGAGGCGATTATAGGTCGTCCAAATATGACTTATGTAATTTTTTAGGCGATTATAGGTCGTCCAAATAATAGGCGAATAGCTAATACAATATAGTTGGCGAAAGTTGGGGTGACTGGAGACACGCGTCGGCAAGATGTCAGGCGAATTGGGTCCCCCTAGATAAAAAATCTTCACATGCCTATAGGTGAATTAAGGTCATCTATTAAGGCAACCTCGAAGAGTGTAGGCGAAATAATTAAATTTACCGTGCGTCCACCATATATTGTATTGGCGAAATCATCGCATAGAAACATTTAATTGCATAAAACATATGGCGATCAGGCCGTGACGTTGATGGAAATTGATAATGGTCTCGCGACATGGCCACTCCCATACAGTACAAAATATTCGCCATTTTCGATAGGGCCGATGTGAAAAATTCGCCATTGGCGAATATTCACCACTAAAGTAATCACTGGGTGACACTTCCAGTTAATCTCATTTGTCTGCCCTGCAACAATCTTTGCTCAATACACCATATCAAAGGATAAATTCACTTACGCACACATACACCACTATCTGATAATGCAGACACTACATCAACACCCAAATTACATGAATATAACACCTATTTATACAATTCATCAACCTTGACTACAAGGTCGACCAAACTCTCAACCCTTAATTACAAAATTACATCACATGATACATAAATCAACCACCAGACCAATATAAGGTCACAGATGACATAGCATGGACCTAAATCAAATCTCCAAACACACATCACCACTAAAAAATATCACCACGATCAACTATAACATGCTACACCATCAAGAATATCGCATAACAAGAAGAATATCAATGAATCAATAAAATCGCCATTACCGCACACAAGGATTAATATGAACCACCAAAAAACTAGGACATGATCAAGAAACACCAACAAGTATGTTAGAACCATCCGCAATAGTTGCATCAACACCACTTAATTAAATCTTCATTGATCAACACGCGACACTCAAGAACACCCATCAGTAGCAATTCAGACTAGAAAGATAACTTGCAGAGCACCATATCATGAACCATCTAAAATGAAGATACACATGATCATCCAAAACACTCCCAAATCTGCAACCAAAGATATGATCATACTAGAGCACAACAAATCAAATACCAGAACACTGCAACACTGAACATAGAAGAACAGTCTTCAAACCGGAATCCACAACTTGACCAAATCACCACATATCATCAAGGAATCAATATAGAATGATATATCTCTAGTTGATTCAACATCCCAAATAGATAAACCAACCAGATCAACTCAATGCAAACACTAGATCACTAGAACAACTTTATGCAACACCAAAACAAAGGAATATGTTGACATCAATAACAACAACATATCCTAGCAACAACACTATCCAACAATCTCCCCCTTTGGCATTAATGGAAATATATGAATGTGAAAAACATCTAATGCAAAGGAACAAATCAACACCAACAAAACTCCCCCTAAGATAATGCACACAAAATCCAAAGGTAAGACAGTTTTTCACATGCTTCTCTCCCCCTTTGAAAACAATACCAAAGACATAATATAGATTATGCTTCTATCCCTCTTTACAAGATAATCTCTCTCCAAAACTCATCCTCTAAGGATAACAATATCTCCCCCTTAGGATAAACTCAAAACTAATCATCTGAACATCTGAACAAGTGTGTGGTTCAAACACTAACTACTCTGCCTAAGTAGCACCACCAACTCATCAACCCAGATAAAGAGACAAGGCTCTGAAATCCACCAGATTGATTCAACTCCATGCATCTAGTTCTCATTAGGAGGGTCAGAGACCCATAACTTGTCTCAAATAGATAAATTTATCTATAGGCAAAGGTTTAGTGAAAATACCTACAATCTAATCCTTTGTAGATACATATTCCAATCTGACTTCTTCATCACTGACTTTTGTTGGAATTATGGATGAACTGATTATGTGTTGCATTCATGTTTTGTCATTGATTTCAACACTAGTTGTTATGGTTGGTTACCGGCATATAGGTTTTGGTTACCGGTAGAAGATCTAGTGTTACTGACAGAAGAGACTATATGTTGGACACTTCCAGCATGTTTGAATCAATGGAGTATGTTTGATTTTAAGTGTTACATGCTTCTGGAGCATGTTTTGGTCAGTTGGTATTGAATTTGTCATCGGATGCTATCATACACTCTTGTAAACTCTTACCGACATTGGTTTAAGGTTTAACCGGCAAATCTTTCACTGAGAGATCTTGACAAGATGCATAAGTGGTGTTGGTGGGGTTTCTAGATGGATTTTGAGATGTTAAAGATGTTCTTTGATTGTGCTTCAACTAAGTGAAGATATTGCTTTGGTGTGGTGGACCCAGAATAGGTTCGGTACCTATCTAGGTTATGGACCGATATCATGTTAACGTGTTCTCTACACGTTACCAAGATGATTTATGAATTGGTTATTTTTGTTTTGGTCTTAAGCCGACATGGCATATCATTGTAAAATGAATGTATGTAATGATTTTATTGTAATATCTTTTAGGTGGTCAACCTAATTGGTTTAGGCCTTAGGGTTGGTATAAAATTATGTAATATCTCATTGTAGATCATGGGGAATATGTGTCGTGGTCTTAGAATGTAATATCATATGCGAAGGAGATTTGGTCGATCATAGGTAATCGAATTGGGATTAAGGAAGAGATCAAAGGACTCTGGTAATGAGCTTAACTAGGACTGTAATCAGGCATGGTAGATGTTATCTCTGGCAGTTCATTATTCTGGATTGTTGTCCATTTATCTTGAGGTGAGACTCTTTTGTAATGAGTAGTACGCTCTAGGCAGTGTGCCTTCCTGCATGTGCAGGCCCTTCATTGTATCACATACTTTATGTAGAAGTATCATCTGACTGTGGCTAGGCTTTCCACCATGGTTTTTCCCTTTCTGGATTTTCCATGTACAAATCATGGTGTTATGTGGTATGGTTTCATTATGTTGATTATATGTTTCATTGTTAAGTTTTATTGTTTACCGGTATCTGTTTTTGTTATTCTGGTACTTAATGTTTATGTGATCTGGTTAAATGTTATTAAGTTGATTAATTGATATAATTTGTCAACAACTAATTCACCCCCCCTCTCATTTTTTCACCGATTATCCTAACAATTGGTATCAAAGCTTTGGTCCTCTTTTGTAGAAGATTAACTACTTGAGGTAGATCATATGGCAGCTAACACTTCAAATCCACCGGCAACTATTTTCAGAAGAGAAATCCCTAAGCTTGATGGAACAAATTATGGGATTTGGAAAATTCGAATGGAGACTCATCTTAGATGTCTTGGAAAGGATATTTGGGAGATCACTAACAAAGGATACACACCTTATGATCCGATATCTGGAAATCCTTCTCTTGCAGACCTGGACAAGAACATTGAAAATGATTGCAAAGCTAGACAAGCCCTCTTGTGCTCACTTACTGATCACCAAATCATGGGATTGACTGATAAATCATCAACAAAGGTTATGTGGGATAAATTGCAAACTCTGAATGAAGGTGATCCTATTGTCAAAATTGCTAAACTTGATGGTTATCGGGTAAGATATGAAAACTTGAAGATGGAAGATAATGAAAGAATTGCCATGTTTATGGAAAGAGTAAATGAGATTGTTATGGGAATTCAATGTTGTGGAGGATATCTGAGTGAAGATGAAATAGTCTCCAAAGTCTTGAGAGCCCTTCCAACGGCTTACAAGATGAAGGCAACTACAATTAATGAGCTAAGAACAAAGGCAAACTCTTCAGTTAATAGAGACATTCTGATTGGGAAATTATCTACTTTTGAGCTTGAAGAATTTGGATCTTCTGGAGCTGTAAAGTCTAAACCTAGTTTTCATGCATCATCATCTACTGGCAAAAGTGATTGAAAATCCCTATATGCAAAATAATTGGAAGATATGAGGAAAGAAGATAAACAATTTGAGCAACTTAAAGCCTTATTTGCTAGAAGAGTACCTAAAGGACCGATAGGAAGTAAGTATGAAGGAAAATCACCTTTTAAATGTTTTGCATATAATAAGATTGGTCATTTTGCATCTAGATGTCCTGAAAGGAATGCAAGATTTGAAGAGAGAGTTAAGAAATTATTTAAGCCTAATCAGAACAGATATAGATTCAAGAAAACTAAACAATGCTACATAGCGGATGAGGAAGGAGTAAGTGATGACTCTGAGGATGAACTGACAACAGACTCTGCTAGTGGATCCGACAATGGAAAGGAATGGGTGTTCTATGCTTTAAAGGAAGATGAACTGGAACCGGCTATCATGAATGAAGAAAAGGCCCTGGCAGCAAAAGTTGAAGATAAGGATGAATGGGTAATTGATAGTGGATGCTCACATCATATGACTAGAGATAAAAGATTTTTTTTGTCTCTGCAAGAATATAATGGCGGTCAAGTCAAATTTGGAGATGATAAAGCATGTATGATCAAAGGTAAAGGTATTATTTCTATGGATGGAAAACATAATACTGATAATGTCTATTATGTAGAAGGTTTAAAGCACAATCTTTTAAGTGTTGGTCAATTGGTGGACAAGGGTTTCCAACTTCAGTTTAAAGATAGAAAATGCAAAATCATTAACAAAATTGGTTTGGATAATGCAACCGGTACTCAGACTGGAGGTAATATCTTTCACTTGAACACTAGTAATAAGACATGTTTGATTGCTCATATTGATGAGAGTTGGTTATGGAATAAGAGGTTGTGTCATGTTAATTTTGATTGTATTGTTAAGATCAGTTCAACTAAGGCAGTTAGAGATATACCTAAGATTATGAAACCTCATAATCCGATATGTAAAGAATGTCAATTGGGAAAGTATGTTAGAACTTATTTTAAGAGCATACATGATAAATCTAATGATGTACTTGATTTGATTCACAGTGACTTATGTGGTCTAGCAAGGACTAAAAGCTTTCAAGGTGATAGGTATTTCATGTTGATTATTGATGACTATTCTAGAATGATGTGGGTGACTTTTCTAAGGGAGAAGTCTGAAGCCTTTGAGAAATTCAAGATCTTTAAAGAAAAGGTTGAAACAAAAAATGGATTGAAAATCAAATGTCTAAGATCAGATCAAGGCGGTGAGTTCACTTCTCATGAATTTAACAATTATTGTGAGACAAATGGAATTAGGAGACAGTTATCTACACCTCGGACTCCTCAGCAGAATGGAGTAGTGGAAAGAAAGAACAAAACCATTTTGGATGCAACAAGATCTATGCTAATGGAAGCAAAATTGCCTTACATCTATTGGAGAGAAGTAGTGAGTACAACAGTCTACACATTCAATAGAGTTCACATCAAAGGTGAAACCGGTAAGACCCCTTATGAATTGTGGTTTGGACATACACCCATTGTTAAATATTTCAGAATTTTTGGAAGTAAATGCTATATCAAAAGAGATGATTCAATTGGAAAGTTTGATCCTATATGTGATGAAGGGATATTTCTTGGTTATTCAATTCAAAGAAAAGCATATAGATGTTATAACAAAAGATTGCAGAAAATTGTGGAGAGCACTAATTTGAAAGTGGATGAGAAGTACAGAAATCAATCTATATCATATGATAGGGAACTGGCAGTGGAAATGATCATAACTGAACCGACAATGCCTCAACCGATACAGGAAACTAAGACAGTTACACCAACATAATCAAAAAATTCAACTGTAACTGATGATCAGAGTAGTGAACCTAAAGTTTAGAAGATACCAAGGTATGTAAGATTAAATCATTCTAAAGATAAAATCATTGGAGATAGGAACAAGGGAGTTATGACAATAAGAAGACTGGCAAATGAAGAGATATGTCTTATTTCTCAAATTGAACTGGCATCTGTTATTGAAGCTTGTAAAGATAAACATCAGTTAAAGGCTATAGAAGATGAATTGGATCAAATAGAGAAGAATGAGACTTGGACTTTACTTCCCCGACCTAAAAATAAGAATGTTATTGGAACTAAATGGGTTTTTAGGAATAAACTAAATGAGGATGGTCAAGTTGTAAGAAATAAGGCTAGATTGATTTGTAAAGGATATTCTCAAATGGAAGGAATTGATTATGGTGAGACATTTGCACCTGTAGCTAGAATTGAAGCTGTTAGACTATTTCTTGCCTATACAACTTATAAGAACTATAAGGTTTATCAAATGGATGTTAAATGTGCATTTTTGAATAGTGAACTTGAAGAAGAAGTATACATTGAGAAACCTGATGGATTTTCACTGACAGATGCTAAATATATGGTTTGTAGATTGAAGAAAGATTTATATGGATTGAAACAAGCTCCCAGAGCTTGGTATGCAAGGTTGGATAAATATCTTTTAAAGGTTGGTTTTACTAAAGGCAGTGCTAATAGTAATTTATATTATAAGATCACTGATGATGATATTTTGATTATTGAAGTATTTGTTGATGGTATCATTTTTGGAGGAGAAGATAAATTATGCATGGAATTATCTAATAATATGAAGAATGAATTTGAAATGTCCATGATTGGTGAGATGAGATTTTTCTTAGGTTTACAGATTACTCAAACTGACAAAGGCATTTTTATCTGTCAAACTAAGTATCTGAAGGAATTATTGAAGAAGTTTGGTATGGACAATTCCAAACCGGTAAGTACTCATGTGGTGACAAGTGAGAAATTATCTATCAAGGATACTTCTACACCAGCAAATCCAACAAGGTATAAGTCTATGATTGGTGGTTTGTTATATCTAACTCAAACTAGACCAGATATTATGAATGCAATAAGTATTGTTTCAAGATATCAAAGTAATCCTAAAGAAAATTATGAATGTGCAGTGAAGAGGATATTCCGGTATTTGCAAGGAACAACAGAATATGGCTTATGGTATTCTAAAAATGACGATTTCACTTTATGTGCATATACTGATTCAGATTGGGCAGGAGATACTGATAATAGGAAGAGCACTTCTGGTGGAGCTTTCTTTCTTGGAAAGAAACTAGTTTCATGGATCAGAAAAAAATAGTCATGCATTTCTTTATCTACTGCAGAAGCTGAGTATGTTGCAGCAACAACTAATTGCACTCAAGTCTTGTGGATGAAACAAATGTTGAAGGATGTCAAGGTAAATTGTAGTGAACTGGCAGTTATCTACTATGATAACTCTGCAACTATTGACATGTCTAAGAATCTAGTATTTCACTCTAAGACTAAACATATATCAATAAAGTATAACTTTCTGAAGGACAAGGTAGAAGGAAAGGAAGTCAAATTGGTTATGTGAACACTAAAGAGCAGATTGCAGATATATTCACTAAACTGATGTCTAAGGAATCATTTGAGTATTTGAGAGACACTTTAGGGGTTTCTACTCCTCCAGCAGAGACTTGATTGATGCAATTTGTCATCAGTCTGGCATGCATTATCAGAGATATTATTCATTCTGACACTGATGAGTGGTGCTACTACTTAGGGGGAGTAGTCAGCTTTGAGATTCAGAGGTTTATATTCTTGCTTTGATATTTTTGTCAGATTTCTGACATTGATGTCAAAGGGGGAGAGATAGTGATGTGAAAAATAAATTCAGAGATATCATTCATAGGGGGAGAGTTATTGATATTAAGGAGATTTTTGGTCATCTTCCACAGGGGGAGACTTGTTTAGCATTTCTTGGTACTTAGATGTTTTCACGTCTAGTGTTGCCATCAATGCCAAAGGGGGAGATTGTTGGCATTATGGATGAATTGATTATGTGTTGCATTGATGTTTTATCATTGATGTCAACACTAGGTATTATGGTTGGTTACCGGAAGACATGTTTTGCTTACCAGAAGACATGTTTTGGTTATGGGTAGAAGATCTAGTGTTATTGGTAGAAGAGACTATATGTTCAACACTTCCGGCATGTTTGAATCAATGGAGTATGTTTGATTTTATGTGTTACATGCTTTTGGAGCATGTTTTGGTCAGCTGGTATTGACTTGGTAATCGGATGCTATCATACACTCTCGTAAACCCTTACCGACATTGGTTTAAGGTTTAACCGGCAGAGCTTTCACTAAGAAATATTGACAAGATGCATAAGTGGTGTTGGTGCGGTGTCTAGATGGATTTCAAGATGCTAAAGATGTTCTTTGATCGTGCTTCAATTGGGTGAAGACATTGCTTTGGCGTGGTGGACCCAAAATAGGTCCAGTACCTATCTAGGTTATGGACTGGTATCATGTTAACGTGTTCTCTACACATTACCGGGATGATTTATGAATTTGTTATTGTTGTTTTGGTCTTAAGCCGACATGGCATATCATTGTAAAATGAGTGTATGTAATGATGTTATTGTAATATCTTTTAGGTGGTCGACCTAATTAGTTTAGGCCTTAGGGTTGGTATAAAATAATGTAAGATCTCATTGTATATCATGGGGAATATGTGTCGTGGTCTTGGAATGCAATATCATATGCGAAGGAGATTTGGTCGATCATAGGTAATCGAATTGGGATTAAGGAAGAGGTCAAAGGCCTCTGGTATTGAGCTTAATTGGGACTATAATTAGGCATGGTAGATGCTATCTCTAGCAGTTCATTATTTTGGATTGTTTTCCATTTATCTTGAGGTGGTGGTTATAACCTCTCTATAGTCAGTGAGACTCTTTTGTAATGAGTAGTATGCTTCGGGCAGTGTGCCTTCCTGTATGTGCAAGCCCTTCATTGTATCACATACTTTCTACAAAAGTATCATCTCACTGTGGGAAGGCTTCCCACCGTGGTTTTTCCCTTTTCGATTTTTCCACCTATAAATCATGGTGTTATGTGGTATGGTTGCATTGGGTTGATTATAATTTTCATTTTTAAGTTTTATTGCTTACCGGTATCTATTTCTATTATTCTGATACTTAACATTTATGTGATCCGGTTAAAGGTTATTAAGTGGATTAATTGATATAATATGTCAACAATTGATTCACACCCCCCCCCCCCCCTCCTCTTAGTTGTTTATGTGATCCTAACAACTTTCTCCCTCAATAAATGATACTTTATAGACACGTGTTTTGTTTTAGAATGCAGTACCAGATTCTTAGAAATATTAATAGAACTTGAATAATCACAATATATAATGGTAGGCTCATCATAAATCACTCTAATATCCTTCAACGTTTGATTCATCCAAACCACTTGAGTACAATTACTAGCAACAACAATGTATTCAACTTCAACAGTAGATAGAGATACAACATCTTGTTTCTTACTAGACCATGAAATCAACTTTTTCCCTAGAAAGAAAGATCCACCAATAGTGCTCTTCCAGTCATCAACATCAGTATAGGCACATAGTGGGATTTTCAAATATTTGAAAATCCTCTTTACAACAGTAACATGAGTCTCTTTAGGATCACCTTGAAATCTAGCACAAAGACAAACAACATACATAATATCTAGTCTAGTTTGAGTTAAGTACAACAATCTACCAACCATAGATCTATACAAGGTCTGATTAAATTTATGACATTCATCATTTTTAGACAACTCACATCCAATTCCAATAGGTTAAAAATCAGCTAATCTAAATTTGTTCAACAGTTCCTTCACATACTTAGATTGAGAAATGAAAATACCTTTAACGGTCTGAGTAATTTGCAACCCTAGGAATAATTTCATCTCACCTATCATAGACATCTCAAATTACTTTTGCATATCATCAACAAACTTCATACTTAAATCATCATCTCCTCCAAAAATGATATCATCAACAAAGACTCCAACAATCAAAATGTTAGCATTCTCAACCTTAAAGTATAATTTACTATTAGTAGTACCTTTACAAAATCCCAACTTCAACAAATATTTATCCAATCTAGCATATCGGGCTCTAGAGGCTTGCTTCAGTCCATATAGTGCTTTCTTCAATTTGCATACCATATCTCCTTCATCTGATAGAGAAAATCCATCTGGTTGCTCAATGTAGACTTCCTCCTCCAAATCAACATTTAAAAAGGCTGACTTAACATCCATCTGATATACCTTGAAGTTCTTGTAAGCATCATATGCAAACAACAATCTAATAGCTTCAATTCTAGCTACCAGAGCAAAAGTCTCCTCGTAATCAATACCTTCCATCTAAGAACATCCCTTACATACCAATATTTCTTTGTTTCTTACTACACCAAATTCATTCAATTTATTTCAAAACACACATTTATTAGCAATCGCATTCTTGTCTTTAGATCTCAGAACAAGCTCCCAAGTGTTATTCTTCTCAATATGATCCATTTTTTGTTCCATGGCTCTTATCAAATTCTCATCTTTACACGCTTTTGCAACATCTTTAGGCTTAATCTTTGAAATCAAGCATATCTCTTCAGCAACAATCCTTCTCCTAGTCATCACACCTTTATTCTTATCACCAAAAATATAATTTTCTAAATGATTCAATATTTCATACCTCGGAGTATTTTGATTGTTCTGATTCTCAGGCTCTTGCACTTCTTCACTGGCAGCAACAATATCCAAATTGGTTGTCTCCACCGGATCATTTTTCTTCAAGATCTCAGTCTACACAGGCTTGGAAACAACATCAAAATCATCAAAATCATAATTGCATGCTCTGATTTGTTTTCCAAGACATTCATCTACCTTCTCATTTCCACTTTCCACTATCTTCTTTAACCTCTTATTAATATCACCGGTAGCCCTTTCTATTAGTAGAATATCCCAAGAAGATTTCTTCATCACATCTTGCATCAAACTTTCCTATATCCTCATCTCTCTTGATATAACATTTACTTCTAAAAAGTTTGAAATATCTAACTGTAGGAACATGACCAAACCATAGCTCATAAGGAGTCTTACCACAATCACCTTTAATATGCACAAACTTTAATGTGTAAACAACAATGCTAACAACTTCTCTCCAAAAGGTTTGTGCAACATTTCCTTCAATCAACATAGTCCTGGCAACATCCAAGATAGTTTTGTTCTTCTTTTCAACAAATCCATTCTACTGAGGGGTTCTAGGAGCAGATAATTGTCTTCTAATTCCATTCCTCTCATAAAATGTATCAAACTCTCTTGATGTAAGTTCTCCTCCTCTACCGGATCTTAGGCATTTCAGCTTCAATCCTGCCTCAGTCTCCACTCTAGCTTTGAATATCTTGAATTTCTCCAACACTTCTAATTTCTCCTTTAGAAAACTAACCCACGTCATCCTAGAATAATCATCAATCAACAACGTGAAATATTTGTCACCCTAGATACTTCTTACTCTAGTAGGACCATATAAGTTAGTATGCATATTATCTAATAATCCACTAGATGAACACAACTTACTCTTGAATGTAGTTCTTGTTTGCTTTCCCATCTAACATTCCTTACACACCAGATTAGCAGGCTTCACAATCTTAGGCAAATCTCTAACAACTTGAGTAGAACTTATCTTTATAATGCAGTAAAGTTAACATGACACATTCTCCTATGCCACAACCAACTTTAATTAATCTGAACAATCAGACAACTTTTCTCACCAGCATTCAAGTGAAAGATATTACCTTCAGTCTTATTTCCTAATACAATCTCTTATCAAAGGCATTTAGGATCTTCCATTTACCATTCTTGAATTGTAGATCATATCCCTTGTCAACCATCTATCCAACACTTAAAATATTTCGCTTTAAACCTTCAACATACAAGACATCATCAGTATTATGCTTACCATTGAAAGATATAGAACCTCTACCATGAATCACATAAGCTTTATCATCTCCAAATCTCACTATTCCACTATCATACCTTTCCATACTCACAAATTTACTTTTATCACATATCATATGATGTGGACAATCACTTTCAATCACCCATTCATCTTTCTCTTCAATCATAGTAGCCAAAGATTTATCCTCAACAATGCAGCTTGTAGGATTCACTAGTACTGGATCAGCTTCCTTGATAGCAATAAATACAAATTCATCTTCTGAAATCCCATTCTCTGATTCCTCATCTATCACACCTTCATCAGCAACATAATAACATCTCTTCTGATTTATGTACTTCTAGTAGGGCTTATAGGGCTTATCATTCTTATCATGCTTCTCATATGTATCATACTTATCAGATCTATCATGTCTTTCAAATTTATCATACTTATCATATCTAGACATTCTCTCAGGACACCTAGAATAAAAATGTCATATCTTATTACAAGAGAAACATTTTAAAGGTAACATTCCATCATACTTACCGGCTCCCTTAGGCAATCTTCGAGAAATAAGGGCTTTAAGCTTATCCAATTCTCTTTCTTGCTCTTCCATCTCTCTCTTTTCTCTTTCATATCTAGATAACCAACATGAACTTTCTCCTAGATCATACTTCTTCTTCCTAGATACAGAGGCTTTGAATGTAGTCTCAGATTTTCCATGCGATTCTCTAAATTCACTTAACTCAAATACAACAATCTTTCCAACCAACATGTCCCTTGTCACTATAGTCACACTCCGGATTTCGTCAATAGCAGCTACTTTATGCTTGTAAGCAAGAGGCAATGATATCAACACCTTAGCAACAATCTCATCTTCTTCAAGAGTTCCACTGACAAATCTGATGTTCATGACAAGCTCATTCACCTTAGCCATAAAGGATGTTATGTTTTCATCTTCTCCCATCTTCAATTATTCTTACTTCCCTTTCAAACTCTGTAACTTAGCTACTTTAGCTTGCGCATTGTGCATCTCCTTCATACAATGTCTCTAACTTCTTCTAGACCTCATGTACAGTTTGCAAACCCATCACTTTAGTCATCTATGAATCAATCAAGGAACTTATCAATGCTTCCTCATCCCTAATGTTATGTTTTGCATCCTTGATCTCAGTAGCAGTAACCGGTCCATTCTGAGGAACATTCTAGACATTGTTTGTAATCTTCCAATACTCATCTCCAAGACACTTTAAGTGAACTTCCATTTTGTCCTTCCAAACAATATAATTATTTCCATCAAATCTAGGACTCTCCTTCTTGAACACATAAGTTGCCATCCCGATTCTCCTCAAGCAATCAAGCTTCTTTCGGAAGATCTAGATCTAATACCAATTAATTACAAAAATAGTGAAGGAAAAATGAGGGGGGTGAATCGGTTTTCATTAGATTAAACAAATTAAGCACAATCTCATATATGATCAACTGCAGCAAGAATAAAGATAAATACAATAACAACAACACACATAACACCAATATTTTTTATGTGGAAAGCCTGGTTAAGGAAAAAACCACGGTGGGAACCTAACCACAACAGGATGATACTCTGCATTAGTATGTGTAAATGTTACAATGGGGAATGCACATGCATTTAGGCACACTGCCTAGAGCTCACTACTCAAAATAAGATAACCCAAAAGGCTTAGACTCCAAGGGAAGGTTCACTACCTTACACTAATGATCACTACAATCTGGATTACATGAATTGCAAAAATAGCATCTGCTAATGCTTGATGACAGTTCTGGTTAAGCTCATTTGTTTGCCTTGCAACAATCTATGCTTAATACACTACGCTGAAGGATAAATTCACTTACGTGCACATACACCACTCTCTGATAATGCAGACACTACATTGACACCCAAATTACATGAATATAACACCTATTTATACAATTCATCAACTTTGACTACAAGGTTGGCCAAACCCTGAACCCTTAATTACAACATTACATCACACGATACATAAATCAACCACCGGAGCAATATATGGCCATAGAGGACATATCATGGACCTAAATCAAATCTCCAAGCACGCATGACGACTATAAATCTTGCCAAAATCAACAGCAACACGCTACACCACCAAGAATACCGCATAACACAAAGAATATCATCGGATCAACAAAATCGCCATTACTGCGCACAATGATCAATGCAGACCACCAAAAAAAAAAGGACATGGTCAAGAAACACCAACAAGCATGTTAGAACCATCCATAATAGCTGCATCAACACCACATAATCCAATCTTCATCGAGAAACATGTTAACACTCAAGAACACTCATCAACATCAATTCATACTAGAAAGATAGCTTGCAGAGCACAAAATCATGAACCATATGAACTGAAGATACACATGATCATCCAATATATTCTCCCAATTCTGCAACCAAAGATATGATCATACGAAGCACAACGGATCAAATACCAGAACATTTTAACATTGAACACAGAATAACAATCTTCAAACCGAAATCCACAACTTGACCAAATCACCACATATCATCAAGGAATCAATAAATAATGATATATCTCTAGTTGATTCAGCATCCCAAATAGATAAACCAACCAGATCAACTCAATGCAAACACTAGATCACCAGAACAACTTTCTGCAACACCAAAACACAGGAATATGTTGACATCAATGACAACAACATATCCTAGCATCAACAATATCCAACATACATAACTTCTATCATGACCAATATCATCACTAATATAAAAATGAACTTCCTTAATGATCATGCGTTCATCTTCACCACTTTCTACATCGTCCACATGAAACTTTGCATGTCTATACAAAACTTGTATGTAAAGATTGCAACCTGCTCAGAATGATAGTATTGACTTTGCATCTTTGTGTGAGGGTTGAATGCATAGTTCTCAGAGAAGTCTACAATTGATAGAATACGACCCGGAGGACAGCAATTTTTTGAATCACGAAACTGTTTAGCTTGCCATCTTGCACCATGACAATGTTGGATATGTGGATATACTATACTCTGAAATCTAGTCATAAAATCATTGTAAGGAAATTCACTCTCTTTTAGCATAATTTTTTTTATTCAACTCCTGAATTTGTTTGATATTTCTCATATTCAAATCTCTTCCACAAAACTTGCACTGAAAGATCAATGTTCTAAATTTGTTTAAATTTCTTCAAATCTCCACCATCAGCACACATATTTTTTATACATTGTATGTTGAATTCATATGGATCTTGTAATCTTTCACATAAGATAGACTTTGCAAATTGTGTTGTACTTGTAGGGATGGCTACATTTGGATTAGTATCTGCTATTGCCTTTTTATATGATTGGAGGTGTAGATTAAATTCAACCTGATTTCAACAACAAGTTTCATGTGCCTTATTAATACATACAAAACATGGTCATAATCTCTCAAACATCTTTTGACATTTGGAAATTCTTGCTTGAATGCTTCAAATAGTTCACTTTGTGTGAAATTTTTGTAACATCTTCATCCCTCATTTGTATAGTTTCTCTTCTATTGGAAGAAACAAGGGAGTGAGTGGTCCAGTATTCAGTAACTTGTCTTTTCACATCTTCAAGAATTCTATCTTTTTGAGAAACCCTACAAATATTGACTAGATTCTTTTCAATATTCTCATCCAACCTATTTCTTTTCCTAATATATCTCTTGATAGTTCTTCGAGAGACATTCAATAATTGGGCAATTGCTTAAGTGTGTCTTCTATGTGATAATTTCTTACTAGAAATCATAGTCAGTGATGATCTCCGGGCAGCACTTAAATCAACGGCTCGACTCATGCTCTCAATACATTTTAGAGCTTCTTGGAAATTTTCAACCACTGTTTGATTTATTGATCCATCTAATGATTTATTCTTGCTATCAACACCAAGAAACTCTAAAATAGGAGTCATTTCTTTTCTCCTAAATAACTTTGCAAACAATTGTGCTCTTCCAATTAGAAATTTATCTTGAAAATATTCATCCCATATTTTTTTGCAGTGTAATTTTAATGTGCTTTCTGGTATCATATCCTTAGCTGGAATCTCATTGAAAAGAGTGTTAATCCATTTCCATAAAATTGGCCATACCAAAGAAGAAATTTTGGATTGACTAGGACTGATTTCTTGTCTTTCCTGAATTGCGACCACTTCATCGACAATGGGAACTTGTTCTTGAGCGGGTGTATTATCCCTTTTTTTGTGTCTTTTATTCGATCATACTTCCATAATTTATTCCTTTTATTACCCACTGGACAAGTTGCTATTGCGAATCAATTCAAATCTACAAACTCCTATATACACATGCCCACATGCACATATATGACAAGTGAATTGTACCCAACTTTAAATATGCATGTTTAAGTTATTCTACTTGTCAAGTCCATGTACAAAATGATAATGAATGGTCCACTTAACTGATCTAATCAATGGTTTACATGAGTACTTGACTAATAATGACTCTCTTGTTAACTGATAATGAATGGTCCACTTTTAACCGATCTAATGAGTGGTCAATGTATATGTACATGAATGTACAAGTTTATACATGTTCTCTTCCAAAACAAGGTCGTAGTATCTAATCCATATGTTGTATGAGAGCCATGCTCATTGCATTATCAAGAAATTATGAATCTCATGCAAAATATGGACTTATAATCATGTTACACAAATGTAAATGGTTGAAATACATACACACACATACATACATGACATACATACATACACACACATACACACACGACATATATACGTACATATACATGCATATTACATAGACACACACACACACATACATACATACATGCACGCACGCGCACACACATACACACACACATACATATACATGCATATATGTAGACACATGTACATATATAAATACATACACACACACACACATTCACATACATGCATGCGCATACATGTACATACACATACACATACACATACACACGCATACACACATACACACACACATAAACATGCATACACACTTACATACATATACATATACATAGACACACATACATACATGTACATACACACACATACACAAGCATACACCACATACATACATATATACATACACATACAGACATACAACATACATAAACACACATACACACATACACACATACATACATACACACATACATACATGTACATTACATAGACACACATACATGATACATGACATACATACATACATAAATACATACATACATACATAAATACATACATACATACACACACATACATACATACATACATACACACACATACATGTACATATATACACATCTACACACACATACACACATACATACATATACATAGACACATACATACATACATACATACATACATACATACATACATACATGCATACATGCATGCATGCATGTACATACATATACATACACACACATGCACACATACACATACATACATACACATGCATACATACATATCCACATACACACATACAAACGCATAAACTTGCACATACACACATACATACATATATATATACATAGACATATGTACATACATACATACATACATGTACATACACACACACATACATATACATATACATAGACACATATACATACATGCATGTACATGCACACACACACATATATACATACATACATACATACATACATATACATTACATAGACACACATATATACATGACATACATACATACATACATACATACATACAAAACATATGTATATACATATACACACACACATACATAAATACATACATACATATACACACATAGATACATACATGTACACATATATATACACACACATGCATACATACATACACATAGTTTTTTGTAGTCAATTAGATCAAACACCGCAAACAAGAAGACACAATGGTTGTTACGACTGGGCATAAAATCAAACAGCTACCTGAGGTAGTTGCTAACTAGTAGGTTGATAATTAATTCTAACCTCGTTGGCGACCTAGATCAGAGCAAATCTTGTATCAATTACCTCTAGACAATGCATGACGATTTCAACTACCTCTACCAATCCTCTTGAAGGATTTCCATGCCCATTTACCACTCACAGAGGACCTTCTTGTTGTCACAGAGAATGTTTATACACCATCCCTATGACAAATCCTCCTAGATTTTGTGGTCTCTTGCCTACATTGACTAAACGCCTCTCTCTGTCTTTTCTATGCTTGAATAGATTTGTTCCAACACACAAGCAATTGAATATTCCAATCAAATCCATGTATTTTCATTCTTTCTATAACTAAACCCTATTAGGTTAGGGTTTCTAAATTCAATGCCCAATTAGAGTTATGACTACACTATAAAGGCAATAATGTTATTTTTTGGGGGTTTCTTCCCCTTTTTCTCTTATGGAAATCGCTTATATAACTATAATTTTGGCATGCCTTTGTATGAATAAAGTTATCTATTTTACCTTAAATCTGCTTTGTATACTTGTACATTCTCTTTCTCTATTTTTGGATCACAAATTTTGTTAATTTCTCTTATACGTTGTTTGTCGATTTCATTCAATCCCTTCTAATATCCCATTAAGTCTTGACTTGTTTGCATCCTTGGAGATAAATTAAAGAGAGACATTTGTGTATGTTTGGGTAGCTAACTTTGATATTTTTTCCAATTATAGGCAGGGGAAGATAAATTTTAGTCTTGGCATCATCTCCATTTACCTTATGCACTTATTTTCCCTTTTCCTTTGCAAATCAGTAGAATATGCTTAGAAATAGGATTTACAGTGTTGGGTTAGTTCAACACTGCACCCCTGATTGGAAAGGAATTCGGCCTTCTCCAGAGATTTAACCTCACATGTCAAGGTTCCTAAACACTTGGAGGTTGTTTTCATGTTTCACAAGGTTGCCTGAGTTGGTATCTTAGACAAGGGTGCAAAATTTTGTGACAACAACCCCCACATAAACATTACAAGTTTTCACATAATTTATATTTGTACAATCAAGATTTAATAATCTTGCTACCCTAGAAATTTGGCCCTATTTTGTTGGACAATAATGCTTGGGGCACTATTGTCTAATGATTTTGGCTAAAATTTTGGGAGATTAAAGAGTTGGTCCTCCCATTTCTAAAACTATCTGTGATGAAAAAAAATGATAATCATAAGGTGGTCTTTTATCAATTCAAAATTAAAATGTCATATATAAGCAAGTTTCCTTCCTCATTTGTGATATCAATCTAGCATCATTCAATTATGCAAATTGGAGATATCCTTATGATGTGAAAGCTTTGTCTTGTGTGAAGTTCAAGATCTGCAAATTCATTTAGACAAATAAATAAATATCAAGTCTTCATTCACCATGATGGAAACTTCAAGAGATGTTGGAATTGACTTGTATCTTTCCCTAAGGAGTTGGGTATGATTTCATTTTGTTCTCATATTTTAAAAAATTAAGGTTTGAATATGATTTTTATCATTTCAAATTATGTGATTCGTGCATTCTTGAATTAGTTTACAATTTAGATTCAATCATATCATTTAGGGTTTTGGTCTAACACATTTGAGTAGGACTCTAGTTTACATTTATGCACTTTAGCTGATAGTAATCTTAGACAAACATAAGATTAAAGAAAACACACATGATTCTAATTTCAATATTGGCTATTTGTGGAGGTGGAAATCACCAAAGTAGGGGTTGACTAAGGAAAACCCATATATAGCCATAACCACACCTTCTAAATCTATTTTGTAAACTCGGCTATAGGTTACAAATAGAGATAAAAGATTGTAAAGTAGTCAGGTTCCAAAGATAGACCATACCTCCAAAGCTCATCCAAACACACCTAGATAAGGGTTTCTATAGTGCCACTGTATTTGACAAGGGTGTTCTTAGTGCCATTGTCCTCCCAGTTTTGTCTGAAAATTGACAAGGAAAAACTTAGAGATCTAGATCTAGATCACTATATAGAAATTCATCAATTGGATAGGGGCATTTTGGGTGTCTGTCCTCTTAGTTCTAGCTCAAATTTTAGGCGCAAGTGCACCATTGTGTTCCCGTTTCATTTCTATACATGTTTTGAAGTTCTTGTTTTTGCATTAGATAATTTCAATAGTTCAATTGTTCATACATGCATTTAGATCCTAGTCACTTTGCATTTCAAATCAATCAAAACAACTTTCACAACATCAAAGGAATACGAGAACAACACGAAGTCAGAGTTAATCATGCATATCTCCTACTTTTGTGGTTTGTATTCCAATGTTTATTTGAAAGAGGGTTTTGGTTCTAGTCTTTCCCATTCCCTTTTTAACCCCTAAACATAGATAAACCTATTCATATACCTAATGATATATTATGGACATTTGAGATCTTGGTTTGCATCAATAGGCCTATGTTCTCATTTCCATACATATCAAGAGTTTATTAGTTTCTTTGTTATTATAAGATTGAATAAAATCTAGTCGATCTACTTAGATACCATCAAATATTTATTTTTCTTGATTGAATCTTATATATTGACTCTATTATTTGATGCCACATGTTCTAAGGAAGGTTCGAGTGTTGGATTTGTATCGATTTCTCTTGATTTTAAAACCTTCAAAGTTTCTTTTCACCTAGCATTTTCAATTTACTAATAATATTGTAAATATAAAGCATTACTGTTAGACATAAATATTTTATTTAAGAATGAAAGAAAATGTACTATGGCCTCTCAAGATTTAGTGTAAATAGTTTCTTAATTCAAATGTACATACACAAGAAAGAGCCAATGGTTAAAACAACACATGAATGTATAATGGGATACTTTAGAGATTTTTTATGCTTTTGGGATTATCTAGGTTGATAGAATTAAAAACACTATTATAGATTAATTTGTTGTTTCAACCTATATTTTCTATAAAGAGAGATAGGAAGAGAAGTACAGAGAGAGATGGGGGGATATAGAGAAGAGAATAGATATATAAATATAGAGGTCTAGGAAGAGGGAGAGGGAGAGAGATGGAGAGGAGAATGGATAGAGAGAGTGAGAGGTAGCTAGAGATAGAGAGGGAGTGACAGAGGAAGATATACACAAATAGGGGAGAGGGAGATATAGAGAGATATAGAGGGAAAGATAGAGTGATATCCATATTTAAGGAGATAGATAGAGGAAGGAAGAGAGGGGGAGAGATATATTCTTGATAGGGGGTAGAGAGATAGAGGTAGAGAAAGGGAGAGATAGGTAGAGAGGAAGAGCTATAAATATAGGAAGATATAGAAATATAGTGATGGATAAGGAGAAAGATAGAGATATAGGAATATAGAGGTAAATAAAGATATGTATATAAATAGATAAAGCAAGGAGGAAGAGAGAGAGAGAGAAATAAATATAGAGAAACAAAGTTAGAGTGAATAAGAAAGAGTGAAGTAGATATAATGAGATAGATAGAGAGAGATAAGGATATAGAGATAGACATAGATAATAGTTATATATATATATATATATATATATATATATATATATATATATATATATAGAGAGAGAGAGAGAGAGAGAGAGAGAGAGAGAGAGAGAGAGGTCTATCTCTCCTTCTCTCATGCTCTTTGTATCTCTATATCACTTCCTTTCTAAATTGTCCTTTTACCTCTTCTCCCTCTTATTTTTTATTTTTCAATACCAAAATTGTAAGCATATTATAACATAATACCATTACAATATGAACATGGTATATTGTAATATCCACCCATAGGCCACCACAATTTTTTTTAACATCAATTCACAACTTCATCAACCAAGCTAGCTCTATCTCAATCAGAATTGTTGGTATCTAACTCCTTTAATCTTTATGGTGGCAACAACTCAACAATACAATATATATTTATATACTTACGATTGAAGTATTAGCCTTCCATGATCAAAGTCATCCATCGACCCAAAGATTAGCCTTGAAGATCCATGCCTAATGACCCAGCCTACTTATCATCTCGTGGAAAGTCAGAGGCTCTCAGTTCACACCCAAGAGACTACTCTCTCTCTTGATGATATCTTGATCTCTCTCTAATCCTAACAATTAATTTAGGAAACCTATTAACTTAGCCTCATTGCAAGGAGAGATACACATTGCCATCAAGTGTTGGTTCCATATCCAAGAGTACCTGATAGTTGGTATCCAACATGGACATAAACACACAAGGGTCATATCACCTCTCCTACACGTTGATTATCACAATCACATATACATAAGGAAATATTTCCAAGACATTACAAGTTCACATGAAGGCTAGCTCCAACATACATCACATAAACATTAGTGATTTTCTCATATAGACATTACAAATGATGATGATTGTCTCATATACATATACATCATAAGATATAAGTGATTGGCTCATTTTAAAACTTCATGGGTAAGTGATTGGTTCATATTCATATATCACAAGTTAATAGTGATTGGCTCATGTATGTGCAACAGTAGATAATAGTGATTGACTCAAGTACAAACACCACATATAATAGTGAATGGCTCATGTAGGCATCGCAAAGACAACCTATCTCCTATTCATAGTGCATCCTAGATAGAGAAGGAATGTTGGTGCATTGTGCACTACACCGTGAGTCCCATTCTTCTCCCTGGTCATTTGCACCAATGGATTTAGGTAGAGGATTCAATGCATCTCATACTACACCATGGGTCCATCCTCAACCCAACAAGGTCAAGTATACCATCAAACAATCGAGAAGAGGATATGGTGAATCCCATACTACACCATGGGTCCATCCTCAATCCCAAGGATTTCTACAAGCAATGAACCAACCCAACCCAATGGATTCTGACTTCAATCGCCTATAAGCAACTGACAACAAGTTTGTCCATCCAGGAAGAAGTAGCTTCCAACATATATCACTTAGTGACCTTAGTGATATTGTCATCTATCTTCTTCACAATCCTGGGTAACACCTGGCATCGATCATCCCCATGCTAAGAGACTGCCAGTGAACCCTCCTGATACAACGGTTAGCATTGATTACTACTACCCGCATGGTAAGGCAACTACCCGTGCAACCGTTACCAAATCAAATCCCAAATAGCCCTTAGCTAATCCAACATTGCAACAGTATCTCTAGCCTCCGCCATTGGCACGGTCCAATGACTTGACATACTAACTGTTACCGTATCATGTCTAGGGTAGTCTAAGCAACATCACCTCTGTGAACCAGGTGATTATCGACTAATCCCTTGCAGTAGCCCAGACATCAATCATTGGCACAGTCCAACAACTACCTATCTCTGCATAAATATCCCAGTGGCTCACTCTTGTGGGGTTTATACACATCAAGATTCACAATACTAGACAAATAGATAAGAACTACACAATCAAGTAATTGAGGAGCCTATAACTCTATGGTTTAACTTCACCAACACATGATACAATTATAAAGAACCAACACAAGATGGCCTCATCTCATCATATACCCTTAAGCCATTGTCAATTGTATGATAGTCAACCCATGTTCACATCCTTGAACTTGCTATACGATGGCATATTACATAATATTACACTTATTTGATTTTCTTAAATCTTTCATAATCTTTTAATACCAAATCAGCCTCATCTGAAGCCTACTAGGGATGTAAGGTCAAAATGTTAGGAATAACTTTGAACCTTAGAGTTATCCCCCCCTATACCCTACCCCTACGGACTTGAGGTCACAGGGAAATTCTTCGCCCAAGGACCACCTGCGTTCCCACTTCCAAATGGGTCAAAGTCACACGTAGTTCTCCTTACCAAGTTTCTCTCAAAGGATGCCTATGCACAAGTTCCTTGGAATCAAAGTTGTATCAGTAATTCCCATTCATTCACAACACTTAACAATAGTTAGAAATTCATAAATAGTTGATGATTCAGTAACTGGTGTACTATAATATTTCTTTTCTTTGTAAGATATCAAGGTTTGACTCAAAGTTTTCCATTATTATTCATAAATCAACTTGAACATCCCAAGGTTGTTTTATCAACCTAGGGGATAGCCTTATTTCTAAACCTGGAATTACCATTGTTCACGCAAACAATATACTTATCACTCAAGCTGAGACATTAGGCCATAGTGGATGAAGTCACATTATTGTAATCATAATTACCACATCCAAAAGTTATATTCTAAGGAAGGCCATGTTGGTTTTATTTGGGCTAGCTCACAAGAGTGAACGAAACCCTTAGGGACAACATTATAAATTTGGGGCCCCTTACTACTCTAAGTAAGCATACCTAAGTATGAGATTAATTAGGCAATATTGGTTCGATCTAAGAAGAGGAAATCAATAAAGTATATAAGTCCATATAAGGTAGTGTTCATGTATCATTACCATCCATCCATAATGCCAAAGCCTTTTAAATATACCAGTGAGGTCACACTATATAGAGGGTGCTAAGATATCGAGTATCCTAATTATATTGTATTATAGAATTGCATAGGGTTGAATAGTTTTGGCACACTGAAAAGCATGATCCATTATGTTCAAATCTATGATGGTCTAAATCCTTCTCTAATTTAGAAGTTTAGTTAAATATGTCTTTAAGTAGTAGTATATAGTCTCAATATTTTAGTACAAGGTTCATCTAATTTACCGAGGTCTACCCCATTATGGCATCATAGTACAAGCATAAAATGACATTCTCTATCACAACTATGATAAAATGGAATCCTTTAAGACATCATAAAGCATGTTTTAGATCCCTACCAAGCAATGCATTGAATTTATTCATAGCCCATGAGTATAGATAAAACAATGTGAATACGAAATTCTTAATAAAAATTATTGCACCAAAATAAGCCATGTTTCTTTCCACCTTTCTAAATAGATTACAATGTATGTTAACCCCCATATGAAAGTATGGACATCTCTATGGAGGATTTATTTTATACAGACAAATCTTTCATAAAATAGTCAATATGAAGCTCCTCTTTAACCCAATAGTTTTCCTTGTCTAATAATCATCATAGAATCGGTTCAACCTTTAATTACACAATTAGAAATACAAATCCAAGTATAGGCTTATGTAGGCTTATCTCTAGTAACACTTAAGAGTCTTAGACTAATTTTTTTTGTAGCTAATAGAATCATCCCTTATAATTATATCCCTAGCTCTTAAAGTAATAATCTTCCTTAAATAAAACCTAGATAGCATCGAAGTTTTGATTACTAATCAAATATGTAAACGTGGACATATTTATAAATTCAAGGATCTAGGAATATAACACCTACTTCCATATCTAAAATATTGTTGATATATTTACATCGAAGGCGTCTCTTATTTGAGAGGGACGAGCTGATTTTTAAAATCAACGGTTGGATGTTTACCAAAACCTATGCAAAACCATTGAAACCATTTCGTTCATTGATCTTTTCGCTGGTCTTCGTCAACAACGTTTTATCGCATACTACTTTTATTCGCTAACAACTTGGCACCAATATTATCTCTTCCACATCACATGTTTGACGTTTAATGAACTACCTTGTGAATTCCGCTGGTGGTGAGGACAACATAAAAATCTGCTTTTGCATTGTTTTTAAATAGGTTTCTTGCAAACTTTGTCCAATCATGGACAACATGACACAATATCCAATGATAAGTGCACTACCACATTACTACGAAGGATGTATGATTGTGTACAATAAATGCATATCTATCGATGCCCAACAATTTTAAATTTAAAGTAATTAACATAGGTTGCTTTACATATATACCCCCCACACAATTATTTGGAGCTCCCATTAATACATCACAAATGTGCTAAAATACAAATACGGCAATAATATTAAGTACATTTTATTTTAAAAGTGTATGTAAGAAATTAATTATATAAGATTAATTTGAGTTTTTTAATAATTTGATTAAATTATTTTTATGACATAAAAAATATTATTATTATATTTATTATTTTATATAATTTCATTTAATATAAATTATATTATTATTATGTATCATACAATATATATAATTATTACATAATATATTTTATATAGTACAAATTAAATTGTATTATTATATATTATATAAAATTAATTAATTTATAATATATTATAAGTTTTATATTTCTATTGATTAAAAATAACTTCTCTTAAGACTATTGGATTTTGCATGACGATATTTGATTCAAGTTTCATCATTGGTGACCTTTAAAAATAATAGCCTTGTATTAATATTAGTTATATTTATTAATATACATTATATTTTATAATTTAGTAATTATTATATAAAAATATAATATAATCTATAATATATTTTTAATATAGTTCAAATTATATTGTGTCTAGGACCTCCTTCGTCTTTGACTCTTACCATATCTATCTATATATTCCTCTCTCCCTCTCCCAAACTTTATTTGTCCATCTCTACTTGTCTTTGTCTATCTTTCTACTAGTCTATCTCACCATCTATATCTCGCTTTATCTCTCCCTCTCCCTCTTATCCTATGTATTTTCCTCTCCATCTCTCCCTATCTCTCTCTATCTTTATATCTCCTTCTACCTCTCTTTATAACTCTCTATTTCTCTCTCTCTTCCTCTCGCCTTTATCTTCCTCTCTCCCCCTCTATCTCTAGACATGTCTCTTTGTCCCTATAAATCAAACATTATCTATAAGCTTGTTGATAATGGAGTCTAATTATCTTTCTAATTCTAACATTTTATTTAATGTATGTTTGGATTTATATAGGTGGATGCATAGCTTATTTGGGTCTATTAATATATATAACTATGAAGAAATATGAACATTACAATGATATTGACATTAAACACAATTACATGTATCAATAAAATAAAATACGCATATATAAACTTAAAATTACATTTAATAAATATAATTTATATATATAATAATTTTTTTTAAAACACTTTTCAAAATAAATGATTGAGTTTCTAAATAAATGTATTTAATTCCACATTAATTACGTTGAAGTCATTTTATTATTTGAGATGGACAACCTATTCTTTAAAATCAATGGTTGAGAGTTAATAAATATGGTTGTGAGATGATTGAATCAATATAGACCATTCAATTATAGTTGTACTAAATCGCAGGTTTAATCTCCCTTACGTGCAAGGGATAGGACACAATCTCCCTTTCTCTAATGGCAACACCAAGCAGTCAAATCACCAGACTGCTACCCTTTGTTCCTTGTGATTTGATAGATAAAAATGAATGCATCTCCACTTACATCAAAAAAATATATGGTGTAAATAATGGCACACAAGACAAATTCACATTCTTCAATTTTCCTTCATTTTGAACAGATTGAGTAAGGCATCACCACATTAATGGAAATGGAATTGTTAGCAACATCCATGGTTCTAAGTGGGATTATCTTAGGTTTAGGTTTTTCTAGCCTTTTGACAATGTTTTGCGAATTTTTCATCTAACCTACAGGTTTAGATAATGAAGGAAGCATGCAACGTGTTTTAGAGTCTTGAAAGCCATGAAGGTGATAACAAAGCCTTAAGGAATGTTGTCTCTTACTTTAATGATTGCAATAGTTCAAATCAATAAATGTCACAATGGTTGCTATATAGACTACCTTCTTCACAAGCTATATTAGCATACGCATCACCAGAAAATCACTAGGAAAATTGTCTCCTAATCTCATACATTCTTTAAAAAGTTGACGTAGCAATATATATTTCTTCATAATCATATTGGCTCCTCTTCTTGTGTTATTACAAAAATCAATATAAATCGTTCAATAGGACCATTCTACCTTTCACACAGGCGCTCTTAGTTGTTGTTTTAAAAAAAAAAAAAAAAAAAACACTTTATTTACTCACTCTTGTCATACATCTTTGATCATACCACACCATACTAAATTTTTAAAACAAACAATCCCTCCAATGCACATTCTAATGTGTTTGGACATGACTTCTTTACAAAGAAATTTCTATTTTCATGCTACACCAAGTCTTCATTCTTCACATTTATATTCTATACACTTAACCTCCCTTTCAATCGTCTATGCATATCAATGTTTTGCACGCCACTCAAACTTAGAAAATGCCTTCCATTACAGAGGCACATAAGTTTTACAACACCCTCAGATACCAAATGTGAACAAATGGTAAAATCTTATTATTTTATTACATGGTGAGGGAATTGTTTTACAAAAAAAAATGACAGTTGAACTAAACCAATAAATAGTTACATAGTAACTGCAACAATGAAAGTTACATTATCAAAGATATTGCGCCAACAACACTTTCTTTTCATTTATAAAGTATTAAGGCCTTTGTTCACATTATGTCCATGTGTAAAGATCAATTTGGAATGATATTACAAAATAAGATAAATAGAGGATTTAAGAATTAGAGTTAAAGTTACTTTTCTGGATAGATTTCTTGGACACATTTTTATGTAGATCAAATTTGCATAGACTACAACAAAGGGAGAAAACAAATATATGACAACAAAAAAGGCTTAGAGGAGATAATGATCCACCATATTTGAAATGTGTGGCTACCAAGTTCCAGTTATATCCCAATGCCTTTAAATCTGGAGAGTTGGAAATGGAGTAGAAGATTGGAAAATAAATTGAAGTAGATTGTAAAGACAATGATCATATGGGGGTTTTATTCTCTCAAAATTAATGAACGTTTTGTAGATGACAAGAATTTCAGCTACACAAAATAGCAAGTAATGGACGAGTGCAAAACATTCTTTTTATGAGGAAGAGAAGCCACCAATGTTATCATGTCATGGGAAATACTTCTATTGGTACTCAACAAAGATTGTCAGGAAAAAGCCTTATGGCCTGGAGAAAGTTTGAAACATTGGATTTTAACTATTATCAAACACATCTCTCCTGACATAGGAAAAATTCACAAGTTGATTAGGCAATCACAGTATTTGCAAGATAAGATAACAACTATAGAGAGTGAAACTTGGCTAGCTATTGTTAATTAAGAACTAGCATTGGCTTGCCAATGAAACCCAAATATTTGTCCAGCTACAAGCATTTCACCAAGTACAAATGTCAGAGCATTGACATTATGCAATAATAGTGAGTATGATGTTGAACTCTGCCATTCCACAATTTTCTGCTAGAGATCAGTCAAATTTTTCAAGAACAATATAAGAGTCCAGTCATTTAAATGAAGGCAAATGTGTTGCCTAAAGGGCTTATCCCCACAGAAAGCATCTTCAACACTGATCGTTAGCTTAGATGTGAAAAATGAACATGATCATCAAAGAGGTGAATCATGAAAAAGTAACCATTACAAAGTATAAAGTTTTGAAAGTGGGAAAGGTATTTAGCCAACCTAAAAAAAAGGGTTCTTCTCCTTTTGTAGGCCAACATTTAAACACAATTACAACCATGTGACAGGCTCTCCTCCTTTTTCTCAAATATAATTATGTCAAACTTACATCTATCCACTACCATGACCGTAGATTAAATTTGATATTTAATATCGTTATTGTGATTTTTATATGGTGATTATATAGAAAAATGTAGGAATAGTGCCTCGAATTCACTTGGCATGTTCGGGTTGATCGAAGTAGCCTACATCGATGGAGCAGTAGAGTGATACCTTCTTGTTTGTTGATCATTTTTTGATCGGTGTGATTTAGATCGATGTCTTCCTCTCTATCTGGTATCAGAGAAGTTGTTTCCTTGTTATATCGATGCCCGATGGATCCGCCTTCGGAGCCATCGGGGGATTGGAAGTTCATGTTATTCCTTATGCTAAAACCCGATGAGGTTGCCCTCGGTGATCGGGTCACATATTGGCAATTGGGTTGACATTCTGGATATCATGTTGATGTCTGATGAGTTTGCTCCTCTATCTTGGAAAGTGCTTCGAGTATTGGGATCAGATGTTTGGAGCTATGTCGATCTCCGATGGAACCTCCTTCTGGTTGATCAGCTATCAGGTGAGCTTGGCTAGTGTTACACCGATGACCCGATGAATTTGCCCTCGGCGATCGAGATGTCATCGAGTATCGGAGAAGTTTTTTGAATGCTATGCCGATTACCCGATGGATCTACTTTGGTCGACTTCGGTGTTATTGGGGGTCGGGGTAGCCAATTTGGGTATGTTTTTGATGACCCAATGAAATCGACTAAGTGTTATCGGTGATCGGGATGACATTTTTTGGGTTATTTTGATGGGCCGATGAGGTCGTCTACTAGTGATTAGAGATCAGGATCACATTTTAGTGTTGGTTCCGATGGGCCGATGGGAAAGCATCCGACTAGGGATGGTCGCCCGGACCGAAGTCCAAAAGGCAAGTAGGAAGACACTAAGGATGAGACTGTTGGAGTACTTGTATACGCATTAGTTTGACTTTTAGATGCATGTGGGATAAATGGTTTTCCATGAATTCAAACCAACAGGGACAGTTAGACTTCCCAATCGACTCATGCAGGTGTAACGATCTACATGTTTGGTATTTGAAGCAAAATGCAAACCAATTTAAGGTTGATGAACTATAATAGCCATTGAGGGTTTTGTGATTGTAATTGACCCAAGTTCTTCTTTATTTGGAACGATTGTCCGACAGAGTGAAGGAAGTATGCAGACTGGACTTTATTGTATTTGACATACTGTTAATAAAGTTATTTTCTGTTGGTGGTGGGTTTTTCTCCTGAAAGGGTTTTCCCACGTTAACTCTGTGTGTATTGTCTCTATGTTGTTTTAATTGTTTATGCTCATGCTTGTATCGTAATCTGTATAAGTTGAAAATTTGTAAACACTATCCTGTTTTCCCCTACAAATTGACATTAGGGAAGCATATTTCTGCACTTGCTTTCCTTTACAAGTGGTATCAGAGCCATGCCAAGTTGTGTTATCCTTGTTGGGTAGGGTTGGTTTTTGTGTCAAGTTCTATTTTAGTGGGAGATCTTGCAGAGTGTCTACTTGTTTGTTTTACAGGTTGAGATGGCAAGCACTTCTGGACGCATAGACATGGAGAAGTTCAATGGGTCGAGTTATGAGTTATGGAAACTCAAGATGGAGGATTTACTGGTTGATCGAGATCTCCAGATTGCTATGTCTGGGTAGAAACCTATAGGCATGAGGCAAGAGGATTGGGACTTAGCCGACCGAAAGGCAAGGGGACTAATCAGATTGTGTCTTTCTGATTCTGTTATGTTGATCGTTCATGAGGAGAAGACTGCGAGTGACTTGTGGAAGAAGTTGGGCGACATTTATCAGGGCAAGTCCCTGGTGAATAAACTTTTCTTAAGGGAGAAGTTTTACTCTCTGAAGATGGATGCAGGAGCATCTTTGGCGGACCATTTGAATGCATTCAACATGGTTCTTGCACAATTAACTTCTGTTGGTGTGACCATGAAGTTGTACTCTCTGAAGATGGATGCAGGAACATCTTTGGCAGACCATTTGAATGCATTCAACATGGTTCTTGCACAATTAAATTTTGTTGGTGTGACCATTCAGGAAGAATAACGTTGCATGTTGCTACTATGTTCATTGCCTAACTCATGGGATCACTTAGTGATGGCTATTGGTAGTACTATGACCCAGTTTAAGATGGATATTACAGTCGATACTCTTTTGTTAGAAGAAATGAGAAAGAAGTCTTATGAGTCAACAAAAGATGCACTCTCTATTCGAGGCAAATCAAAGGAGAAAGACAAGAAGAAAGGGAAGAAGTCCAAGTCCAAGTCTCAACAGAGGAATAAATCTCCTGGAAAGAAATCGAAGGTGAAGTGCTGGAACTGTGGACAGAAAGGGCATATCCAAAAGGATTGCAAGTAGGATAAGAAGAAGATGAAGTATTCTGACACTAAATCTTCTCAGAGTGATGCAGATGCATTTGTTGCAGCCCTGGCAGTGCCTACCTTAGATGACACCTGGTTAGTAGATTCTGGCGCATCTTTTCACATGACCTCCCACAAGGAATGGTTCTCAAAGTATGAGCCATATGCTGGTGGAAAGGTGTACCTGGCTAGTGATTCGACATTGGAGATTTTAGGGAGAGGCAGAATCAAGATTCAATTCTTAGATGGTAGAGTGAAGGGGATCAATGGAGTTCTTCATATACCAGGTCTAGCAAGAAATCTACTCTCTGTAAGTAAACTTAATGATGTTGGAGTACAAGTTACATTTGTATCTGGTGGTTGCAAGATGACTAGGGGGTCCATTTTATTGGCAAAGGGTGATCGCATTGGTACCTTGTATAAGTTAAATGCTATACCTATATGTTGTAATGTAACCTCTGAAGTCTAATAAGACAACTGTAATGATGCATAGTGCTAACTCCATGGAAGCTAAAATTCCTGCTGAGAAAACAATGCTCTGGCATAATAGGTTAGGCCACATAGGTGAAAAGGGTTTAAAGACTGAAAATAAAAATCTTGTTGAAGGTCTTGTTGACTGTAACTTTGAGTTCGATTTCTGCGAACACTACATATATGGAAAGCAAAACCATGTTCAGTTTTATTCCAATTCTCATAAATCTTATGGTATTCTGGATTATGTTCACTCTGATGTGTTTGGTCCAGTGGATGTTCCTTCTATGTCTAAGTCGAGATACTATGTATCATTTGTAGATGATTATTCTAGAAGGGCTTATGTATACTTTCTTAAAAGTAAATCATAAGTATTCAGTTGGTTTAAGGAGTTTAGAAACCTTGTTGAAAATTAGACTGGGAGAAGGATTAAATGTTTAAGAACAGATAATGGTGGTGAATACTGTAGTGCAGATTTCGACAAGTATTGCATTGATCATGGGATCAAGAGACATAAGATTATACCTTACACTCCACAACAGAATAGAGTTGCAGAAAGGTTGAATCGGTCTTTAATGGAGAAGGCAAGAAGCATGTTGAGTGGAGCTGGACTAGAACAGAAGTTTTGGGCTAAAGCAGTTGCTACAGCATGTTACCTGCTAAATCATTCTCCTACTTCAGCATTGGTTGACAAAACACCTATGGAAGCATGATCTGGTAAGAAACTTTCTTTGAGACACCTTCATGTGTTTGGTTCAAAGGCATATGCTCATGTGCCTGATGTAAATAGATCAAAGTTGGATAACAAAGCCATGAAATGTATTTTCATTGGCTATGGGGTTGGAGTGAAAGGATACAAGCTTTAAAATCCAGTGACTGGTAAGGTTGTGGACAACAAAAGTGTTATCTTTCATGAGTTGAAGCCTATGTCACTTGATCACAACAAAGGAAAGAAAGGAGAAGCTGAGGTTGAAATCCCTCTAGCTAAAGATGAATCTCCAGAGGTACCTGAAGATGAGGAGAGTTCAAGCAGTTCAAGTATATCTGAAGAAGAACATGATGATGAGCCTCATGTTGAACCTCAAGAAGCCTCACCACAAGTGTTAAGAAGATCTACTCGAGAGAGGCAGCAACTGAATAGGTATACACCTGATAAGTTCAATTATTCTATGTTGAATGTTAATTGTGCTTATGCTTTACTTGCAGATATAGATGAGCCTAGGAGTGTAAAAGAAGCTATTGAGATGCCTGATTCAAATTCTTGGTTGGAAGCCATGAATGATGAAATGAAGTCATTGTATAAAAATGGAACTTGGAATCTAGTTTCTTTGCCTAAAGGCAGAAAGCCTATGGGCTATAAATGGCTATTCAAGAAGAAGTATGGCCCAGATGGCAACATTGACAAGTACAAGGCAAGATTGGTTGCAAAGGGGTATTCACAAAAAGAAGGTATAGACTGTGGAGAGATCGTCTCTCCTATTGCTAAGTTGTCATCTATCAGATTCCTCTTATCACTTGCAGCTGCATATGATTAGGAGGTCAAACAAATGGATGTGAAGACAGTGTTTCTTCATGGTGACCTTGAAGAAGAAATCTATATGTCCCAACCAGAGCATTTTGTGAAAAAGGGTAAAGAACATTTGGTATGCAAGCTTAAGAAGTCTCTTTATGGATTAAAACAGTCTCCCAGAATGTGGTATCAAAAGTATGATACATTTGTTTTGTCCTTGGGTTTTGTGAGATCAAAAGATGACCATTGTGTGTATTACAAGACTAAAGGTGATAGTATTCTTATTGTAGCTTTATATGTAAATGACATGTTGTTCATAGGAAATGCAAAAGGCATGATCTCTAATTTGAAAGCTCAGTTATCTTTAAAATTTGAAATGAAAGATTTAGGGGCAGCAAAGTACTTTTTGGGAATGGAGATCAAAAGGGATAGGTCCAAAAGGAAACTCTGGTTTAGCTAGAAAAAGTATATTACCAATGTTCTTGATACATTTCATATGGCTGATTGTAAATCACATGTTATTCCTATCTTGCAGGGAACTAAACTTTATGTGCTTGACAATCCAAAATCTGCAGAGGAGATTGCTGATATGAAAAGCATGCCTTATGCTAGTGCAATTGGCAGCTTGATGTATGCAATGGTCTGTACTAGACAAGACATTGCCCAACCAGTGGGAGTACTTAGTAGGTTTATTTCTAATCTAGGAAGGTTGCATTGAGATGTTGTAAAGATGGTGTTTAGATACCTGAAGGGAACTTCAAATTTCTCTTTGTGTTATCATGGTCATTCTGATGATTCAAAGAGAACCCTTAGTGTATGTGATTTTGTGGATTCTGATTGAGCAGGGGACATTAATAGCAGAAGATCCACCAGTGGATATGTTTTTGTCATGAATGGTGGAGCAGTCAGTTGGATGAGAAAGTGACAACCTGTGGTCACTTTGTCCACTACAGAGGCAGAGTACATGGCAGCTACACATGTGTGCAAAGAAGTTGTATGGCTTAGGTGGTTGAGTTCGGATGTTGGTTTTGATGCAGGGTAGATTGAAATACAATGTGATAATCAAGGTGTTATATGTCTTGCAAAAAATCCTACTTTCCATGCCAGAACAAAGCATATTGATGTGTAGTACCACTTTGTTCGTGACATGGTGGAAGATAAAAAAGTTTATCTTAACAAGGTAGACACTTTGGAGAATATTGTAGATGCCTTGATGAAGCCAATGAGCACTCACAAGTTCAAGTGGTGTTCAAATTCTATGGGTCTTTGTACCCACAGGTCTCGATGATAACTTGAAAGTGTTGGCTCAATGAATTCCTTGTCAAGTGGGAGTTTGTTGGAATAGTGCCTCGAATTCACTTGGCATGTTTGGGTTGATCGGAATAGCCTACACCGATGGAGCAGCATAGTGATACCTTCTTGGTTGTTGATTATTTTCTGATCGATGTGATTTAGGCTGATGTCTTCCTCTCTATCGGGTATCAGAGAAGTCATTTCCTTGTTATACCGATGTTCGATGGATCCTCCTTCGGAAGCATCGGGGGATTGGAAGTTCATGTTATTCCTTATGCCGAAACCCAATGAGGTCGCCTTCGGCGATCGGGTTGCATATCGGCAATCGGGTTGACATTCTGGATGTCATGCTAATGTCTAATGAGTTCACTCCTTTGTCTTTGAAAGTGCTTCGGGTATCAGGATCGGATGTTTGGAGCTATGTTGATATCCGATGGAACCTCCTTCTGGTTGATTGGCTATTGGGTGAGCTTGGCTAGTGTTACACCGATGACCCAATGAAGTCGCCCTCGACGATCGGGATGTCATCAGGTATCGAAGAAGTTTGTTGAATGCTATGTCGATTAACCAATGGATCCGCTTTGGTCGACTTCGGTGTTATCGGGAGTCGGGGTAGCAAGTTCGGTTATGTTTCCGATGATCTGATGAAACCGACTAAGTGCTATCAGTGATCAGGATGACATTTTTTGGGTTATTCCGATGGGCCGATGAGGTCGTCTACTAGTGATCGGAGATCGGGGTAACATTTTAGTGTTGGTTCCGATGGGCCGATGGGAAAGCATCCGACTGGGGATGGTCGCCTAGACTGAAGTCCAAAAGGCAAGTAGGCGGACACTAAGGATGAAACTGTTGGAGTACTTGTATACTCACGGGTCCGACTTTCGGATGCATGTAGGATAAATGGTTTTCCATGAATTCAAACCAACAAGGACAATGAGACTTCCCAACCGACTCGCGCAAGTGTAACGGTCGACCTGTTTGGTATTTGAAGAAAAATGCAAACCAATGTAAGGTTGACGAACTGTAATAGCCATTGAGCATTCTGTGACTGTAATTGACCGGAGTTCTACTTTATCTGGAACGATTGTTCGACAGAGTGAAGGAAGTCTGCAGACTAGACTTTATTGTATTTGACATACTGTTAATAAAGTTATTTTCTATTGGTGGTGGGTTTTTATCCCGAATGGGTTTTCCCACGTTAACTTTATGTGTATTGTCTCTATGTTGTTTCAATTTTTTATGCTCATGCTTGTATCGTATTCTGTAAAAATTAAAAATTTGTAAACGCTATCTTGTTTTCCCCTGCAAATTGACATTAGGGAAGTGTATTTCTGCACTTGCTTTCCTTTACAAAAAACTCTTATGATATGTCTTGCATAGTTTAACTTTCCTCTTTTTTTATATGTATGTATGTGATATTACTTATGTTTTTCCATGTATTAAAAAATATATTTTAGTTTACTTCTTAATTATTAGTTTATTTACAATAAAATATACAAGTTAATGTAGAATAGAATTTACAATTAAATATTAATATATTTTGTATTATAATATAATATGTAGAATATTTATTATATTTAAAATACCTTTATCTCTCCCTCCCCCATTCTATCTATTTTTTATTACCTCTACCTCTCATGTCCTCTATCTTTCTCCATCTCTTTATTTCTCCCTCTTTCTCCCTCCCCCCCCTCTCTCTTCCTAGATCTCTATATCTATATCTATTTGACTCTTTATCTCTATCTTTTTAACATATCTTCTTCCATCTCATTAAATATCTATCTACTCATATATTTCTCCCTTTGTCTACCTCTTTATGTGTATCACTTCCTATCTCTCTATCTTTGTATCTATCCAACTCTATCTCTACCTTCATCTCTATATCTCCTAGATCATAATTCCTTACCCCTCTCTTTCTCACTTTTATCCGCTCTGTCTCTCTATCTTTTTATCCCTCTCACTTCTTTAACCAAATTACCTTCCCAAATTAGTGGTTTTATTTCAATTGTGTTTGGATCTTTCTAATTTGATGCATGTTTGATTTGAAGTTCTTAGCTATCTATTGAAACCTATACTTCATAGATTATAATAGGTAAGTGCAAGGTAATAGGTCACAAATTGGCGGAAGTTCGTGCATTGGAAAACGCGCTCTTAAAAATCGGGGCCCATTTTTGCTTGAGGCCCCCGAGGCGAAACTAAACGAGTCCCTATTTTGTTCTCAAACGAGGGCTCGCTTGAAAACGAAACAGAATCCCATTTTTAAAAAACGGGCCCCCGTTTTTAAATCCTATTTTACCCATTTTTTACGGTTAAAAAAAGAATGGGGGATCGTTCTATGGAAGTTGATTTCACAACCCGCCACTTGCCTCAAAATTAGGTCTAGGATAGGCCTGGCCACACCTGAGACATGAACCTGCAAATTCAAATCTCCATGAATGAAAGCACAAATATGAATTTCTGAAATAGTTTACGTGCCTCTAATTAGAGAGTTTTTATACGAAATTAAAACCCATTTAAGATTATACTGTCTAGATTCTAAATATATAGCATTTTTTTAAAAATTGATTATTTTAACTATTTTTTATTTAATTTATACTAAATTGGGTCCATAAACTTGAAATATTAACTAATTTTGTTAATTTAATAAAAAAAAATTTAATAAATTTTGAAAAAAAATTATATGTCATCAATCGACACAAATTATTTTCATTTAAAAAAAAAAAATTAAATATGTTAAGTTTATGTCAAATTATGTGGGCCGTACACGTCAAATTTTTAAAAAGATAATTATGGTCATTAAAAAATTAATTAAAAAAAATATTAAAAAAAAAAAAACAGAAAAAATATGTTCATCAATCTTCAGTGTGTTACAAACCATTTCCCAAAACTGTTTGAGAAAATAATTTAATTGTGTCAAAAAGTGTGGGTCGTACACATGCATAGTATGGTCCTGAAACATATATTTTTAAAACATAGTTTTTAGAACTTCATTCAAAAAGTCATTTTGTATTATGTGGGTATTAAACTAAATTACATATTTGGAAAGTAGACTCAGAGGGTTATCTTTTATATTACTAACTTTTTCCAAGATTCAATCTCCAAGTATTTCAAAATTTAAGTTCAAATGAGACAAACCTTGAAAATCGGGGAAAACATTTCCACTTTTTTGCCAAAAAGTGGACTCAACTTCTTGCACTTATATCATTTGATAAATGGCCTATTGATTGACCTCACTATTGCACAAACGTATACCAAAATAAATTCAAATTTACACTAATTTAATTTCTACATCTCTTTGACATACCTATTACACACCAAGATGCAATTGCTAGTATTAACTCATATCAGCACCATGCATATATTTCCATATGAAAGACATACTTTATGTGAATATCCCTAGCTCCTAAAGTAACAATCTTCCTTAAATAAAACTTAGATAGCATTGAAGTTTTGATTATTAATCAAATATGTAAACGTGTACACATTTATACATTCAAGGATCTAGGAATATAACACCTGCTTCCATATCTAAAATGGAATATAACACCTGCTTCCATATCTAAAATATTGTTGACATATTATTAACTCATATCAGCACCATGCATATATTCCCATACGAAAGACATATTTTATGTGAACCATAAAAGTCAATAGAGTAACATAGGGGAAAGGACCCAGTAGTTGAGCATGTTCCAATTGTTGTGAGTGTTGTTGATACCTTTTGTTCCAAAAATTGAACAAATAAAACCTATTGTTTGAAACAAAAAATATCAATTTTTGTTAGGAAATGTACCAACAGTTGTTAGGAAATGTACCAATAGTTGTTAAGAAATGTACTAATATTGTAAAAAGTAACCAATCAGGTGATGCCACATCGGCTGCACAACTATTGGGGTCTCTTTTGCACGCCTATTGGTCTCACTTTTTTGGGGGGCTGTTTTGGACACCTTGGCAAAAAGCATGCTGATGTGGCATCATATTTGATGATGTGGCCCTGAACCTTAGTTATAAGTAGGGGACTTGCCAAGTAAGCTGCTGTAAAAAAATCGGAGTGATTCGAAATTTCCAAGTAGGATTTTGAGAAGCGTGAAGTTAGGGTGCACGACTACTGGGTCCTTTCCCCTAGTTATTCTTCATTCATCAATGCGCTTCATTCATAAAGGAACGAATTGTTAATATGAGCTTTTCTTCATTAGAGGAAAATGATTACATGGTCCCTTTTTCAACTACCCGACATTACGAATCAGACCAGCTAGCAAGAATTGAGTTTGGGAAAGATTGGCGATTCCTCACGAACCCATTGAACTGCATACCATTTCTGACGATCTGACTATAATTGTGGTGCAGGTCATGGAGGAAAGTGCGATCTCGAGAATTCAAGTTTGCAATAATGCAGAATAGTGTCTGGGGGGTTATGTGTAGCTCTTCCTTGCTGCTGTAACTTGAGATGGGAAGCGGATAGCTATGGTATTTGAATGATTCTTCTAGAATGTCAAAGAAATAGATTCACAAATGCTGGTTACATTGCTTGATAGTTTTCAAAGCCTTTTCACAACCCAATTTATGCATCATTTGTATTCATTGCATTCCATGAGACCACATTTCTTTCAGACATTTTGTCAAACAATTCACCTGCGTGGGTAGTGCATCCACATTCTGCATACAAGTCTACTAAAGCAGTTGCAATTACAACATCAGGCAAAACTCATCTCCCTCAATGATTTGGTCAACTTGCATTGCGTATTCAAGGATCTCATTTTGGTTGCAACAGGGAGGAAGCTCGCTTGGGATGTGGAATCTGGACACTTTACCTAAAAACTCCCAAGACTTTTAACAATCATTTTGTGCATATCTTATAATCATGGCAATCCATGATACCACGTTTATTTGAGGAATTATATCTACCTCCCCTGCCTTTCTCCGTCTCTCCATTTCCATACATATTCCTTCCTTCTCTGCATTCGCTGCCCCATCCCATATCATCGCCTTCCCATGCCCTTCTCTTCCAACATCCTTCTCTTCTTAATTTCTTAGGACAATGCTATTCTGGCTCCAAAATGGGCGAATCTGTCAGACTAACAGCGACATGTTATGCAATTTCAGCCATCCAATCGAAAATTTACGATTAAAAAGGTGGGACTAACATCGTGTGTTAGTCGCGTCATAGGTCATTTTGGAGCCAGAAGATGCTATTCTAGCTTCAAAATGGACGAATCTGTCAGACTAACAGCGACGTGTTACGCAATCTCAGCCATCCAATCGTAAATCAACGGTTAAAAAGGTGGGACTAACATCGCATGTTAGTCGTGTCGTATGCCATTTTGGAGCAAAAACAGCATTGGAGGAGGTAGTTGGAGGCAAACGATGCTATTATGGCTCCAAAATGACGTACGACGCAACTAACACGCAATGTTAGTCTCACCTTTTTAACCGTAGATTTTCGATTGGATGGCTGAGATTGCATAACACGTCGTTGTTAGTCTGACAAATTCACCCATTTTGGAGCCAGAATAGCATCGTCCTCGAATTACATGTTAATGTTTAATGACATGTTTTCTGTAAATTATAAGAAAATGACAATCACGAGATGCTCTTCATAAGATTTGTATGTATTTCAATGTTAAGCTAAAAAATATACTACAATAAAATTAAGCTCAATCTTACTTTTCTAACCATTTTTTTTTTTAAATATGTTAAGATTTTGATATTTGATTTATCTTGGTAGTGTCTTTTTTTTTTTTTCATCAACAACTTGTATATAGAATTTTTTTTATTTTTTTTTAATCTTTTCATCCAAATTTGAAACAAATTACTTTTTAGCATTTTAGATTATATTCTATAAATATTCAAAACAAGTTGATTTTTTATTGGTTTTCAAAAAATTAAGGGGGAGCATGCTCAATTTTTTATTTTTCAAATGTGTCCACTTTTAAATCTATAAATTTGTTTCACATTGTAAATCATAAGTTAAGCTTTTGGAAAACCACGTCAAACATATTAAAAAGCTATCATAACAAAACCATCAAAATTATAACAAATCAAATCTACTAACTGTAATCACTTGTATTACAATAATAAGACAATTACATACAAGTTACACATCACGCTTTCTCAGGTGTACATTCACAGCCTCTGTTCTGGCAACATACATCCAAATTGTGTTCAAACCCAGACTACATAGTTACAGACGTTTCTGCAACACAGTCTCTTCAACATCTAACAAAACCACCAATTCCCAACCCAGTCGCCCTCAGCATCCAACCATTTGAAATGTTGCTTCTCACAACTTCTAGTCTGCAAGGCAATCTCGTCACCCTTGGCATCCAACCATCAAAATCATTCTTTATTGACTTTTGGTCTGTAAGGTAACTGTTTCCAATCGCAACAGACTTCTCATATGCTCTGTGACCTTCTAACCTCTCACTGCAACCGTTTCTTCAGACATTTATACTTCTCTATCAAGAATTTACAGTTTGGTTCAGTTTCCATGGCTCAACCGTTGAACTTCAAACTACATCGAATAACACACAGAGTATTCTCCACTGAATCCTCTGAGTCATTCCAGCATGGACCTATCACCAACAAACACTTTGGCAAGTCAACATGAGTCCATTGTGGTCCCACCTAGTCTCAAAGACTATCAAAAACTATTCCCATTCGAACCAATCATTGATTTCCAAACAAGTTCCTCATATCCTAGCTTGGACCAATTATCTGATTCCAACTCCTCATGAGTCAGTCATGCTCCCCATCTTTACTGCTCTTAACTTATTGGTAGTAGTCACTTTGACAACTCACGGGATGGCAGAGAGAGCATATCTCTTTAATTCCCTCGTTAGCCCACAAGGCTTCTTGGGAACCCTCAAATACCTCACTGGGTAGTAGGAAGAGTAAGCCTCCTTGCTTCTCTCTCTCTCCCACTATCCCACAACATCATCATCTGGCTACTATTTACCATATGAGGTGGCAGGGAGAGACTTCCCTCTCCTTCTGTTGCTAGCCTACATTGCCTTAGCTATTTCGTAAGTCTCCTCGTGGGGTAGTGGGGAGAGACGCCCTTCTCCTGCCCCTTTATTTCACGTTCCATCCATGGTGTCTTGAACTCCCTCGCGGGGTGGCGGGGGAAATCAAGTTATCTCTCTTCTCTTACTCTGCATGTTCTCTTATTTGATCCTTAGAGTCTCGCGAGGTGGTGAGCTGGAGACCAAGTATCCTTCTTCCTGTTATCTCGTGACCCTATTCGTCATGCCTTTGTCAGGCTACGGGGTTAAACAAGCAAGACTAAGTTTCCTTTCCCCGTTATCTCATTGCGCTCTACACACTGCTTCTCTGGGCAGGTATATAACACGAAGGTTATCAATTTCTTTGTCAATAATACGAAGGTTATTCAATTCCCTTCGAAGATGACCAATAACATGAAGGTTAACAGAACTGCTCACTGTAGAAATCAAATGCCATATGACCGAGATCTTAGCCAGTAAGTTTGAGACACCCATTCTCAACAAATAGTTTCTTAATTCAGATGTAGTATACACAATAAAGAACCAATTCTTAAAACAATACATGAATGTATAATGGGATACTGTAGAGATGTTTGATGCTTTTGGGATTATCTAGGTTGATAGAATTAAAAACACTATTATAGATTAATTTTTTGTTTCAACCTATAATTTCTATAAAGAGAGATAGGAAGAGAAGTATGGAGAGAGAGAAAGAGAGAGAGGAGGGGGGAGATATAGAGAAGAGAATAGAGATATAAATATATAGATCCAAGAAGAGGGAGAGGTAGAGAGAGGGAGAGGGGAATGGATAGAGAGAGTGAGAGGTAGCTAGAGATAGAGAGAGTGACAAAGATGAAGATATATAGAAATAGGGGAGAGGGAGATATAGAGACATATAGATGGAAAGATAGAGTGATAGAGATATAAGGAGATATAGAGAGGGGGGAGAGACGAGGAGGGATATATTCTTGAGGGGGGTAGAGAGGTAGAGGTAGAGAAAGGGAGAGATAGGTAGAGAGGAAGAGCTATAAATATAGGCAAATATAGAAAGATAGTGATGGATAGGGAGAGAGATAGAGATATAGGAGTATAGAGGTAAAGAAAGATATGTATATAAATAGATAAAGAAAGGAGGAAGAGAGAGATAAATAAATATAGAGAAACAAAGTTAGAATGAATAAGAAAGAGTGAAGTAGATATAATGAGATAGATAGAGAGAGATAAGGATATAGAGATAGACATATGTAATACACAGGGGCTTCACTTAGTGAACCTAGGTTATATCACGTGCATTCATGGCATACTAAATATCCCCCTATTTTAAAAAAATATTGCCCTAAACTCCTTTTTTATCACCCCCTTCCAATACACAACCCGAATTAAAAGCCCCCCTATTTTCACCAAATATTGTATTTTTTCATAGCCCGAATAAAAAACCCCCTTATTTTCACCGATAAGAAATATATTCTACCCTCATTTTTGGGATATTAAATCCCCCAATATGAATGCACACGATATAATATTGCCTAACTAGTGAAGCCCCTGAGAGAGAGAGAGAGAGAGAGAGAGAGAGAGAGAGAGAGAGAGAGAGAGCCCTCAATCTCTCCTGCTCTTTATATCTCTATACCCCTTCCTTTCTAAATCTTCCTTTTACCTCTCCTCCCTCTTATTTTTATTTTTGTTTTTCAAAATTGTGAGCATATTATAATGTACTACCATTACAATATGAGCATGGTATAATGAGATCATCTTTATACATGCTTTATATATTGCCAAACCTTAGCGTTGGATTTACCTTGGGAGTCCAATCCAAAGGCTTTGAATTACATGTCAATGTTTAAAGACATGTTTTTTGTAAATTATAAGAAAATGAAAGTCATGAGATGCTCTTCACAAGATTTGTATGTATTTCAATGTTAAGCTAAAAAATATACTATAATAACATTAAGCTCAATCTTACCTTTCTAACCATTTTTTTATATATATTTTAAATATGTTAAGATTTTGTTATTCAATTTATTCTGCTAGTGTCTATTATTTTTTATCAAAAACTTGTATATAGAATTTTTTATTTTTTTATTTTTTTAATCTTTTCATCCAAATTTGAAACAAAATATATTTTAGCATTCTAGATTATATTCTATAAACATTCAAAAAATCTTGATTTTTTATTAGTTTTCAAAAAAATAAGAGGGACCATGCTCAATTTTTATTTTTCAAATGTGTCCACTTTGAAATTATTAGTAAAAGATAATAAAATTATTAAAATATTAGTAGATAAATTAGGCTTGAACTACATGCTGCTAGCAAAAAATTTCTGATATTTCAAATACTATTTAAAAGAAGTTAACATTTTAGAGGGAGCGCACCAAGCACCGTGTTATATTTTTTAATAAAAATGAGAGTACTTTGTATGTCCCCCATATTTAAACCCCTTAATCTCCATGATTAAAAAAAATAGTTTAAAAAGTAGATTTAGAGGAATGTGACTCTTATTTTTGTCACATCTTCCAATTTTGTATAGAGATATCTTCAATTTCTCATATAAAAACATTTTTTACGGATTTCATAAAAAATAATAATAATAATTAAGTCTGTATAGTGCTCTGGTCTATTGTAGGGCCCTTACGGAAATAATGAAGAAA